>NC_135572.1:97672286-97974072 GCF_965152235.1 Eretmochelys imbricata
TTTACCATATTCTAACATAATAAAAAGATACAATTAATAATAATCTGAAAAAATAAACTATTCAATGTTAAATGTTAAATAAATGTATATAGTTATAATGGACCCTCCGAGGTAGCAATTCTAGTGTAAAGGCTTTATTTAGTTGTAAGTCAACATGTTTTTATGGTTCTATCAACCGGTAAGAATGTAGTTAGAAAATAACTGAAGTACAAATGAAAAACTTGATTAGAACTGATGATTTATATCAAGGATTTCCACTTGGTGATATAAATCAGTGATTTAAATTGCCTTTCTTTAAATCAATCCATAGACGACGTACTGTCTGTGGACTCATCAATGCAACTCCTTAATCTGCTGGAGGATTCACTGATCAACAACTATATCAATTTCCGATCTTGTGAAAAGCAGGATAAAAGTTCTGAAGTACTGCATGATATGCACATGTAACCCTAGAAGCACATTTCTATGAGATTTTTTTTGTTACAGATAATTTCTTGTCCTCATGTTTGTTTTCAGAATAAATATGTATAATGATCCAATACCCACAATAGTAAACATAACTTAGTAATTCAAATTATGCTCAGTTTTTTTTTCACAAATCAAAAGTAAAATCTACAGTCTTTTTGCCAAACAGTGAAATCCTACTTTGTTTGTAAGCACATAAGTCATATCTATAGTATATCAATAGTTTAAGTCAATCTAGAAGATTTGTACTTATCGCCATTTGGAACAGGATTGTTACATTCTATGACTGACAGTAGAATTAAAAGATTTCTAGCTGCTGTGAAGTGTTAGAAATATTAATGACTTTGATATGTCTTTTTTTAATAATCAGGTTGTGCTACAAATGTGGAGGGTTATAAAAATGCTTGACAAGCCATTTAAATAAATAATCAAATGCTTCAGCCCTGTGCCAAAAGCAAATTTAGTATTACAAAAAAGATAGAGAAAAAATACAAACAAACTGTAGAAAATATATTTGCTTAGCCTTATGAATACCTCTTTGTGGCCTTTCCATACTAAAATATACCAAACCCCACTTCTAATAGACTTGAAGAGTCTAGGATCAGCAGGATCTTTTGAAAGACATTTAGGAATTTTGGGTGAACTCAACTCCTCACTTGGCCTCTGGGTGGCCAAATCCTCAGCTGGTGTAAAGGCTGGTACACTTCAATGCAGCTAAGCTGATTTGCACCAGCTAAAGATCTGTTCCAAAGTAACTTGGGAAGGAAAATAGGGATATGAATGCCAAAGGTAAGGTCTGACCTAAATTTTTATCCAAAAGTAGAACTGAACCTTTGTTTGGTTGTTCATTTAACTTTAAAGTAGTTTTGTGCAACCTCACCACCTTTTGGTTTCATCCAGAGGCACCAAAATACTTTGAGAAAAGCTGTCCTTGCTATATTCCCGCTGCTTGCAACCAGTCAAAACCATGAACTACTAGAAATCTTGCAAAAAGACTGCATCACACGAGACTTCCAGTACTCTAGACCAGGAGCTACAGCGAAAAGAGTTCATATCACTAAATGAAAGCTAGTTTTATTTTTCAAGGAACTGAGAGATACTATATTCAAAACACTGCTTTCCCGCAATTCATTGAGAAAAATCAGAGAAATAACTTAGGTACAATATGTTGTTGTAAGCTGAGAAGTACACAAAGAAAAAGACAAGAAAGTGAAAAGAAAATGAAGAAAAAGGTCAGGAAAGAGAGAAACAGAGTCATCAAGGGAAAAAGATAAATGCAAAATAATTAAGAGGAATGTTTGTGTACTGTCTTCTTCCACATATGAATAAAAGTTAGGGGGCATCTCATTAAGAATTTATTTTATTCAAAAATAGAACAGATATGAAACAAGAACAAAATGCAGAAAACACTGAAATAGTTATCTGTATATTTGATATTTTATATTAAATTTCTGTTTTGCTATAGTAATAAACCTTATTGCATGCATATATATAGAGAGAGAGAGAGAGAGAGAGAGAGAATGAAACTTTACCTGTCACTAATAATGCTGAAAATAGTTGTAGAGTAGAAATAAAAACTGGAAACTGGAGACATCTCTGAGCTCTGCATGGCTCTGGCCTAAATCTGGATGACCAGCCTACCCAGATACTTGGTTGAAGTACAAGAAATAATTTTTTAAAACATTAAAGAAAAATGGATGACAGTTACAGTGTAAAGACACAGCAATGGCTTTAGCATATATACTGGTTAATACTGGTTATCATCAAGATTACTCCATCTGGTTCCTGAGATTTAATAGTTGGGGCATTCAAAAGAGGAATGAGAGAGCAAATAAAGGGCTGCTTTATTTAGCCAACACACCATGTTACCCTCACACCTACAGCATTTTTGATCTTCAAGGCAGAAATCCTCCCCTTCTTTTTTTCACACCAGTGTAAATAGTATATTTTTATTCTGAGTTAATGGCAACCATGAAAATACAAAAATAAATAAATAAAAAAATCAAGGAACTTCAGAAAAAGTTACAGAATCACCTTTTTTTTTTTTTAAATGAACATTTCCACCTCACCATATTTCTATCTAAATGCCTGTGCCTTCTTCTAATAGACCTGGTAAAAATCACATTCTTATTTTCGCCTGTCCCCCTGTCCCAATAAGACTTAATTAGCCCTATGTTAAATACTAACTGATCCATTGTGGCATGGATGCTGGACAAGAGAAATTGGAACATGTAGATGCAAGCAGAAAAAGGTTCAGAGTCCCCCCATGATTAACTGTCACCATGCTGCTATTTACTGTTCTCTTTTAGCTAAACTTCCTATAATGGCAAAATCACAGAATCTTTGTAACTAATACCACTCAAAAAATCAGAATGTAACAACACACACACAAAAGATACATGTTTGCATGACCTGCTTCACCAAACAGAACAGAGAGACATTTAACAAAGATCCCAGTCCTTGGGTATTTTTTGATACCCTCATTATTTTAATGTTTTAAAATATCATAAAAATTGAACCAAGTTACATAGTCTTTTAGCGGACAAAGAACTGTTATGTAATTATCCAATGCACACATCTTAAAATTATCTTACACGTACAAAAGCTGACTAACTTTGGGGGAAAAAATGAACTGTAAGAATCACAAAATGACAAAGTCATTGTAAAGCTAAAAGATGCTGGAATTCCTTCTACACACTTTCCCTGACATTGCCAAACAATAAAATGCAAGGGTCAGTGATACTGAAACAAGTAAAGGCAGTTCCACTCTTTTGCACCTATGAAAGCAAGTGACCCTAGCTTATTATTCCAGTCTTAGGCACTTTTTGTTCTTAATATCCAGATGCAGCAGCTATTTTTTAAAAGGAATGACTGTGGACACCTTCTTCACATTTTCCTTTTCTTCAGTATTTTCACTTCATAAAGCTGCAGTCAATGTGTTTTGTGTGTGGTGAGAAGGGAATGACACATTCAGCGGTGGTCTTAGCCAAAGCCTACATTGGTGGCTCAAGTAGGCTCAAGATTAGGTCTTTGTATGTGATGAAAGGATATGAAAAGTCAGTTATTTAAGCTCAGTCAAGCTGTTGATTTTGGGAGGAAAAAGGTTTTGCAATTCAGTTTTCCTCAATAAATCACTGCCCTTTACCAAGAGCAGCTGCTGATAGTTCACATGTTCACAATGTTCCCCAGAAACAAAACAATCTTGAGTTTTTTAAAATCCAGCACAGGGTAAAATCAAAATGAGTGGGAGATAATTTAAAAGCAGTATCTTCTTTAAATATGAGGGAAACTAAACCAGCAATTCATTTATCTAGATATGAATAATGAAATCATAGAGGATTTATATTTTGTATCAAAAAGACAATAAACTAAGACATCTATATTATGCTGACTTTAAATACCAACTAGTGACTATTGTAGAAGAAAGGGAATATTTAAAAAAAGAGCATGAAATGGTGAAGCTATTGGAAATGAAAGAATCCGTAGAACTTTACGAAGATGATCATACTGGCCAACATTTTCAAGTGGCTACTAATTTTGGGAGCCCAACTTGAGACACTTAAAATGCTGTTTTTGCAAGGATGCTAAGCACCCACAAGTCCATTTGAACTTAATGAGATATGGACTCTCAGCATCTCTGTAAATAAGCCCCAAAGTGTCTCCAGTTGAGCATGCAGAAATCAAGGCATCATAAACAGTGGCCACTTTTGAAAATATGGGCTATTGTATATAAAATGTTATGTTATACCTTACATTTCCTATTAAACTATGAGTACTATAATATTCCACCCCTGGATTCTTTCTCCAATTAAAAAAGCCAATATACAAATTTATTATGTTAAGTTGTATACAGCTGTAATATTTTAACCACAGTGTATTTAAATGATAAGCCACAGTTTGTCAATGAGCTCCACATGGCTGGAACCTTGCGTCCCTTGCGTGCTAGAGATAGAGTCAGGAAATTTTGGCTAAGATACTAAGTGAGCTTAGAAGGGATTTTCAAAAGAGCCTGAAGGAGCTGAGTGCCAAAGTCCTATTCACTTTTAACAGAAGTTGGGCATTGAACATCCTTAAGCCCATTTATCTATTTAATTAAATCTGATCAGTTTTATTGTTCACTAAACAAAGCATATTTGTGACTATTATTTATATTCTGGTAGCACCTCTAGACCCCGCTCAGGATGAAAGTCCTATTGTGCCAGATATAGTACAAACATATAAGCAGGTATAGAATAAAATATTAGGAAGCATCTAAGGAGAGGTCTTTCAGTGCAAAAAAAGGTGTTTGCTAACTCAGAATAAAATAGTAGTGAAGACATCGCAACCCAGCTTTTAATCAAGTTAGCATTTGAGTGCAACACCAGACTCCGCTACAGGCTTTACCTTGAGCTTCAAATTCAAGATAATAGCGGAGTTTTCCTGTCCGTACTGCTTTTTTAACCTGTTAGCTAACCTGAGTTAAGAACTAACCCTTTATTGTATTTACAGTGTAGATGTACCCTAAGTAATTTTAGGTGTCTAAATCCATTGAAAGTCAATGAGAATCAGTCACCTAAGTCATCAATGCATTTTTGAACATTTTATCCATGGTTCCTGCCTCAAAGAGCTTACAACTTAGTTGAAAACGAGATGTCCCAAATGAATGTAATCAACAGCGGGAAAGGAAGGGGAAGGAAGAATGAGGGTAAGAGTTATAAGGTAACTGACTAACAAAGTATATGGGCTTACATCAACCAAACACTGTTACCTTCATTTTGCTTTTCAAGTTATTTCCACTAGTTTAAGTCACTAACTTTCTAAAAATCAGTTTGGACTATAACAAACATAGCAGTAAATGAAAATGATCAGTTATGAATTTAATAAATATGGCACAAAGAGATGAGCTGTCATGGAAACTTACGCCCACACAGAGTCCATCAGAGGCATAAGGGCCCAAACCAGTGCACCAATTTCTGGATACAGGCCTTGAACGCTAGCAGCCTGATACAGAGCCTACTGAAGTTAATGAAAAGATTCCTATTTACTTTTATGAGTTTTGAATCAGACCGTAAATGTAAAATTCAAAGAAACTCAGCTAAGTATAATAACCTAATATCCGATAATAACCCTCTGTCTGCACATACAGCTCCATTTGATATCAGTGTAGCAGCATACATCCTTAAATGTGTGCTCTGACAGATCATTCTAATTTTTATTTATAAAATGATGGAAGCAATTATTCCAACAGACAGTTATCAAATGAACATGATCTTTACAAAGTAGCAGGCAAAAAATGATTTCCTCATTCTGTAAGGCCAAAATCTTCTCTTTTTAATACCTTCATGCTGAAGTTGAGCAGATCTTTTCACAAAACAAGGGAAGCAGAATTTATAGTCTCCTGCTCTTTAATCCTCACATATTGGACTATGAGGAGCTGAGTTTGGGTGCCCTTTCAGATCCACAGTTCTGAAAAACATGGTCAGCTCTGGAACCCAAATATAGTAAGGCTTTATTTAAGCATTTTTGTGCTTGTTGCATGCCCCCCATTTAATTTTTTTTTCTCTAACAACTCTTTATTACATGTCCAGAACATTTCTAGTCTCTTTTAAAAATAAACAAACTGTTTCTTTCTGGTTTATCCAATGACAGACAAAATAAATGTAATTATTTCCATTTTAGGAATTATTTTTCATCCAGGATAGCTATCTAGACTAATCATGTTCATTAGAACTGTAGTGCAGTGTGTACATTTTATTAGGGGTCTATGGTAATACTGGGAATTTTTGGTATTCTCTTAAAATCTATATTCTTTTTAACTATGAAATTCCTGAAACTAGTAAATTTTTATTTATTTATAGGTACTTCTACAGCACTCCTCATCGTAGTATCTGAGCCCAGCCAAGTTAAGTTTATTTGTTCAGAAATGAAATATACACTTGCTAATATAGTAACGATAACTCACAACAAGGACCACTTCTTCAATGCAAATCTTCACAAGAAAAGCTTCTACACATAAAGTAAAATGAATCAGTTACTGCATTGTTTATTAAATTTCACTTGATTCCTCCTGACAACCATTTAAAACAATGAATTTTGGGAAATGTCCCTCAAAGAATCAACAACAATAGTAGGGATCAGAGCTTTTATACTTCGCTAATACTGTTCTTAAAAAGAAGAAAATATTTCTTCCTGAAGGGATTATAGAAAGTCTTATAAAAGACACCTGCAAACAAAATAAGTGACAAAAGATCTTTATCATAATTGATAACAGTTATCCTCTCTAGAAATCTATGCTTCCTTAGAGATAATGTAATATAACTTTGCTGTTAAATTCAAGATGTATTAACTAATATGCATCACCGACGTTAAGCAGTGGTACATTTTAACAAAGAGAGGGAATGTTTTTCCTCTCATGCTCAGAAGTTTAATAGCTAAATGCAACAAACCTACAATAGGATTTAACTAACTAAGGCTTCTTTTCTTATGCCCAACAGAACAGGGAAGCACTGAAATTTATGTACAACGAAAATCATTTAAATAATTTCTGTAAAGATTCTGGACGTATACAACTGTGTATTTAAAAAAAATCCTTTTACCCCCACTTAACTATACCATACATCTGTTCCCAAAGCTTGTGTGTTTTCACTTACAGTGCAAACTTTAGAACACCTGTCTTTCAAATATTTAAATGCCCTATTTACAAGAGATGAACTAAGTAGCTAAGCACATGAGATTTTGGATGGGAAACTTTTGCAAATTGCAGTTTTCACAATATGGATAAGAGGCTTGATAACAGTCAAAAGAACAAGAAATTCACATTTACAATGAAATGCTTTATTCTTTCATCCCAGATCAGTTTTGTTTGGGTAAACATACAATACACTGACTTTACCCCCATTTGCCTGTAATATCTGAGCACTTACTAACTACAGTGGCAGGCATTTGAAAGATGCATGTAATAATATAAATTATCTGCACTAGTTGGAAAGACATATTTGTACCTCTCTACCTCCAGACACTCCACAATGGGAGACAGACCCCAGAGAGATCCCTATTCTCAAATGAGTGACAACATGGGACATGTTAACCCTAAATTGAGGAATACAATGCAGAACATCATTTCCCCTGCAATTGTCTGTTTACCTCTGTTCCCTTTCCCTGCCTCAGTTTCTCAACACCTCCCCTTTCCTTTTGTCCCCTACATTCTTTCCAACTCTCTCCAGCTTTGGCAGCAGCCACCAGGCTTTGTGGAGGAGAGGAGTTTCATGCTGATTACAGGGGCAGACAATCAAGTACCAGAAGCAGCAGCAAAGCCATGTCATTTCACTGTCCGCAGCCTGGACTTACCCAGTCCTGTACACAGTGGAGAGAGCAGAAGCATACTATACGCAGGAGAGGAACCTAGCAAAAGGGCAGTATGCAGAGTAGTCTGGGCACGCAGCAGGATAGCAGGACAAAAATACATTGCCTAAACCAATTGAAACAAAGCAAGATGTCCTAATAAAAGATAGTTGAAAAGTCTAAAGAAAAACAAAGTTTTGATTCCATATAACTGATAGAAATAAATGGCCAATACACATACACTCTAGCACAGAGATGGGCAAACTACGGCCTGCAGGCCACATCCAGCCCGCAGGACCATCATGCCCAGCCCCTGAGCTCCTGGCAGGGGAGACTAGCCCCTGGCCCCTCCCCTGCTGTCCCTCCTCCGCTGCAGCCTCAGCTCGCTGTGCCGCCGGTGCTTTGGCCTGCTGGCTCCGGCCAGGCGGCGAGCTCCTGCTGCTCTAAGCAGCATGGTAAGGGAGCGGGGGGGGGGGGGAATAAGGGGCAGGGGGTCCCGGGGGACAGTCAGGGGATAGGGGTGTGGGTAGGCGTCAGGGCAGTCAGAGGACAGGGAACGGGGGAGTTGGATAGCGGCTAGGGTCCTGGGGGGTGGGGGGCGGTTAGGGATGGGGGGTCCTGGGAGGAGGCGTTCAAGGGACAAGGAGCGGGGGAGGGTTGGATGGGTTGGGAGTTCTGAGGGGGGCTGTCAGGGGCGGGAAGTGGGATGGGGCAGATGGGGGCAGGGGCCAGGCTGTTTGGGAAGGCACAGCCTTCCCTACCAGGACCTCCATACAGTTTCGCAACCGTGACGTGGCCCTCGGGCCAAAAAGTTTGCCCACCCCTGCTCTAGCAGATTGTTTACCTTCTGCCCATAGGATAGATCTCTTGTATACTTTGGAAACTAGGCAAATTCAAAAACTTAACATTAAGAGTTAGGAAAACAGCAGATAATGGTAAAATGTGTTTACAATTTCTAAGGGAGGTCCTGCAAGCAGATTAAAAAAAAAAGCCATCCCATCTCCCTCTCAAAGGGGTCTACTGCACTGAACAGCTTTGAAAAGCAGGACAAAAAGCTCTTCAACTTTAAGGCCTTGCTTAGGCAAGAAAAGAGGTCTTTTCTAAAAAATGTGTTTTAACTAAAAATGTCTTAAATTAATTTTTCAGCACACTTCAAGAGTTAAGTATTATCAATGTGATGAAAGTAACTTTTACAAACCCAAAGTACATTTAATTTCAATATGAAAAAAACAGGTTAAATCTCCATGGAGTCATCCGTAAGACTGGATAAAGCACTAAGTAATATTACTGTAGGAAACATTTCCGAATAGGTAGAATGATGAATCTACAGACGGTCTAATCAGTCTTTTCCATCTCTAATTTCTGCAATTCTGAATTTTAAGTCTACAGGCATTAAGAATATTTTAGCATACAGCGGTTGTTTTTGTAAACATTTTGCTTTTGAAGTATTGGTAAAAAGGATGAATTGGGATGCCAATCAAAATCACTGGAATATCATAAATTTAATCCTTTTATTGTCACTAACATTGTTTGTGCTTATAGACATTTTTCTATTTGCAGTAACTTCTTTCTCTTGTTCCTATTAAGACTATTATTTTCACCCTGTTATTACTAATCCTTTCTTTGTAAAAAGCCACACCTATTTTAATCCAAAATGGTGTGGTAAGCATTTGCTTCTTTGTGGAAGTACACACATAATTAGGTTAATCTGTGCTATCTTGCCATGTGAATTGATTGTTTCTTTACTGTAAATATATTTCATAACACACTAGGCTTGCCAGAGTGCTTGGAGGCAAATCCGGAGTGATTTATGAAGCATGTAGCTACTATGAACTGAAATCTTGACATGATAGCAAGCTGTATAGCCACACCTACCTGCCACTTATTGCTCATGATAGCTTTTCACTTGCACATTAAATTTTGACCACACCTTTCTTTCACAAACAAGCACTTTCATTAAATTCATTCAACTAAAACTTTGGCAGATAAGTGATTGGGTTTTGTATGTCATCTGAGTATAGAGGACTTGAAATTCATAGCACAAGGTAAAATTCTCAAACAGTAGCAACTACATTACCTGTATGAAGTCTAAAATTGTCAGTGGAAGCAAATCATCCAGATGGCCAATATCTTTGGAGAAACGATTTAAGATTCTCCCTATAAAAACAGGATTCAAAAGAAATTGTAGTTTTTTTCAAAGACAATTTTTAAAAATTCACAAAAAATCAGAATAATATTTTTTAAAATACAATATGCTTTAGTTTTACAGGCAATTTAAGAAAAGCAAGAAGAAAATGGCTGACATCTGAAAATAAACAAAAAAGGAGATCTTCTGAAAACAGAACACAAAAGGAGATTTTTTACAGCTAGTGCAATACATTTTGCTAAAAAAGAATAAAAATATTATTTTTGAATGAATGCTTCTTTAATACAGACATAAATTGTTTATTTAATAGTGATAGTGTGTGTTCAACACCATTTCAAATGTTTCATAACAGTCTGAAACTAGTCATTTAGATAGAACCTAAGACCTCAATCCTGCAAATCCTTACATACATGCATGACATTATCCACATAAGTAAACAGTTATAGGACTAGATTCTTAATACTTATATACATCAATCAATATGGGCCATAACCTGTCTGACTCTGGTCCTTGCTTGCAAGTTCCACTGACATTTACCTGAGTTGTATGCATTTACTGCAAGGCCTAATATTGTCCTTTTTAGTAGTTCTGTGATTTTTAACCGACTTAGATTTCACAAAAGTAAAGAAATCTTAGCATCTTTAAATTCACGTTGCAGCTATTCTGGAATCAAATTTTAGTTAGGTTTGTATTGATGTGGCATGTTTTTATGTTGATGCAGCATGTTTTTTATATTTATTCAAAACCTTGACAATGCTGATCTTTATTAAAACTAATAACATTTTTAATCTATTATCACTGAAGCATTTATTCTCTTCTATTTTCTTAAGGTCTACTTGTGTGAAAAAAAATTCAGTCATAGCAAGAGAGCTTTAACTATAAATGTCACCATTCTGCCACCATTAGGTAGATTAGTACTTTACTCCACGAACTGATGCTTCTACTCAGGAAGTAAGGTACCATTTAACCTAGGGATGAGAATCTTACCTTTCATAAGGGGTTTATGTATGTGGACACATTCAAGTTTCTTTCTTTCTTTAAATCTCATCACAAAATTCATTAAAATAATTGAGGTAGATAGAGTTTTTCTCTCTTTTGGAATCATGGATCATAAGGAGAGGGAATTGAAGAATGTATTTTTTTTTAAGAAAAGTGACAAAAATCAGTGATTTCCAAATCCTCCTCTGGTAGAGGGGCAAGAGCGGGTCCTCTGCTGAAAATTCTGTTGAGTTTAAAAGTTTGGCATAAAGATGAACTACAGATTAAAAAATAAAAACAGAGTTAAACTGAGATTTTTGTGATGAACATCTGTCTCATTAGCCAGGATCAGGTGGGAGAGGATTATTCAGTTCACAAATGTTTTTTTAAACCAGCTTTCTCAACAGTCTCTCCTCTCTCTCTGATATAACCTCTTGGTATGTCTAGGTTTACTGAAGATATCTGAAAGTGCATTATTCTGTGATATCACAAACACTATGTGTCCAGGCTGTACTCCTAAAATCTCCATGCAGATCTCACCACACAGTGGGAAAGGACAGCTACTTCTACAGCACGATCCCCACTTACCTAGTAGCTCACAGAAGACTGTTCACAGGGTCAGGATTGATGTGCTGTGGGATGGACAGGGACTGGGAAACCCCACATTGGGTGGGAGTGGGATGAAGTGAGAAACACATAATCCCTCTTTCAACCTTGTAACGAGTACTCAGGAAAATTAACTGATCCTGGCACAGTAACCTGTTCTCAGGTGCCCTTGAATCACGGGGAATCACCTTTTAAGGGTGGTCACCAGGAGGCGTCTCTGTCCATGCAGAGCCATTGTAGTGGGAGAGGAAGGGCACGTTACGGGCATGGAGATAGCTCTGAGACACAGGGCCTCTGTGCAGATGGCGCAGAGATCCTGCAGTTTTTGGGTATCCTCCAGATTTGCAAATGAGCCCTGCCAGTTGTTTCATGTTGGAACAGAAAGATCAGGGAAAACTCCATCAAGGGATGCAGCTTGGAGGTTTCTTTCCCTTTGATCCCCTCATGGGGGTTTTGACACAGGAGGGGTGACTCAGCCCATGAAATGCATGTGCTGCAGTGAGACTCTTGGTAGCTCTAACATCACATTCTGGGATATCTTCAAGGGAACCAAATAGTACCAAGAGGATTTCACAAAGGAAAAGATCATTTAAAAAAGTTTAGTGCTAACTTCTCTTCAGACTGCCTCCGTGGCCTGCTTAGCACAGGGACATTCAGCACAGAAGCCTGAGCTTCTCTGTTTTAAATTTTGTTTTGGCATTCACCTTTAATCTGGTTTATTTGTAATAGTGATAAGAGATTGCAGCAGAATTATCTTGGTTATTCCTCAGAGAAAATTCCATAATACACAGAACGTGCACCAACAAAGCAAGTTCTTTCAGACTGGCTGCTTCAACACCAGTAGTACCGTGCAGGTCACTATTAACAATGTCAGGAAACCTGGAATACCTTCACCATGTCCCATGATTCAATGAGTAGATAGCACATGCAAATTCCTTCCTGGAGCAGCATTACAGTTACTCTAACACAGCTGTGAAAATAGTTTAACTTTGTACTTTTTGTAGACAGGGCCATGAAGGGTAGAAGGCTGAGACAAATTAGTAGTGAAATGCTCACAAACTATCACAAAGCAGTTTATCACTTTGAAGTTTCAATCCCAACACTATCTGAAGTTTTGTTGTCCATTTTCTGGCAGGTTTTTATTGCAACTTACAAGTGAAAGTTAGAGGTGTGTTACTATAGAGGTTTGTGACTACCCCTTTGCACTACCTCAAAAAGTTTCAAAGCTCTACAACAGCCCCCATAGACAGATGGAGAAAGTTTTAAGTTGCAACAGTAATAAAGTTCTGTTCTGGCTCTTTAAAACAAAATAAAACATACACAACACAAACATTTTATAAAATAATACCAAAACTCATTATGACTGCCAAGAACAAGTTCCAGAATATTCTCATTTACAATAACATCTCATTTGGCTAAAGTTCTTTGATGCATACAGACCCACGCTAAAACCAAGCTGGGTGA
Source organism: Eretmochelys imbricata (assembly GCF_965152235.1). Taxonomy (NCBI): domain Eukaryota; kingdom Metazoa; phylum Chordata; order Testudines; family Cheloniidae; genus Eretmochelys; species Eretmochelys imbricata. Next base: position 97,685,266 of record NC_135572.1, read on the forward strand.
ACCTTAAGAAAGATTCCTCTGGCGTGACTATCTCCTCCTCATATCCACATTCTAATCAAACTCCTACTTAGTTCTCATGGGTAATCAAGTTGCTAACTAATACCAAAAATGTAATTTTGGTGATTGCCTTATAAAACTGTTATATGTTTTTAGAGAATGTTTTTGATACAGCAGGTAGTAGGAAAGTAGAAATTAATCTGACATTATCAATAAAATGGGAAAAAATCTTTTAATCTGCCTAATCCACATTCGAATGTAAATATAGTAATTCTGTAGAATGACAAGGACTAAAATATGAGTAAGAAAAACAGTTGGTGTATGAACATGACTGAACTTGAAAGGAATGGGCCCGCCTACAATCCACCCTATGAAAAGAAATGTAAATATCCTGGAGTTGGATCAACCAATTGCTAAATAGGAAATTCAGGTCTATCTACAATTGCAAGATTTTAATATTTTGGAATCTTCAATAGTTACTGCACAAAGTTGTTTATTGTCTATTCGGTATTTATGCACACTCCTTTTGGTAAAGCATGACTGATCATTAAGCTCATGGAAGTGTTTGCCTCCTAAAGGCTCATGTTTCCTTCTCCTATTGCTAATTAGTTATTCTAGTGCCCATTACTGTTGTATCCGGGTGCATCACAAATAAAAACAAAAAATTTCTAGCACAGAAGAAAGAAACAAACAAACTAATGGGCCTTAATCCCACTTTCACAAAAGCTGATTTTACCCCAGTGTTACTCCATTGACTATATGAGATCAGAATCAAGCCCAGGGGACCCAGTTCACAGAAGGTATAACTTCTCTTAACAGTAATAAACTCCGGCAACGACAGCTTACCAGACAGAGCAAATTCCAACATTAGGGACCAGTCACAGAGAATAGCCTGCATCCAAATTTCAGTGCCCCATTCAGGGATTTGCCATTCTGATGTGGCATAGGTAGAGATTGCATATTCATAGTATGGATATGTCTACACTGCAATTAGACACCCATGGCTGGCCTGTGCAGCTGACTTGGGCTTGTGGGACTTGGACTAAAGAACTGTTCAGTTGCAGTGTAGACATTGAGGCTCAGGCTGGAGCCTGAGAACTCGGACCTCCCACCTTGCAGGGTCCTAGAGCCATAGTTCCAGCCTGAGCCCTGAGATCTTGCGAGGTGAGAGGGTCCCAGATGTCAGGCTGCAGCCTGAGCCTGAACATCTACGCTGCAGTTGAACAGCCCCTTAGCCCAAGCCCCGCAAGCTTGAGACAACTGTCACAAACCTACCATGGGTTTCTAATTGCAGTGTAGACATTACCCTAAGTTTCTAATTCAAACTGAAGACTGTTTCACAAGATATGAAGAAACATAATTCTACTTTTCCTTTTTAAATAGCACATGGTTTAGTTGCTTAGGTATGCACTATTAACTGTGCAAGAGAAGAGATTCTAGATGTGAAAGCAAAATTAATCATTCTTGCAAAAATTCTCAAACCTTTCCCAAGAACATGATTACACATTTTCTGCCAGCATTCACACACTCAATTTGCCCAGGGCTGCTCTCCAGATTCAAAGGATTGTTGTACCTGATATCTGGGACCTGTTAAGCTAGCCTACAGAAAATATTTTCTCTAAGCCCTCTGGGGCCCTTATAGCCTATCACCATTTCTATGGGCTCCTTTACGCTTCCCCAGTCCCTTAAATAAGCTGTGAGTGTTCTATGGATCATTTGGACTGTGGTATTTTCAGGACACTGAACGCGTAGTAGGTAAGTCCCCACAAAAATCCTGCCTTAGAATTAACCCACATTTTCAAACTCAACTACTGCATGCAACTTGAATTATTCAAATACGAATCACATCTTCTTCACATAGCATTTTAAAAGAACCAAAATTACTAAAAATATAGACATTGTATAGTAATGGATGGATAACCTCCACTGACCAAAAAAAGTCTTCCCATAAATCAATTCAGAAATATTTTAAAGTGTCAGTGTTGCAAGAGTACTTGAATCTGCCAAAAGAACCTGCTATTTTTAGTATTATGAAACTTCCAAATGCTTTGTGTAATTTCAGTAGCAAGCTGCAGTGGAGAACGTGCTCACTCCAGCAGTTCCATGTATGTTACTACATTAAATAACTTAATCAAACCACACTCTGTTCTTAGATTTATTCTGAAGTAATTAAATAACTATTCAATGCCAATTAATCACAGTTAAATAAGGGTCTGTCAGCAAAGTGCTATGTACACATTTGAGACTATTTAACTGTCAAATACTTGGCAGTATCTAAGTTAAACAATGATTCATTAAACCTCCCTTACAATACAATAGTTAGGCTAAACTTGAAGTGAAAGAATCGAAACTCTTTTCTTCTGCATGAAAAGGACATCAAACCTCAGAGTGTGATATTCTTTTCTTACTAACTCTGTAAACTGCTTTAATTTCATGAATCGGAATGTGTTCAGGTGCTCTATAGCCACTTTGCTTCGGCAGGTGTTTGTTGGTACTTTGGAGTAGATGTTCAAATCTTTTCATCCAAACAATGAAAATACTTGACAATTTACCACACCTATTTAAAATGTTTATTCATACTAAATGATTAAATATAATCCAAACTGAATCAACATTTATGATCTAAACACCAGAAAATGAAAGAATTTTCTTCTACCAGTTTCACATTATTATCCATCACATTAACCTTCATGTGCTACTATTAGCATTTAGTATTACACAATCCAAATTCCCAAAATCAAGTGATTAGTAATCTTTGTTTAATGAATTTTATTATCCTGCTTTACTTTCTGGCCAATGTATTAATCAAAACATTCCTTTACAACAGAATAAAATAGATGGATTGATTTGAAAGTCTTGCAAATAATTTAGAAAGCCCTATACTCACTTGGGTCATCATACATTTCAGACCTACTCTGTTGTTGCTGGTCTGCTGACTCCCTTATTTCGAACAAGAAAAGGTTTTAGAGTAAGACTGCTGGGGATAGAGCCTTAGAGATGCTTGTTTTTTGCCTAGAACGTTTTCCCTGTAGAGATTAGGCTAATCCTTAGTATGGAGCATTTTGAACATTCTACACTTTTATTCAATGTACACTTTATTAATAAAATGTTGGTTTCCTTTGTAACCTGAACAATTACATGGGAATGGGCTTAAACACTAGGTTTAATGCTCAAGGACATCTGCTTTTCTACAAACTACGTTAGGGGCCATTACCACCCACTCCAAAAATGTTGCTCCAGTGGCCACAAACAGGTTGAAGGAAGGGTAACAGAGCCAAACAGCATCATCCCTCACTGCCTCCAAGCCCTCACAAACCCCGTGGAAGCAACACATAGAGTGCTTGGGGATCTGTACATTTAGGAACTGCCTCAGCAAGGTACTTACGCACATACACATAAGATCAAGTAGTCCCATTTACTTCTTCAGGCTTACTGTATGCTTAAAGTTATGCATGTGCTGAAGTACTTAGCTGAGCCAGGACTAGATGTGGTTGGGAATTTTTTGACAAAATGGAAAGACAGAGACTGACCATATCTCAGCAGTTGGAGCAGCGAGTCACTTCTTGGAGGTGAATCCAACAGAGCAGAGATTTAAACCTGGGTCTCCCACATCCCAGGCTAGTGCCCCAACAGCTGGACAACAGGCGTGTACGTACACACACACACACACTTTTCAAAATCTTGCAAATTTGTGCAAGAGAGGAAAACAGTTGCTCACCTGCTTTAGACAGGATTTCAATGGGGGCAGCTACACAGTAGAAAGTGTGCAATTGGCCAACATCTTTTCTACTCAGTGTAAGGGGACTGTTGCCCCCTTACTAACATTCAGTGGGGGTGTCTTAGTTGCTAGCTCCCAGTACTAAAAGGGGGGAAGAGCCAATGGGAAATCAGGACCCTGAGACTGACAGCCCACAGGAACAATGGAGAGAGGCCAATGCTCCAGGTCAGCCTGAATGAGGGGGCGGGCAGGCTAATCAGAGAGTCAGGAGGCCAGGGAGGTCCCGTCCTCCATGTGAGCTGGATTTGCCTGGGTCGGACAGAGTGGGGCTGAGCTAAGGAGAAAACGGGGACCCACGCTGAGCTGGGGAGCAAAGCTGTGCCAGATCCAGAGGGGCCAGAAAAGCAGCCCAAGAAGCAGGTCAGTGCAGGGAGCAGAGTCACAGAAACAGCCTGCAGAGCAGACCTGTCCTGGGAGCAGAGCTGTAGCAACCAGAGGCAGAGGGGCCAAAGAAGCAGCCCAGGGAGCTGGAGGCAGAGCAGCAGCCGTGCTGAGGCAGAGTGGAGCTGGAGCTAAGACAGAGTGGAGTTGGAGCTGGAGTTGGACCAGTCCAGAGCCGGGTGCGGTGAGCAGCTGGGGAGAGCGAGGGGGGACCCTGGGCAGCAGGCCCAGCACAGGGAGACGCCTCAGCCAGGCGGCTCTGCAGGCCAGACTCGGAGGGGGATTGGTAACCCTGCCAGGGCAGGGGCAACACTGGGAAGAAGGGCCCTGCCACCTCGAGCCTGAGAGCATGTGGCCACCACCAGAGCGAGCGTCCAACCCACAGCATCCCTGCAGCACAGCCAGGGCCTGAGAAGGAGGCTGGGACTTACAAGGAACAGACTGTGAACTGCCCTGACATTCCAGAGAAACTGTGATGTTCCCCTGCCACAGAGCGGGTTGATGTGTTTCCTTTAACCTTTCCCATTTTCCCTTATTCTTTTTCAAATTAATTGTTGATTAAATAACTTGCATTTGCTTTAAATTGTATGTAATGATCAGTGGGTCAGAGAAGTGCCCAGTGCAGAGAGAGTATCCTGGAGTGGGGACACCTTAGCCCCTGTCCTAGGTGACCACAGCAGTGTTGGGGGTCGAGCCCCCCAGAAATCCTGGGCCCAGCCTTGTTGGGGTTACGAGGACTCTCCCAGACAGGAGAGTTGAAGGGGAGTCCTCAAGGGCAGGGAGGCCGCTGGGTAAAGGAATTGGGAGCGAGGACTCAGATTCTTTCACTAGCCCACTTCACCAGGGTAATGCAGAAGCCAGGAAAATTCCCCACAATAGCGGACTATTCCTCTGCTTACATCAGCAAGACTAGGGTGGAAATTCCCAGTGAAGTGTTACGCTGACAATATGTGCTTCAGAAGCTGTTTGAAGCAGGGATGTAAGGTGCAAGCAAAGAAGAGGAGTCAGGGTTGGTATGCTTCTAATGGTTTTTCCATAACAGGGTGCATTACAGCTGCATATAAATAACAAATGAATTTACACCAGATTGGCTATAAGGATAGGAAATCACTAACTATACAAAAAAATCACACATGCATTAACCATCCCAAATCATAAATAATTTTTAAATGATTTTATACATAGTTCAACAACAATATACACAAGATGGGAGTGAAAGGCAATAACTATGCAGAACTGAACTTTTACACACAGAGCTGTATATTCTGTGGTACAAACATACCCAAATTTACCCACATTAAATGTGTTTTTCTATTCTGCTCTGCTCATGGTATAAGTTGGTAACAATATCATATGTGTCTTGGTCTGTTAAACTATGACATACACACTTTTTTTTTCCACCTACACTGAGTGTATACACATAGTTTAATAAAACAAATTTTACTGCAACTATAAGAAGTCTTCCAGTTTATCAAAGCAGAAAAAAAAAGTGGATTTGTCCATACCAAATGCTGGCAGGAAGAACACATTGCATCAACCTAGTAAAATACAACTTAATGTAATCATTCAATCAACAAAATAATTAAAAATGGACAGACTCTGAAAGGTAACATAAATTTAACAGATTTCTCCAACGAGAAATCTGAAAATACATCTCCTGTGTAAGTGACAGTTACTGATCCATTCTGGCTTTCTTTCCATGTTCTCACAAATAAATGTCTGTAGGCCTCTTATCTTTTTTTTTTATGGAGTTAGCACCACATGCCCATGTAAACTGCCACACAGCATTGCTGGCTTCCCTACAGGCATCCCATAAATACAAACGAATTCTGCCCCATATTTTCTCAGAGGCCTGAAACTGACAGGAATATTATCACTTTCTCAGATTCTTGCAAATGGGCACAGTGGTGCTGGCAGAAATGTGCTGAGATCATAATATCCATTTATCTGAACTGCCAGCATGTAACAAATTCAGATGGGGTGCTTGCTACCCAAATTAATTTACTACTTGAAAAAGACTTGACTGTCAAAAGACTGTCAAAAAGAAAAGAGGAAAAGAGTTAAGAAATTTCAAGAAAATCTGAGCACAGTTTGTGTTTGCCCCCTCCTGTACCCCAAACCCCTCCTCTCCGACCCCACCCCAGAGCCCATACCACAGCCAGAGCCCTCACCCGCTCTCATACCCCAACCCCCCTCCCACATCCCCAGCTGGAGCCCTCACCCCCTCCCACACTCCAACCGCCTGCCCCAGCCCAGTGAGAGTGAGTGAGGGTGGGGGAGAGCGAGCGACAGAGGAAGGGTGGCTGGAGTGAGGGTGGGGCCTCAGAGAAGGGTGGGCACAGGGGTGGGGCCTCGGGGAAGGGGCAGCGCAAGGGTGTTTGGTTTTGTGCAATGAGAAAGTTGGCAACTGTATTCACGTGGCTGTGATCAGGAAAACACATATGTTATTAACATTCTCCCGAGGTTAAAATTTGATCTCCCGAGGTTAAAATTTCAGCACAGAATGTATGCAAATTCCTCATTACCAATAACTACATTTAAAAGTATCTTGATTCCCACTACTATACTACTTTTTCGCTCTCAAACTACCTTCACCTTAAGTGTCAAAACACTCTATTATTATAATACAGCATTACCAGTTAACCACTTTCTCTACAATTTCAGTCTTACCAGGATTCTCCATACAGAATAAGATTTACTAGCTGCAATAAAATAAGCTCCTAAATAATCTGTTTTACAAATGATTTTACCTTCTTTCATGGCATGTTCACAAGCAATTTTCAAATTATTGATCATTGAGCTCACTTACTGCTTCTCACTTCATATATTAATATTTTCCTAAACCACTGTGTTCCTTCACAGTAAATAAAGAGATCATAATTATTTAACAATTTTGAATAGCCTCTAGCTAAAAACCATAGCTTTATCCACCAAATACAAAACCACATCTTTTTTTTTCAGTTTATAATGAGATCTTTACTCATAATAATACAGCTTATTTATTCTCTCCTTTCCCTTTCAGAAATAGCTTTAAATCTTGTCCTTCTTATACTAACATCTAAAAAAAAAAGAACCAAAAACACTGACTGCACTCAAGATTCTTGACTTGTTTTTTTCACTAGCTTTGTTGGGGAGGAGGGTATTTTAATTATCAAATTTCCCTGCATTTGAGAAAAATTAAGTGCTGGATGTAATGCAAACAGGATGAATACAAAAGCAAGAAATAAAATATCCCACCTCTTTAAATGCATTGTGAAAACATTTCAATATTAATTTATTTTTCTTGTATACGTCTACTTTTATATGACAGTATGAGGAGCGAGAGCATTGTAATTCCAGTAGTCTAACAATCTATAAAATAAGCAGTTTTTTTTATGAATGAACAGGTCCCAGTAATAAGAGGACATGGCATCATGCATCGCTAACATTGTCTGAAGTAAATATATATATATATATATGCAACCATTCACATTTATTATGCACAAATGCTTCATCTACTCACATTTTTACAAAGCACCAATGTAGCAGAAACTTGGAATAGGCCATATAAAATGTATGATTTGCTGGCTCTTTACCAGTCAGATCATTTACTGGACTCTCACTTGGATTTCTGTGTACCATGAAGACATTAATTTCTGAAAGAGCATGTGTGATATAACTGTATGATGATATATAAATCCTGATTGTATTCAGATTATTTCTTATTTCATTTTGTTCTCTTTTGGATCTCTTTCCAGGAAGTAATTTAAACAATGTGCTTACTGCTGTTGAATGCAGTGGGTCTTTGTCTGAGCATGAGAAAGAAAAGGGGTTGTGGCGGCTTTGAGGGTCTCCACTGAGCAAGAGGTAAGCCAGAAGTCCAGCTCAGTGGCAGCATCGACCTATCAGGCACACAGGGGTGAGGTGGGCTGGGGGGGATTTATACCCCATGCCCTCCATGTGGAATCCTGCACCGACCAGCAGCACTCACCCTCCCACTCATGGGATCAGAGTAGGACTGGGTCTCTTCTGATCTGCTGTGGGCATTGTGCTAGCTGACTTGTTCTTTGGGGCTCGAAAGGAATTTTTCCCTCTGCCAGACTGGCCAAGCCGGGGTGGGTTTTTTCACCCTCCTCATAGCAGATCAGAGATCCAGTGGGGGTAGGTAAGGTTAGTTCAAGATGTCACAGCTCAGTAGGTGCCAGATGTGGTAGGTCTCCAGTGCAGGTAATCATTCCAAAAGGGTTCTAGTTCCCTGATAAACAAGAGATGGAAGGGGATTTAGGGACGTCATCTCCTAAACAAGCTGGAGAAGGGGACTGGTGCCCGTAACATCTGGCACCTCCTTTCTTTCCAGCTCCTCTCAACCCTCACATAGGGCTTCTCAACAATGGGCTACTTCCAGGTTGGGAATGGGGGCGGGGGCTGTTAGTCCCAATAGGTAGAGATGATTAAGGGAAGAATGATGACCTGCACGGTATGATTTATTGCCCAGTATTCCCAGATAAGTTAATAAAGTTGTAGCCGAATTAAACCACATCCACTGTATCTTGTTTTTCTTCCTATGAAGCTAGAACAATGGACTGAAATAGCTAAAGGCATATTTATGTTTCCTTTCAAAGCCATTTTTAGTTTGTTTTTAGGAAACAAAGAAGAATATAGAAATATGTGACTTTTTTGGTAAGTCTGCTCTCCAAGAATATTAAAAAACAATTGCTTGCTAATGTGGTATAATGCCAGAAGCTAGAATTCAAAACAGGCTTTGGACACAATGCACCATTAAACATTAACAGTGAACTTCTTAAGCAATATAAAAAGAGCGTTGCCAACTCTCAAGATTTTATTTGAAAGTCTCACAATCTTTGGTGATTTTCTTAAAGTCCCAGTTCTTGGAGTCAGATGATTACCTGAGAATCATAACTTTCATTGAAGAAAAAAAGAAAGACAGTTTTTAACATTCATGGTGGCAGAGAAAAGACTGACAGTATGACCCTATTGCAGTCTAAAGGCTCAAAAGGCAAATAAAAAGATAACCTAAAGTTATTTTAAAAATCTCATGACTTTAAAGACAATCTCATGATTTTGCAGATCTGATTCATGTCTTTGTGCTTGGAGTTGGCAATACTATAAAAATATATAATTTATTACAAAACAATATAATCCCCACTAGCATGCATGGATAAAATTTACAATGCAGGATATTTTCCAGAGGCTAGCATGGCAAAAAAAAAAAAAAGTGGTCTATTGGAACAGTGGTCTAGAAAGAGTCAAAGACTAATCAAACAGGGATGTGTGTCCACAACAGAACTAAAAGAATGCTCAGATGAACTGCTGTGTCCAGAGAAAGACATGAGAGCATTTCTAGCACTGCACATACAGAAGTTAGAACCTCCATTTGTACACAGGGATGGTAGCTACCTGACCAGATATTCTTTTGCCACAGTGTTGAGTGACATGTTAACCACTTGGTGCTCAAACCAGCAAATTTTGGTATGCATGCCATTAGGACTGGTGTGGCAAAATCCCCATAACTTTGGAGAGATTTGAGTCAGAGAGGGTCCAGGTGAATGGCAATGCAGATTGCAATGATATATCATTCAGAGTCAGATTGGTATGATGATAATATAGAACATCACTGAATACACAACTCTTTCCTTTAAAATGCTCATTTAAAAGGCCTTCCACCTGCCTGTGTCCTGTGGCTATGGTCAGGAAAGCATATGTTATTACCATCCTGTATAAGACTTCCAGAACTTTTAGCAGCTTTTTTATAATATCCTCCCTCATATTGAAGAAGATAATTAGGACTGTGCTCCATCTAAAAAATACAGTAAATGTGACATTTCACACCCTCATCTGATTTTCTAGAGCCTCATCTTCCCTTTGTTAAGTTGTTATTTTTTGACCCAAGCATCTTTGAAGATTTTTACATCAACGTTTTCTTTGCTAATCTTTAAATCTATTTTAGTCTTGTCCAAACTGACCTCTGGCTTTAACCAGTAAAGTACCTGTCAAGGTTCTTTCCCCACTCTGAACTCTAGGGTACAGATGTGGGGACCTGCATGAAAAACCCCCTAAGCTTATTTTTACCAGCTTAGGTTAAAACTTCCCCAAGGTACAAACTATTTTACCTTTTGTCCCTGGACCTTATTGCTGCCACCACCAAGCATCTAACAAAAATAACAGGGAAAGAGCCCACTTGGAAATATCTTTCCCCCAAAAATCCCCCCAAGCCCTACACCCCCTTTCCTGGGGAAGGCTTGATAAAAATCCTCATCAATTTGCATAGGTGAACACAGACCCAAAACCCTTGGATCTTAAGAACAATGAAAAAGCAATCAGGTTCTTAAAAGAAGAATTTTAATTAAAGAAAAAGTAAAAGAATCACCTCTGTAAAATCAGGATGGTAAATACCTTACAGGGTAATCAGATTCAAAACATAGAGAATCCCTCTAGGAAAAACCTTAAGTTACAAAAAGACACAAAAACAGGAATATACATTCCATTCAGCACAACTTATTTTATCAGCCATTTAAACAAAACAGAATCTAACGCATATCGAATTAGATTGCTTATTAACTCTTTACAGGAGTTCTGACCTGCATTACTGCTCTGGTCCCGGCAAAAGCAACATGCCGACAGAAAGAACCCTTTGTTTTTCCTCCCCTCCAGCTTTGAAAGTATCTTGTCTCCTCATTTGTCATTTTGGTCAGGTGCCAATGAGGTTATCTTAGCTTCTTAACCCTTTACAGGTGAAACGGTTTTTCTTCTGGCCAGGAGGGATTTAAAGGTGTTTACCCTTCCCTTTATATTTATGAAAGTGCCTAGCGAGGATAGCTACAAAACAGATATTAATAAAAGGCCTATTCTACCATACAATTTAGCAGTGCCACATCTCATATAATTCCTAAGGTGCCTTTTCTTCTCCATCAGCTTTTACTGTCAAAGAAGATACCATACTAGTGGTGTTTTTGCTACCCAAAGTTTGGAAAAGTTAGCACTATCTGATTTTCCATGTCTTTGCCCATCATTTATGAAACAAATGGAATGGCTGTGAGTAATGCTTTCTACCACCACTGGTTGGCTAGGAAACTCCATCCCATCCTAGTGGATGAAGAGTTGACCTTGGTTATTCGTGCCTCTTGGATGGATTACAGCAATGTGATATACCTGGGTATGAACTCTTCAGCATTTAGGAAACTCCAACTAATACAAAATGCTACAATGCATCTTCTTAGCAACACAGGCTACCATGAGTGCATCCGATCTTATCCCCTGTTCTTTACATTGGCTGCCCACAGAATTTTGAATCAAGTTCAAGATCTTGGTCCTCATCTTCAAAGAGCTTCATGACTTTGGCCCACTGTACCTAAAAGACCACTTAAAGCTCCAGGATGAACATCATGGTCGACAACTTCGCTCCTCTGGAACAACGGAACTCTCAACAATAAGAGTAAAGCTTGTCTGTGTGTGGGAGGCAGAACCTTCTCCAGGGCTGGTCCAAGAATAATAAACTCCCCCAGGAAGTAAAGACTATCACAAACCTCACCACCTTCCACTCCAAGTGCAAGGCACATTTCTTTGACCTTCCCTTCTCTAATATAAATATATAACAACAGGAATATTTAACAAAAAACAAACAAAAAAACCTTACCAAAATAAGACACTCCACTCCATGCCTTTCACCCTCTAAGGACAGGACAAGAGAACAAACACATGGCATAGATGTAGTCACACTGCCTGATGTAGTACTAGAAGGCACACAGTTACTGATGAGCGTGGTATATAAATCTATATAGAATATAATTGAAATCTTGGCCCCACTGAAACCAGTGGGAGTTTTGCTACTGACTTTAATGGGGCCATCATTCTACCCACTGTGTTTAGGAGTGGCACAACAACAGTGTAAGTGTGCTTACCCCACCATCAGGTTCAAAGAGCAACTTAAATTTTGCAGGATGTTGAGTTTGGCCTCTATCCAGCTGGAAGCAATCTGCAGCTAGTCTTTCGTCCTTTATTCCCAATCTTGGAATTGTAACAGAGAGTTTTTTAGAATGAGGGGAAAAAAATTTCTCTCTGACTAAAACTAAGATATGGCTGAATAAATTTTCCTTCAATTTTCTTCCCTCCTTCCACAATGATAACCCAAACTGATGGACAGAGATTATGCATAGGAATTTTTTTTTTTTGGTAAAACTTCCTTTGAGCAATCAGCTTCTGAAAAAAGGGGTTATCATAAAAATAATTATACAGCCTTATCTATAGCTTTCACTAACAGCAAAGCTGTTTGAATGTATAGGAAATCTTATACCCTATATTTCTAATTAGACAAACAAAGTTAACAATTTCTCCTTAAGCAATCCATAATGGCATATAAGATTAGATATATGAAACAAAAAGAGAAAAATCCACATTATTTTAAGTAATAATACTTGACAACGGTAATATACCCCCTCTACTGGTCAGCTATTAGAAATTTACATTTCTTAAAGATGTAAACCATACCAGTCATTACAGTTACACAAAGTAGTTAATATTAGAATACAATGTCATGATTTATCCCAGTGGGTTCTAGTGATAAATACAAGGGCAGTGATACATGAAACTAAACCTATGAAAGCAAACTTTACACCTTATGAATATTCTTCAGCGTTCACCACAGTGATCATTCCTTATCATACACAAGCATAATTTAATTGTATCATCTCCATTCTTTGAGATCTGAAAGATAGATTGTTTACATTAATAAGTAGGTTACATTTGAGACATGCATGTATGTTAAAAGCAAATCACTCTAAAGGGGAAAAAAATCTCATGATCCTATAAATCTAACTTTTTTCATGTCTACGGAAATACGTTACGCAATTACAAATAGACTTAAAAAGTATATTTTAAGTTTTGATTTATACTGGACCAACAAATCAACAAGTGATTACAAAATAGAAACAAATTAAACAAAAGTGTAGTGTTTAGGATTGCCACATAGTGGTGCTATTGTTAGTTATTTCATTATGGTAGCACCCAAAGGCACAGTGAGACTCAAAACCCCATTGTGCTGGGTATTGGACACGAATGCAGTAAGAGAAAGTCCCTGCCCTGAAGGGCTCACAATTTAGATTAAGACAAAACACAGACACAAAGGATTGCAGCAGATAACAAGGGAAATGGACAGGAAAAGGGAGAAGAGGGTAACAGTAATGGGGTCACAAGACCTACTTTTAAGGAAAAAATAAATAAAATTAAAAAAGAGAGAGAGGTTAATAAATTTCTACAAGCCATTATCCATTGGTAGTTTAACTATGGGAATCATGGCAGAGATGGCTCTTGACAAAGGACTTCAAGAACAATAAAGATCTACTTTGTGAATAAGTTCAGGACAGTCTTTCATGCACAGAGGGCATGAAGAACACATATACGACCTTGTGAGAGAAGCAGACAAAGTGGTGATGGACTGGAGAACAACTGCAGGGAGGAACCAGCTACAGACACTCCAGTGGGTAGGAGGAGAAGCAACCTCAGCACTGTGGGACAGGACTTAAAATGGGATCCAGCAGGGCTACCCCCCCGACGTATCCCCCTGGAGCCAGAATTGTGCAAGGGAGAAGCTCTAAGATGGGGGTACTAGGATCTCCCCTCTGCCATGTAGCATGGGAGGAAATTGCAGAAAGGAATCAAACTCCAGCTGGTAGGAGCAGCTGCAGAAGGCCAAATCTGGGACCTATGGGCATCCAGAGAATGTTCTACAGTTCTTCTTGGACTTTCTCTGCCTGTGCTGAATGGCTCTATCTCCCCCTCCCCCACTTCCCTTGTTCCTTCACAGACTCTTCACCTGAGCTTCACTCCACATCTGTCCCTCTTACCCTCATCTCCCCATCCTGTCCCTTCAGTCTCATTCTCTACAATGTCCCCACTCCCGCTTCACTTTTCTTTTCATTTAGTAACTCCAACCCCAAAATATTGTGGAACTAATATACTGTTTGGGGCTGTCACATTGTTCACTTGGCTTGTGTGTTACAGACCTTCCCCCACCCTCCATTATCCAAGTCATTAATGAAAATATTGAATAATACCAGACCCAAGACTGACCCCTATGGGATCCCATTAGATATACCCTCCCAATTTGACAGCAAACCATTGATAACTACTCTTTGAATATGGTCATTCAAACAGTTGTGCATCCACCTTATAGTAATTTTGCCTAGACCACATTTCTCTAGTATGCTTATGATTATTAATAAATAATAATAATAGGTTGCCATCACTGGCTGAGCCAAAAAGATGGGTCCTGATAAGGTAAGACAGAAGGGGCCAAGTGAAGGGGCCAAGTGATAAAGGGTCTTCACCACCTCCCTAGGTAACCCATTCCAGTGCTTCACCACTCTCCTGTGAAATAGTTTTTCCTAATATCCAACCAAGACTTCCCCCACTGCAACTTGAAACCACAGCTCCTTGTTCTGTCATCTGCCACCACTGAGAACAGCCGAGCTCCATCCTCTTTGGAACCCCCCTTCAGGTAGTTGAAGGCTGCTATTCAATGCTCCCTCACTCTTCTACTAACTAAATAAGCCCAGTTCCTTCACCCTCTCATCATAAGTCATGTGCCCCAGCCCCCGAATCATTTTTGTTGTCCTCTGCTGGACTCTCTCCAATTTGTCCACATCCTTTCTGTAGTGGAGGGCCTAAAACTGGACACAATGCTCCAGATGTGTCCTCACCACTGCTGAATAGAGGGGAATAATCACTTCCTTCGATCTACTGGCAATGCTCCTACTAATGCAGCCCAGTATGCCGTTAGCCTTCTTGGCAACAGGGGCACACTGTTGATTCATATCCAGCTTCTCATCCACTGTAATCACCAGGTCCTTTTCTGCAGAACTGCTGTGACACTCTGTACCTTGGGGGAACACCCTGCAAACCCATGTTCATCCTTATGATTGTGTGGTATCCAATGCAAAGTTTGTCATGTTGGGTGTCTTTGGAAGACTCATGATGCACTGAGCATTGTTGTTACAGTAATGTTATAGGTTGTAATTTCATGTATATAGTTGTGAGGCTGAAAATGTGTCCTCATGGCTTAAAACAAGCCCAGGCAAAACTCTCCAGGAGCAGAGGGGCAGTTCTCACCTCATTAGGGCATGTATGGGACAAACTCAGCCCAGCCTCACAAGAACAAAGGACGCTGGCTTAGGAAGCAACAAAGGATCTGTTGATCTCTCGATTGAGTCACCCCCCCCCCTTCCGTTGGTCAGTTTGGGACTACAATGAGG
Source organism: Eretmochelys imbricata (assembly GCF_965152235.1). Taxonomy (NCBI): domain Eukaryota; kingdom Metazoa; phylum Chordata; order Testudines; family Cheloniidae; genus Eretmochelys; species Eretmochelys imbricata. Next base: position 97,700,668 of record NC_135572.1, read on the forward strand.
TAATGCTCACCTGACTGTGAAGGGGTGGGGAAAAGCCAAGAGGGAAGAAACAACATGATAAAAGGGAGGGACGTTTGTCATGTGCTCTCTCTTCCACTTACATCTACAGACACCACCACCAAGTGACTGAAGCGTTGATCAAAGGGGAGAGCCTGGCTGAAGGGCAACCAGCCAGCCTGTGGTGAGAAGCATCGAAGTTTGTAAGGGCATTGAAAGTGTTAAGATCAATTTAGAATGCATTTTACTTTTATTTCATGACTTCTTGTTCTTTGACTTATAATCACTTAAATCTATCTTTTGTAGTTAATACATTTGTTTATTCACCTGAAGCAGTGCGTTTGGTTTAAAGCGTGTCAGAGAGTGCCCTTGGGATAACAAGCCTGGTGCATACCAATTCCTGTGTTAAATTGACGAACTCATATAAGCTTGCAGCGTCCAGCAGGCATCACTGGACACTGCAAGATGGAGGTTCCTAGGGTTGTGTCTGGAACCGAGTCCCAAAACTGGACACAGTACTCCAGATGAGGCCTCACCAATGTCGAATAAGAGGGGAACGATCATGTCCCACAATCTGCTGGCAATGCCCCTAGTTATACATCCCAAAATGCCATTGGCCTTCTTGGCAACAAGGGCACACTGTTGACTCATATCCAGCTTCTCGTCCACTGAAACCCCTAGGTCCTTTTCTGCAGAACTGCTGCCTAGCCACTCGGTCCCTAACCTGTAGCAATGCATGGCATTCTTCCATCCTAAGTGCAGGACTCTGCTCTTGTCCTTGTTGAACCTCATCAGATTTCTTTTGGCCCAATCCCCTAATTTGTCTAGGACCCTCTGTATCCTATCCCTATCCTCCAGCATATCTACCACTCCTCCCACTTTAATGTCATCTGAAAACTTGCTCAGGGTGCAATCCACACCATCCTCCAGATCATTAATGAAGACATTGAACAAAACCGGCCCCAGGACCGACCCTTGGGGCACTCCACTTGATACCGGCTGCCAACTAGACATGGAGCCATTGATCACTACCCGTTGAGCCTGACAGTTTGGCCAGCTTTCTATCCACCTTATAGTCCATTCATCCAGCCCATACTTCTTTAACTTGCTGGCAAGAATACTGTGGGAGACTGTGTCAAATGCCTTGCTAAAGTCAACGAACAACATGTCCACCGCTTTCCCCTCATCCACAGAGCCAGTTACCTCATCATAGAAGGCAATTAGATTAGTCAGGCATAACTTGCCCTTGGTGAATCCATGAATCACTTTCCTCTCGTCTAAGTGCTTCAGAATTGATTCCTTGAGGACCTGCTCCATGATTTTTCCACGGACTGAGGTGAGGCTGACTGGCCTGTAGTTCCCAGGATCCTCCTTCTTTCCTTTTTTAAAGATGGGCACTACATTAGCCTTTTTTCAGTCGTCTGGGACCTCCCCCGATCGCCATGAGTTTTCAAAGATAATGGCCAATGGCTCTGCAATCACATCCGCCAACTCCTTTAGCACCCTTGGATGCAGCACATCTGGCCCCATGGACTTGTACTCGTCCAGCTTTTCTAAATAGTTCTGAACCACTTCTTTCTCCACAGAGGGCTGGTCACCTCCTCCCCATGCTGTGCTGCCCAGTGCAGCAGTCTGGGAGCTGACCTTGTTCGTGAAGACAGAGGCAAAAAAAGCATTGAGTACATTCGCTTTTTCCACATCCTCTGTCACTAGGTTGCCTCCTTCATTCAGTAAGGGGCCCACACTTTCCTTGACTTTCTTCTTGTTGCTAACATACTTGAAAAAACCCTTCTTGTTACTCTTAACATCTCTTGCTAGCTGCAACTCCAGGTGTGATTTGGCCTTCCTGATTTCACTCCTGCATTCCCAAGCAATATTTTTATACTCTTCCCTGGTCATTTGTCCAATCTTCCACTATCCCTACCTTCCAGTGTATCTGCCTCTCTCCCCAGCTTAGTGTCATCCGTGAACTTGCGGACCAATGCCTGGGGCACTCCACTTGATACCAGTTGCCAACTAGACATGGAGCCATTGATCACTACCCGTTGAGCCCAACAATCTAGCCAGCTTTCTATCCACCTTATAGTCCATTCATCCAGCCTATACTTCTTTAACTTGCTGGCAAGAATACTGTGGAAGACTGTGTCAAATGCTTTACTAAAGTCAAGGAACAACATGTCGACTGCTTTCCCCATATCCACAGAGCCAGTTATCTCATCATAGAAGGCAATCAGGTTGGTCAGGCATGACTTGCCCTTGGTGAATCCACGTTGAGTGTTCCTGATCACCTTCCTCTCCTCCAAGTGCTTCAAAATGGATTCCTTGAGGATCTGCTTCATGATTTTTCCAGGGACTGAGGTGAGGCTGACAAGTCTGTAGAACCCCGGATTCTCCTTCTTCCCTTTTTTAAAGATGGGCATCTGCTCACATGGATCATCTTGCAGGATGAGAGCTTAAATTATGTGCTTTAAAAGGGACTGAAGAACAGGGTCCTTAGTGTGGAAATCCAAATGAACATTAGTAACAAACTCTAGGTGTTTTCAAGTACTACAGAAATACTTTGAAAATAATGTTAATTAGTTGCTTCTACACACACTCAATTCCTCTATTCTCCTCAGCAGAAACAGACAACCAAAGGATCACTTTTATGTTTAGAAAAGAGACACAGGAAGAACTGAAAAGGAGTAATTGTGGCACCTTAGAGACTAACCAATTTATTTGAGCATGAGCTTTCGTGAGCTACAGCTCACTTCATCAGATGCATACCGTGGAAACTGCAGCAGACTTTATATATACACAGAGAATATGAAACAATACCTCCTCCCACCCCACTGTCCTGCTGGTAATAGCTTATCTAAAGTAATCGTCAGGTTAGGCCATTTCCAGCACAAATCCAGGTTTTCTCACCCTCCACCCCCCCACACAAATTCACTCTCCTGCTGGTGATAGCCCATCCAAAGTGACAACTCTTTACACAATGTGCATGATAATGAAGTTAGGCCATTTCCTGCACAAATCCAGGTTCTGAGGGAGTGAGAGAGTTGTCACTTTGGATGGGCTATCACCAGCAGGAGAGTGAATTTGTGTCGGGGGGGTGGAGGGTGAGAAAACCTGGATTTGTGCTGGAAATGGCCTAACCTGACGATTACTTTAGATAAGCTATTACCAGCAGGACAGTGGGGTGGGAGGAGGTATTGTTTCATATTCTCTGTGTATATATAAAGTCTGCTGCAGTTTCCACGGTATGCAACTGATGAAGTGAGCTGTAGCTCACGAAAGCTCATGCTCAAATAAATTGGTTAGTCTCTAAGGTGCCACAAGTACTCCTTTTCTTTTTGCGAATACAGACTAACACGGCTGTTACTCTGAAACCTGTCAGGAAGAACTGAAAGGTTCTGACATCTGAGAATTTAAACTAGATTTGAATCCTATTGAGGATGCATGAGTCATCTCTCAGGTTTAAATTAGATTATCTGCTAAAAGAAGAAGCACTATAATCTATAATGAAGGGTGACTGCCTACAGGAAAATAAATTTTTGTCCCTAGTGGCAGATGCTTGAACTTTAAAGGATCTGAGACTAAGCTTTTTGTGTAAGCCTTCCTGACAGAAATCAAACAATTGAAGTGATATCTTTAGTAGGTCCAAACTTCACTCCGCATACCACATGAAAACAATATCTAAACTCTGTAAAAAAAAATATATTGTCACTTCTAAAGCAACTGAGATAAAAAAAAATTTACAGAAACCAAGACTTATTTTGATGACAATTAAATCTATCACCAGGATTTGAGATTCAATGAAATTGGACAATTGTGAAGAAAGGGGCTTTATTTTACTAAGTCTGGAGTACTTGAAGACTCAACAGAAATTCTGTTGCACATTGAATTAGATGGAAGTATTAGATACTCTTTGAGGATTGTCTAGAGTTCAGTAATGAAAATAAGTACTTCTTTGCTCTGCTCTGTTTCCTTCCAGAATTGTGTTTGGAATTACAGCAGAAATAGAAAGACATACTTCAAGATGCAAACAGTTTTCAGAACAAGCATTATACCAGTCAGGTTTCCTTTCTTAAAGGAGTGGCATATTTTGGTGTCTTCTTTATTGTTTCAAGTCTATTGCAACAGAACCTCTATTCCCATTAAAACTAGAGCCAAAGATGTATGACTTACTTCTGTACACCAAGCCCAAGTGCTTTTTAAGCAGTCCACCAATCTCTTTTTCATGTATCTAAGATGTTGTAGAAAGCCCTCATGTTTACCTCACACAATATTTTGGATACCCAAGAGCTGTGGGCAGCAATGCAGGCCGGACCACCGCTTCCCACAGCTCCCATTGGCCGGGGACGGCGAACCATGGCCACTGGGAGCTGCAAGCGGCCATACCTGTGGACGCTCAGGTAAACAAATTGTCTCGTGGTTCACCAGGGGCTTACCCTGAACAAGCTGCTAACCAAGTTTGGGAACCCCTGATCTAGTCTGACCTCCTGCACTCCTGTAATAGACCCATAACCGCTGGCTGAGTTACTGAAGTCCTCTCATCATGATTTAAAGACTTCAAGTTACAGAGAAGTCACCATTTACATTAGTTTGAACCATGCTGCAGAGGATGGTGAAACCCCCCCAGGGTCTCTGCCAATCTGACCCAGGGAAAAATTCCTTCCTGAAGCCAAATATGGCAATCAGTTAGATCCTGAGCATGTGGGCAAGACCCACCAGCCAGACACCTGGGAAAGAATTCTCTGTAGTAACTTAGAGCCCTCCCCATCTAGTGTCCCATCACTGGTCTTGGAGATATTTGCAACTAGGAGTGGCAGATCGGTTACATCCCATTGTAGGCAGTCTCATCATACCACCCCCCGCATAAACTTATCAAGCCGAGTCTTGAAGCCAGTTGGGTATTTTGCCCCCACTACTCCCCATGTCAAGTCTTTTGTAGGCAACACAGCACAAAGGGCTTTTGAGGAGGGATTTGAAAGTGGGTAATGAGGAGGCTTGCAGATGTTTATGGGGAGTCTTCAGGGACAGCATGGAAAAAGACATAGAGGTGCTTATTTGAAAACTTAACAAATGAAGATGGAGATTGGCACCATGGACCAATCAGAAGCGAGTGTCGATGAAAAGGAAATGAGAGACGATAGGTAGAGTGGGGATTGACTATGAAGGGCCTTGAAAATGAAGAGAAGGAACTGATATTTGATGCCACAGAGAATTGGGATCCAATGGAGGGGTGCAAAGAGAGAAGTGCCATTGTCAAAGTGATAAACTAATGGCAAGAGCTCATGGCAAGTCCACACAACAAAAGCAGACTCTATGGTTATTACCATGGAAATTGATCTCATAGGGTTGTATCTGTGGCTGAAAACATGACTGAGATTAGTTCGATAACACGATTTTTCTTTTTACAAATAATTTTTGTACCTGCTAGCAATAGATTAAAGGTGTTGGTCAACATATGTATGTATTACTTCTTACATTCTTATGGTTTAAATGCACAATATGGATATTGTATGTATAAATTTTGGCAGTTACTCCAACTGAATTGTACTGTTTTTTCCCACAATGCTGTTCACTCTTGTTCACTGGCATATCCCACAATACCTGGATACAGAACAACTCAGTATTTGGCATAAGGGGATAGGAAAACTGTCAGAAACAAAGTACATTACTGTTCTGCCCCAATACAAGCTTGGGAGGTACCTTCATGGACCAGTAACTGAAATGCTATTTTGCAAACAAAGATAAGCAAGGTACAAAACAATAAGTTAAAGAACTGGCAGAAACTGGTGAGTTGAATTTTAGAGACATAAAGAATGTATTTTCCACTGAATGCATCCGATGAAGTGAGCTGTAGCTCACGAAAGCTTATGCTCAAATAAATTTGTTAGTCTGTAAGGCACCACAAGTACTCCTTTTCTTTTTGCGAATACAGACTAACACGGCTGCTACTCTGAAAAGAATGTTTTGTAACTTGTGAAAGCATGCCATAAATATAGCCAATTTAAATACATATTTCCAAAGCACACCTTCTGTGTAATATGAACTGAACACACTGCTTCCCTAGATGCATTGCTGATGTATTAACTCTTTCTTTTGTGCACCATATTTCTTTGTCTATAGACAATAAATTGGCTGTGCTTGGTTATTTGGATCTCTCAAACATTTTTAATATCCAACCACAGGTGTAGTCAAAATCAATTGGCTAAAAATATCAACACAGTGCAGCCATAACTATTTCACTAAAATTATTTTGACAGCATTACAAAAAGAAAAAAGGAAACAATCCCTTTTTCCAACTATATTTCTAATATTATAAGTGAATTTAGTACTTGTGAAAGGTGACAGATAACAGACCAGGTCACACTCAAGTCCATCCCACATATAGAATACAGCATCAATGCAAGCTTTCTGCCTTCTGCCCCATTCATGTGTCTGACACCTGTTTTAGAATGATCACCTGCAGAACAATTCCCCTAAGTCTCTACTACAGACTGAGCATCACTGGATTAATCATTAAGATGGGGGTGGGGGGGAATGTGGGTTTTGTATTTTGTTGTTGTTGTTTTTTATACATACATATAAACAGTGTTTGGTAAATGACTTTGAAGACGATGCTAAATTTCATTGTATGTGTCAATGCTGGTAACTAGCTTACTTTATTACCAAAAAATATGTACTGCCGTCATTAGTAACATAGTTCAAAAACGAAGGTCTTCAATATACCTGCCAATGCTTCAGAAAGAAACCTCAAGTCAATATTCTCTCACAGGATGAATTGGTTCTCTTTTGAAATTATTCCTTTGGATAAATTTCTGATGATTAGAACAAGTCTAAAATGTTTTTTGTTGAAAATGTTAGAAAGATTATTACAATTTTTCTATGATCAATAGAATTGCGACAGAAAAGAGAAACATTTTTGAAAAACTAACAAGAACTTGATTACATAATGAATAACTTTCGACTTGAAATGTCCTATATTTATTACCTTCCATCCTATCCAAGTACCAAGAAGTTCCTTCTGAATAGCAAAGATGTGCAAGATGAATAAAGAGGTCTACTATCATCTAAGGCATCTTCCACAATTACACTCTCTTTTAGTCGAGGAATACCAGAATTACTTTTGAAGAACTAATAATAGTAGCTTTTACTCAAAGTAAGACAAATTTTGTATGCATCTTTTTCCCCTCCCCAAATTAAAAAAAAAAACTACTAGCAATTTTAGAACATTGGGCTCTATTGTCTGGACATTTCACAACACATATAGTCACCCTCAAACTGAGATTTTTTTCCTGGTTGGGAAATAAACGCTTCTGCAGATCCGTTATGAGAAGTACTAAGATTATATGCAGTGTCACTTCAACAGGATTTTGTATAAATGTTTAAACATAGGCCTGGGAACCTTAGCACCTAAATTAATCTCGATTTCTCCATTTGTAAATTGGAAATATGAAAGTACCTAGCTCACTGGATGCTGCAATGAATGATCATTGTTTATAGATCATAACGAAAATAAAAGGCATTTTATATATATATCTGCTACAGTATATATTGCAAATAGTCAGCTCTATAGGTCACATGTTCATTTCTGCCATGTAGAGCAAGAAAGAGCAAACAAGCCCACTGACCCATAAATGAGGGCAATGCTTCTCTGTCATGCTCCACACTGACGCTCATACTGCAAGAAGTCCTGCATACAAAAACCTCATGGTCAGGACTCCATCCATTCAGAAGGGCTAGACTAATTGAAGAGGTGACAGCCACTCCAGGATATTGTATCCGAGGAAGACCGCAGGGATCACACACATAAAATAACTACACTAGCATAGAAATGGAATGGATGTTCGAATTTTGGGGGTGGGGGTGACTGGGTTTTGGGGGGGTTACAGCTGATGTGCAAAGGAAAAGATGTATTGCGAAAGTCTGATGTATAGGGAAGGTCCTAAAAAAAGAAATGGTAGCTGTTTTCCTACATGAGAAATTCAGGTCAATTGTCCTGGAAGACTAGATAACCTTGCCTACACTCGGAAAAGTATCCATTATTGACAATGGGTGTTCAAAGAGATGCAGCTGAACTTGTGCTACACATGCAAGTGCAACCAAGGACAAACTGTGATCACCATTGTTCACCATGATGTTCAACTGCATTCGCTGGTGACTAGCAGTAGCAGAAGGAAACTCTTTTTTTCCTACAGACAAGGCTAAAGGTGATTGGAGACGGAGAAATGACAACAGCAAAAGAATGAAAGTTGAGCAATTAACAATGGAATATTTTTTAGTCAGACTATTTTTTTCTTAACACAAATTGGACTTCAATGACTAACATTTTGGGCAAAGACACATTTGGCAAAGATTTAGCACACTGTAGTTTAAATGAATTACTCGTAATTAATACATTAATTTGCCTAGTAACGAATCTATTTGTTAAAAAATATATTTCCTGAATCTTTTCATTTTTGTCTGTATTATTACAGACATACTTGCTGACGGGTATTTTGAAATAAATGATCAAAATAATGGAAACTGGCATGATTATATTGTGTTATTTTGACAAATAAAATATGCAGAATTTTTAATATTTTGGCATAGAATTCCCCCAGGAGTAATAAAGAAGCAGAAAAGGCCACAAGCCCAAATTTTAAAAAAAATTATTTGCAGATCTCCCTAAGTGGATTGTTCTTCCCATAATAAAAACCTTTCCACATTACCCAAAAGGGATACTGGTTCAACGGCAGCCAAAACCAACCTATTCATGCTGCCACTTGGAGAAAGAGTAAGATTTGTGAACCACAATATATGTCTGTATGCAGATAGCCTGGGCCGCCACCAGATATCTGGGATTCAATAATATCTTGTGACCTGTGAATTTTGGAGGCCAGATCCCCTTTCCACTCTGTGGAGTGGGGCAAACCTCCTCCCACACAGACTGATTTGGATAGTGAGTGAATCTGGAGTTTCCTCATCTTGTATCTGAGATGTTCCTGTGGAGGAAAAAGTGTCCCTCTATCATCATCTAGCAGCTTGACATGTAGAAGTTTACTAGTTTGCAATAAATATATTTTAATTAAAAGTGTCCTAACTTCATTTTAATTAGGGAAAACAGTTTTAGTAATGAAGCTATGAGCCAAATAGTGGCTGCTCCAGTGTAGGCACTGTGGGAGCTAGAGAGAGGTTGTTAGCCTTGCCCTGCCAGCCAGCCAGTGCTCCCATGCAAAGAAAGCAGTGATAATGTAGCTGCCTGCCATTCTTGGAGCAGGGAGAAAGAGAGAGACAGAGGGAGAGATGCTGCCACCAGCTCTGAACAATCCAGATATGTTGTAGCCATGCTTCCTTTGTATTAGAAGGCTTTGGAGAGGTCTGTTGGGGGCAATCCATGCTACATCTTTTCAGTGGTTATACAAAGGAGTACTATGGAGTGTGCTTCTCCAGCACCACCAGAGGCATCATATTTGCTCCTGTTCTGTATGCATAATGCCTCCCATTAACACCACACTTCCTACCCTTTCTCCACCCCACCCACAACATAGCTTTAACAGAAGGAGTCATAATTTAACCATACGTTTTAAATCTCTTGACTTGAAGACAGAAGTTTTATGCCATGGTCTGTTTTGCTGAGTAAGTGTAATGAGTTTTCAGAAAGAACATACCAATGTTTGTTAGGATGATGCCATATGTATTTAGTTGCATACTTCTTGGCCTTTTAAATAGCAACAAATGCACATTGCAGGATCAATATCTAATATTAAAAATAGATTTTGAAACCATCTTGGTCTAATCTCAATGCTGGTACAATACGCTTACATGTGGGGAACCCAGCTTTGGGATCTAAATGTTGTCCTTAATTTATGGAATGAGAATGCTGTGGCCAAGGAGAAGAAAGTACTTTGTGTTTGTTTTCTTGTGACCTTTCCAGTCAACTAAGGAACAATGTTGATGAGCTATCGAGGAAGCCGTGACCAGATCTCTTCGATGGAAAAAGATTCACCACAATATGAGGCTTTATGTGTGCTATTTACTAATTAGCAGGGGTCTATATTGTATCTTATATGTATTAAAATTTCACCATGAAATAGTGTGCCTGACAAAACTGTGAAGTACTGTGCCTGACAAAGTGCCTGAAAAATGCAAGGAAATGACAAGTTAAGCCACCAAACTGTACATATACCATCTTCTCCACCGACCAACACACTATCATTACCACAACTGCCATACACAAAAGACCATGCACCACAATCTTAACTGTGGCCTTTATTTACCTTTCTGCATGCACCCCTTCATCATATTCTTTTTTCCCTCAACATCAGGAGTCGTTTAGTGTAGGGTTGGGTTGAGAGAAGTTAGAGTGGTAAAAAAGTACGTGCAGGGGGAAGTTTAAAGAAGGTGATGGAAGGATGGCATTCCTAGATAGGCAAAGTAGAGATGGAGGTATATTGTTTGAGGTACAGTAGCTGTGGCACTGGTAAGACATGTAGTTATGGATGGAAGAGTAGATAGTACAAATCGCTCGGTGGCTTAACTTTTCATTTCTTTACTTTTATGGGTTAGTGTTTGTCAGGATTCAGGGCTTGAAGCAAAGACAGACTCCAAGTAACCTAACAAATGCAGTTGGATCAGCCCCACCTCTCCTGGGGGAAGAATAGCTCAGTGGTTTGAGCATTGGCCTGCTAAACCCAGGGTTGTGAGTTCAATCCTTGAGGGGGCCATTTGGGATCTGCAGCAAAAATTGGGGATTGGTCCTGCTTTGAGCCGGGGATTGGACTAGATGACCTCCTGAGGTCCCTTCTAACCCTGATATTCTATGATTCTAACATGGAGAAGAATCAGTGCCAGGCATTGGGCCTATGCCTATACTGTATGGGAACCAGGACACTTCCATCAAGCAGCCCTACCAAGGTCTGAGCTGCGGTCACTTGGGAAACACCAAGTTCCAGCTCCAATAGAGCCTTTCTCCTCTCCTTGCAGGCCAACATTTGTCTCATGGTATCCTGGTGATGGCCAATCAGCATCCAAAACATCTTCAACTCTGGCACCCTGCCATGCCTGACACCAACGTAGAGGTGCTGCTGGACTCAAGTGCCTCAAGCAATTGCATGGATCTTGAGCACACAAGATCCCCACCAGCACAAGGACTTCCCCAAGTTAGTGGAGTCCATACATGTGTCATTCCTTTCATAGGGACCAGTCACCCACCAAATGGCTCCCTTAGAGGTAACCACTCTTCTAGGCCATCAATAAATCCTCCAGTTTGGGCTAAATCATGCACTGCATTCATCAGTTATTCTTGGCATCCTCTGGCTCATTGTCCATGACTGGTCAGAGTTGCCGAGGTCTGCTGGACCAGGGCAGTGGTCCCCTGCTGGCCAGTCAGCTGGAGCAGCTGTGGTCGTCCGCTGGCACCGGCAACAGTCCGCAGACCCCGGCAGCTGGTACCATTGGCCCCGGGCACTGGTAAGGCATGTAGTTGTGGATGGAAGAGCACAATTATTGTTTACTTCCCATGACCTGTCCATGACTTTTACTAAAAATACCCATGACTAAACTGTAGCCTTAATGATCAGGTATTCATGAGTCCTTCCTAGTTACAGGATAAAATCTCACAGAAAAAATTGTAGTTCACCACTGAGAAGATATTGTGCACTCCCAGACCCATCAACCAACCAAATAGGGTTGTATGCACATCCTGACACACTCCCCCACGGATAAACCCGTTAGCCCTGTGGGCATCCAAGCTCCCTGCCCCACCAAGTGTGCACAGTGCATAAGCTTTGTTATAATGGTTAAATATGATCCTCAGTTCACCATTTTATTTCTTAAAAACTCCGATTCCATGAGTTGTTCTCAAAAGACACCCCCGTGCCAAGTTTTGCATAGATAGACAATGTTTTTAAAAAGATATTGATCAACAATATAAAACAGGACTGACAAGGAAAATAATTCATCAGGAGACCAAATTCAAATGCTTCCTATTAAAAATATGATAAACCAAATCAAAATGCATAGAATATTCAAAAGGGGATAAAAATTAAACTAGTGTAAAATTTCACCCCAAATGGACACCTAACATTTAGAGGGAAATTTCCACACACACACCCATTTTAGAATACTACCCTAGCTATGGAGTCACTTCCCACAGCCTCTGTAGTGGACACACAACATATGTCTACTTTTTATGTTTTTTACTCTTAAAAAATAATGAATTAAACAAAGCCATATGTGATAAATGAAGGGGGGGGTAGCTTTCTTTTATGGACACCCAGCCAGCCAGTTAGCTTTAAAGTCCCTCTTGGTAGCTGTTCTCTACTTTCTTTACCTGTAAAGGGTTAAAAAGTCTGACTGCATCCATAAGTAAAAGGAAGTGAGTGGGCACCTGCCAAAAGAGCCAGTGGGAAGGCTAGAACTTTTTAAAATTGAAACAAGACTCCCCTTTGGCTGTCTGTTGTTGTTCTCCAGAGAAAGGAGATGCAGAGCAGAAACAGGGCTAAACTATGCCATAGAAAGCTTTAAGCCAGGTATGAAAAACCATCAGATCATACCTAGAGACTACGTATCTGAAACCCCAGATATGTAAGTATAGGAGGGAATGTTTAGGAAGAAGACACGATTAGGGTTATTTCTTATTGGCTTGTGGACTCCTCTGTGCTAACCCCCAAATGCTTTTTTTTGCTTGTAACCTTTAAGCTGGACCTCAAGAAAATTATTTTGATGCTTAATCCTTATAAGTGGTTCTTTTTAAATCTAGCAAAAAGACTAAGTTCCAAATTTTCTTCTTTTTTGTTTTTAATAAAATTTACCTTTTTTAAGAACAGGATTCAATTTTTGTGCCCTAAGAGGTTTGTGCATATGTTGTTTAATTAGTTGGTGGCAACAACTGATTTCCTTCGTTTTTCTTTTTCACTTCTTCCCCGGAGCGGGAGTGAAAGGGCTTGCGAGTACCCCACAGGAAGGAATTCGCAGGTGTGCTTTTCTGGGTTCTCAAAAGGGATTTTTTTGCACTTGAGTGGTGGCAGCATCTACCCATTCAAGGTCAGAGAGAAGCTACAATCTTGGGAGTTTAATACAAGCCTGGAGTGGCCGGTATTAATTTTTAGAATCCTTGCAGGCCCCCAACTTCTGCACTCAAAGTTCCAGAGTGGGCAATCAGCTTTGACACCATACAAGGGCAATAACTTACTAATGCAAAAGCTATTTAAAATACTGATATCTGTCAACACACCTACCCCATCAAGCTGTTCCTTCACCTACATACCTAAATACGAAATCATGTTATTATTTAGGATATATTCATACAGTGGAAGATAATGTCACAAATACCCAAATCTTGATTCTCTTTAGACTTCCTGCATTTCTACCCATATTAATGCATGATGCGCTGTGATTTAAAATAGCTGACAAAACACCAACATACATCTTTTTCTGGAAAAAAAAAAAAAGGGGGGAAAAACCAACAAGCTAATTTATTCTGGATTGTTTCTAATGGTTTGGCAATTAATTCTAGCTGTTACCTTTTCTAATTAAACAACATCAGAGCAGTGATCACTTAAACACTATCACTATCAAGTGCAGAAATCTCGCCACTCCCACAGCTACTGATTGCTATATGTCAGGTTTTAATCTGGATTTCTGGAGTAGGTATACTTTTAGATATAGCATCATCCCAATTTTCATTCATATCTTCTACTGAAATTTTTATTTTGGATTGTAAATCTGAGAAGTGTCTTTTCATCCCAGTCTTCTTCAAGAGCCTCACATGCAGAGAAACAATCTTCAACTGTTGCATAATCTGCTAGATGCTTACAGTCTGGTATGAAACTAATTAACTCATCCAGATGCTGCAGTGCAGATTACCCAGGATCATCTGGGAGAGAGAGTTCCGTGCAGTACAAAACAGAAAAGCACTGTTAATGAAACATTTTTTTAATTGTAATGCTCTTCAGTTCATTCCAACTTGCAGCAGCTCAGTTCACAGCACCCAGCAGGTTGACGTCTCTGCAGGCAATGTTGTGCTTTAAATTGTATCCATTTTATCAATTAGAAATGACATTAAACACTAACAGAAGGTTTTTAGTAATTTGATTATCCCAACATATAACTTTAAACACAAGGTGCAGTTTCCTGGAAGCCTTTTGGTTTCATATTTCAAAGACTTATATAGCCGGGACCAAGGGCTCTGTCCATAAACAGCAAGACAGAATGACTTTTTCACACTCTTTGTTTTGTTTCCAATTCACAACAAACCTAGAAGCCTCCCACAATTTTTAAACAACTAGTTTATTACTTTCTCTATCCCTCAGATCACTTATTACTAGCTTTTAAACCATACTTGTCTACCAATCTGTCTATTTCCAAATCCTTATTTTATGGTGGGGTCACACTAACTGGGCTATTCTTCAGTGTTACAGTTTTAAATCGCTCACACATTGTTTCACTGATATTATCACTCTCCATTTGTTTCCTTTTGAAAGTGCCTTGAACCATCAATGTTTCCTTCCCACCTGTGGTGAGTTGTTAAAATGTCCTGAATCTGTTTATAACCATGGCATAACTCCTCTTCTACTTTTCTGCATGCCACATTCATGAATGACTTTAATTCAGTCTTCTAAATTTAATACTTTTAATTAGGTTCCTTTCCCTTTGTCAGCTTCTCTCCCTACCTCTTTACATCTGGTTCAGATGGAATGGCTGCCTTTCTGACAGCTTTAGCAAGTGGCAGCATAGAATTGCAGTATCTGGGCAGGTCAGCATATGGTCAGAAATGAGATTCACAGCAGGCCATTCTTTTGCAGGGGGTCTTACTGTGAGGAAGATGGAAAATCTCTGTGAAGGGACTTGAAATCTTGTGCCAGTGAAGCAGGACACTGCGACTTGGAAGTGGCTGCAAGCACAAGTGTCACTCTATATCTGTTTCAAATATGTGCAGTATTCTTCTAAACAGCTTTTATAATATTTTAATTTAATTTCACACATTAAGGGTAAATAGAGTGAATGGCAACTTGACGAACTGCAAAGGTAGTGGGCTTGTCTCATTATCAGCTTCTGACTGAGCTTCAGCCAATGATTATTACAAAGAAAAATAAGAATAAAGATGAAATAGGTTATGACAATAGATAATAAATGTAACCAAAATACTGGTGTAATATTTACTAACCTTAGACTACTCCTACAGTAATCAACTTTATAAAGGTTATTGGCAGAATCACAATAGCAATCAAATATACGTAAGTGTAAGTCTATTTAAATTCGTAACAAAAGCTATGAGACTATCAGTAAGTGAACAACTCCCATATAATATCATTTAATATCACACCCTGATAAGACTAAGCACATATAACCATTGTTATGTTAAAAAAACATTAAACCTTTTTAGAAAAACCAAAACATGTAGCAATCAAACAGGTTTTAATTACCACACCTACTTTAAACTACAAACAGTTCCATTCAAACACACAAAAACAATATTTAGAGTGTTATGTGGTTGTTCAGAATCTTTATGATTGATGGAATCTATTGTGTTGTCATCTTTATAATCACTCACATTTGTTGTTACTAACAAGGAAAAGGAGGGTGTGTTTTTATTTTATAATAAAGGTTGTCTTACAGCGACTAACTCCTTCCTTTGAACATAAACTAACAAACCTGTGTACACGTGAATATGTTTTAAAAGTTGGCTCACAGAGGAAAAAAACAAAGCCTGTGGAACTTGAGCTAATATGAAAAATATTCTACTTAAGGGAGCTGTCAAATAGCTATTATCCTTACTCACCATTCCTTGAAGTTCATCTTGATCACAAGGAAACATCAAAAAACTATTTTAAAAACCCAGTATATAATATATTTTGTTATAAAAGGAAACCAGTTGAGTAATTTCACTCATATAGGCATATAACCAATTTTCTGACATTGCTACTGAATATTTTATCAGCAACGAATTATAAAACTAGCGAAATATTTTAACATGAAGCCTTGCCTTGTAAACTGCCTGTCCCATATGTCAAAACATCACCTACCATAAATCATAGAATTTGAGACCAGTATTTCTTGTTTAAACATGCTGACTTATTCCGCAGAATCACTTGTGTGAACAAGCATAGATTAAAGTACACAAACTTAAGCAGCTTTGCCATCCAACTGATACAGCTATAATTTAAACTCATTATCAGTGTTATAATTTTCAGAATGCTGAAATAATGTGCTTGTTGAAAAATATTATACATTTAAATACCTTAACAGCATTGCCCATTTGAAGCTACTTTCAACTTGCAAATAAAACAGACAGGCACTTGTGTATTGATGAACATGCTTGTCACCCAACAAAGGAACTTTCTGTGTCAAATTATAGGTGTTTAATCAGTTGATTTATGAACACCACAATTAAATAATCTATGCGACAGAAAAAAATAAACTGCATTATAAAACCACTTTTCTTTTATATTTTTATCTACCACATTTATAGTTGGGATTTGCTTTTGCCTCATGGCTAGTAGCTTTCAGTTTAATATATCATTTTTGGCTGTAAGGTAAGGGACTATTTCTTTCTATGATAATGATCTCAAAAACTTTGAATCTCAAACCTGAATCTCAAAAACTTTGGCATGGAAGCACCCAAAAGACTGAACGCTTATTCACAGCTTGTCCAGCCCTCTGGCACAAATGGGCTGAAAATTTCACCAGAAACAGGACATTTCTTGCAAGACTTTCAGTACTTTCTGCTGCTGAGCAGGCCAGAAATGCTGTTAGGGCCGCAGTCCACAGTATTGCGGCTCTTCTTGTTCTAGTCCCAGCCCGAAACCCAGAGTGCTAAGAGTACTAAGCGTCTGTTTGTTTTGTTTATAAAGATTGAGAAAATTTTGTGTACATCTCAGTAGTGCTTCTGGTTCTCGACAGAGCTTTGGGGGGAAAACAGGTTTCTATTTTATCTGAACAAATTCATACATATGAATCATTTACTTTATTCATTCCTATGGCACTTATAGCATGGCAGCAGCAGGTTTCAGTTTACTAAATTTAAACAGAAAAATTATGTAGACCATCCACAAAAACTAAAATTATTGCAAGGACCAGCATCCCTTCTCTAAGGAGAGAAAGAAAGATCAGCCCACACGATCCAAGAAACAGAAAAAATAAACACAATATTTAAAAGCTATGGAACTATATTTCAAAGTAGGAGCTCTCAATTAAACAATCACTTCTTGTGGGATCTTGGTGTCTAACCCAGAGTTCTGTCAAATTTGATGACAAATGTTTCTTACAAACAAGTAGAAAAAGAAACTAAGTGTTGCTAGAGTCCTTCTTATATGAGCCAAATAGGTAAAATCCATAATGTTACCTGCCTCCTTTGGTGACAAGACTACACAGTTTGTGGACTCTAATCTTTTAGAAGACAGGCTTCGAACTTACAGTGAGAATAATTAAGGGAAAATATTATATTTGTATGTAATCGAGATAATACCACAGAACCATATTATTGCCCAATGTATAGATTGAAAAATTCAAAGTCCAATGCTGAAAGATTGCTTCTAAAAATAGACCAGATGAATCTTTGTTATTTTTCTAATAAACTGTTGTAATACTAGACCAGGATAAAATGGCTCATGCTGCCCTCTTGTGCTAGACTTGCAAAAGAGAGCAAGCCTTTATTCATGCTGGAGAACAGATGAAGTGGAACATATGAAGCACTCACTATGAACTGGAAAATGTCCACAGTTTCCTCCTAAGAGCTAACCTGGAATGCATGTTCAGACTCCCATACTGGTATCTGGATGGAGGAGCAGAGGAAAGTTTGAAGAGCAAAGGATAACTTGTATATTCCTTTAAAAGAATGCAAGTAAGTTTTATTAACCAATATAGACAAGCAATAAATAATAAAGTCTGAAACCCAACAATGTGATATCACATATAAATCAAACATTATTATGACTCCATAATTAGGGATCTGTCGAGATCCACAGATAAAACTGAATTTCAGTGCCCTAATTTCCAATCACCACTTCTGCACATAGAGTAAAATTTTCAAAAATGTTTAAGTCACTTAGGCACTTCAGTCCCATTTGCAATGACACTTGGGCTCCTAAGGATATGTCTACACTGCAATTAAAAACCAGCCTGGATGCTGGGACACTCCAGGCTCCAGCCTGAGCCCAAACGTCTACACCACAATTAAACATCCCCTTAGAACCACACCCCATGAACATGAACCACATGGGCCAGCCGCGGATGTCTATTTGTAGTGTAGATAGATCGTAAGTCACTTCTGAATATTGGATGTAGGTGCTTTCTAATAATGTTACCAAATAGTGTTACCAGTAACACACTTAAACAATCAATACTAATTGTATTTTTACATATGTGTCATATTACATAATGGTAGAATCTGCCTACTTAAAAACCTTTATTTTCATTACTAAATATAATATTTTTTAAAATACTTAACACGTTTTTCTATTGTTTCTTTTATTTCCTAAAACATCATGACATCTAGATTTCCAAAATTATTCCAGATTACCTCAATCGTTCCTAATTCTCATTTATACCATGACACCTTTACACACTTCTGGAACTGTCAGAATAGCATAAAGGGGTTTGCATGTAAAGGAGAATCAATCCTCATATCTGAGTCATAAGTTAATCAGTAAAATATTATTTTTAAAAAGTTATTCCCATAATCCCATGATTCCCATAATCATCTTTACTGATTTGAGATACACCACTGGGAGCTGATGAACAGGTCATGATTCATCAACTATTTCCCTTTTTCAATGTCACTTCCCTAGCCCTACTTACTAGCCTCTTTCCCCAACAGGAACTATTAGGTGCTCAACACTTTTGCAAAATCAAACCACTTATTAGTTGCCTAATTGGATTTAGTAGCCTAATTTAGTCCACCATTTTTAAATTCTTGGTTCTTGTATTTAGTATTGCTGCTTATAAAGAATGATCCTCCTGAACTACAGAGAAGTAAGGAGATAGCTAAGATTGCTGTGGGGATGTTAACAATGAATTCCTTAACTTCTGCGTTACTACAATCTCATCCTTACTGGTGCATATAACAGTGTAAATATAATATTAAAAGAGCAACACAATACTTTCAAAATAAAGTTGTAGTTCATTCAATCAATCAATAAGGCACTTCTTTTAATAAATGGAGACATCTTTAGCCCAGGCAAATCTTGCTCCAGTTCAAAAGCTACCTGTACAGGATTTGATAGCAGAATGGAATCCCTAGGTTGAAGATCTAAAATAAGATGCATACACAGTACAAGATTTTCCAGATGACTGAAAGATGGTGCACATATCGTGCTCAGCACTAAATTGCAGAACTGCTGACTGCTGCAACTTTGAATAAGAACAACCAGAGTTTCATATGCCTTCTTTATGAGAGAAAGAAGATGTGCAAAAACACCTATACAAGAATATCTTTATATGCTACTGTTAGCAAATGATGTAGGAGAAGGAACATGTGTATACAGAAATTATTCCTAAATCATAATAATGGAAACATAATAATAATGTAATAACTAATAATGGAAACATCCATGTAAAAACCATAGAGAGATCTGGGTAATACTGGTGTATTTGTTCTGTGCATAGCTGTTGTTAAAAAACAAATAATGATCTTTTACATCACACTTTTTATCTATAGGTTTCAAAGTACATTACAAAGCAGACTGGTAAGTAATGCAGACTGAATGCAGCTATTTAATTCTATCCCATAGATATGACCTAGAGATTTTATAATAAATTATGTTCATTGAGCTTACTACAAGATGATTACATCTCCCCTCAGATGGGGTTACTGTACCTTGTTAAACACTTCAAAGGGGGAAATGCTGCATATCTGGTGATATCCCCCTTGGTTGGTCCTGCCATTCCTCTTGACCAGCTCCAACAGGCATCACACAAACAGATATATCCTGCTCCACTGAGCACCAGCTCTCCACTCACCAGCCCCCTAGCTGAGCATACAGTTTCTCTTTGAGCCCTCCCGCCTAGATTGCCACATACTCATAATGTTGGCCCACCGACATATCTCTATGCATGTCTAAATGCATGTTATGTTCAAAAAATGGTACCATGGCTATCTACTGCACTTATAATCTCACATCCACTGCTTTTTACTTCATATGAACATTTATGCAAAGGAAAAATAATAATTCTCTCAATGAAAAGCAACCTAGACTTATTCTCACAATCCTGGAAGAAGATGTTTTATAGGAGAAAAACCTCTATAGGAACACATCACATCATCCTTCCATTTCTCAAAGACCAGTGATTCTCCTCTTGGTATTTTCTTTCCCCACTCCTCCTCACTCTGCTTCACTTTCACTTCCTTTCACTTCTCCCCCTCCTCAAATATTATAATCACATCACAAATTTATCAGGTGTACTTTGCATCCAAACACCTTTCCCTTTATGCTCAAATAAATTTGTTAGTCTTTAAGGTGCCACAAGTACTCCTCGTTCTTTTTGCTGATACAGACTAACACGGCTACCACTCTGAAACCTGACCCAGATTATATCTTTTAAATTGCATAGTTTTGTTTTCTATCCATTCTGGGTGTGTGAGTGAGATATTTTTACAGTCATTGTCCAAACTGTTCTTTCTACACATTTTTGAACCGCTATAGCATAGTTTAAATAGATTGTTTAAAATCATCTCTGTACACATCTTTGCCATCCACAAATAACATTTAGGGTCAATTCCACAAACAACATTTAGGGTCAATTTTTCAATGAAAGACACTACAAATTACCTCACAAAAATGCACATATACTTGTTACACGCAGAAAAACTTAAACTCATGTTCACAAATCAAGTAATTAGTAATGCAACTGGTAGATAAGTGTGCAATACCAACAACAGCTTCTGTCTGCATGTGCAAGTACAGGATTAGGTAAACATCCAGAATAAGATCAGTCAGTTACTAATATGCTTTAAAAAATGTAACTCTAGCTTTCTAACTGATATGATGTAGTAGTAAATATGAAGATTTTTATTTTTTAAAAAGCAAAAATGTGTGAGTACCAGAAGACTTAATTTGGATTACCACACATTTGTTTCATTTTTCTTATCATACGTCATGACGGAGATAGTATGTAATTTTTTTAAATGTTCATCTTACCTACAGGGTTTCTGTCAAAGAACAACACTGGAGCTTTCAAAAGTGACTGAAACATTTTGTTGTGCAAAGTTTGACCAGCATTCACAAGAACTGTGAATACCAACAGACTTCTCACTATGCCAAAAAGTACTGTCGCCATAGTCAAACCTAAAATTAAACAAATAAATACGGTCACAGTACATACACACAGATCTATCCCTTTAATGATACCATGTGAGAGCATTTTGGTTAAAACTACATCCATTTTGTTCAGAGTTGTGTTCAGACAGTTCACATGAAGCAAATCATCATCTTAAAGCTTAAGACTCAGGATGAATGCTCTCTCCAGTATGAAGCAGTACTATAAACTTGTTAATAGCTTAATTTATCCTAAAATTAACTGACAATTTAAACAGTTTCTTTTTTATACCATTTACAGAGGCATAACTTTATACAACCACAGGAAATTTCATTAACTATCTGATAGTCTGTACAATATCCTTTGCACATCCATTCTGTCACGTAATTCTTTATACAGTATTACACATAATTGTGGCTTATGTTGGTCACTATTGAAAAGCCAACATTTTCCAACAGATACTAACCACATATTGACCAGTTATTTCCTATTCTAAGGATAGGAGAAACTGGCTATATTTCAGATCCCACTGTATGGCAACTGTGGGACACGGTGAGTTTCTAAATGTCAATCACTTTATATAGTCAGGTCTATCAACTGTACCATGTTATTTGCAGTAGTTTCTGCTGGCTTAGAGTTTTACCTCAGTAAAATATCCTTTACTTTTCTGTCCAGTGGCACCTTAAAGGCTAACATGCATGCATCTGAAGAAGTGGGTTTTTACCCACGAAAGCTTATGCCCAAATAAATCTGTCAGTCTTTAAGGTGCCCCAGACTCCTTGTTTTTTTGGGGATACAGACTAACAGGGCTACCCCCTGATACTTTACTTTTCTGAATATCTGTTTTACACAAAGGTTCAGACGGAAATACGGTAGCATTTATTACACCCCCACATCACCCAGGATCTGAAACAAAACATAGCCTTTTGCCAAATTCAGAAATGGTAACAATAGACATAGATCACATTGAACTATTAGATATATCCTTTTGCCTTTGGTTTTTAAGATTTTTTTGGGGTGAGGTTTAAACTTGGTTTCTGTAAAATGAACATTGTACCAACCTATTGCTTTCAGTTACAAACAAAAAACAAACAATTCTATCCTTGAGAGATCTTAAAATTACAATATCAAATTTATCTTTATTTTGTTAGCATACACAAATCTTGCCTTAAATCTGTATAATTACTTTATTATTTGTAAAATGATTTAATTGTACAATCATAAAGTGCCAGATTCTGCCACCCTTACTCATATTGTGTAGCCCCATGGAACTGTGTAACGCCGAGAGATCCTGGTTTTCAGGTGGGATTGAACCTGGGGCCTCTGGAGCTTAGTGCATGAGCTTCTACCTCATGAGCTAATGTTTTAGCTGGCTTTTAGCTCATGCACTAGAGGCTCATGCACTAAGCTCCAGAGGTCCCAGGTTCGAGCCCACCCACTGACGACCGAGGTCTGTTGGTGTTACAAGTGGGAGCTCGCCTGGGATTTCAGCTGGGAAGTGTCTGAAGCTCGGGATGCACTTCCTCAGCGAGGGGAAGTATGTAACCCACACACGTCCTGGGTGTGGTGTTCTGTCCCATCTAGTGGCACTGAGACCACTTAGAGAGCAATTAATGAGTCTGCTCTATGCTCTGTGAGAAAGGGTGGTATCATCTGGCCCTTAAAATATAAGGTTATCAGGGCATGGATTTGACTTCCCTGTGCCCTCTGTGAAAAGACTAATATACACGGAGGAGCTATGAAAACAATAAATCTGTATCAGAACACATGCAGTGTGTGTTTGTTTCCCTGATGTCCCTCAGCACCACCACACATAAATGAGTGCATGAAATTATTGTGGTTCATAAAAGTTTAAACAACTACATTAAACAAACTGAAAAGAATGATAACTAGTTAAGATTTGGTGGAAGCTTCTTAATATATAATTGACTTTTTTTCAGGATGGTATGTAAAAATTAAGAACTTTTGGCCATATTTTGAAAGGTATTTTAGATGCCTAAAGGTGTAGATAGGCACCTAGTTGAATTTTTAAAAGCATGTAGGCATGTAACGCCAATTGATAGGACTTAAGCACCTAAGCACTTTTGAAAATGCCATTAGGCTCCTATCCGCGTCTTTCGGTATCTAAATATCTTTAAAAATCTGGCCCTGTGTACCTATCAAAGATGCTTTATTTTGCTACAGAACTTCAGAAGGAACATACCCATCCTGACTTTTAAAAAGCCATCACTGTATATAAACAAAAACTGGAACAGAGAGTTGCAGAATGAGGATCAATTTCTAATCCCTCTTGCCCACACACGTAATGACTGATGATTTAGCTGAAACAACCTATTAGTGTAGACAATAGCCACAAGTTTACAGAGACTGCCTTTTTGAATACTTAATTCCTGGTTTACCTTTCAAAATCCAGTACAGAGCAAATTAAGAGTCTGCATTCAATCTATTGCTTCTACTAGAGTTTTTTTTTTTTAATTATTCCTATTAATTTAGTCAGGAAACAAGGCTCAGTCTGCTAATCTGCTCAGACATTACTGAATCACTGTTAGAAATCCTATTTTCCCACACTGCTACTTAGAGTGTTTCTTTCAAAACCCTCTATTATATTGGAGCAAATGATTAAAATATTTTTACCTGCATAAATTCCTAAATACAAGCTAAGATCTAGATGTCTAGTCTCATTTATTCCACTATTTCCATGTGATGTGACATTCAGCTTTTCTTGCTGGTTTGACCTACAGAAATGTATGCAAAAGATAAATAATAATCAATACAACAGGAATATCACTTAAGCAAGGCATTATCTAATCATTCTGAAACTGGAAAAACATACCTGAAGTTTGCCATATACCTGTACATTTATCATATTATTCACATGTACCTTCTACTACTTTTAAATTGAACTTCAATCAAGATCTCCAATTCTAAATATTATCTGGGCTCATGCTGTCATGAATTACACATGGGTACAGACTATTATGAGCCACACTTTACTGCAAGAACTTTATTTTGTCCCACAAATAAAGTAAGAGGGGATTGGAAGGAAGGTTGAACAAACTCTAAATTTTCTTTGAACAGGCTTCTCCCCCATATATATATTTCTGTTTTCTATTAATTACACAGCACTTCTCTGCAAGAAGTCAAATAACCTACCAGTATGAAAGCCACCAATCCTGAAGCACATAAGCAACCTTGAATAAATAAAGGCAAATATTTGGATTAATTTACAAAAAGTATATAATACTAGAGAACTAAATTTCCTCAGCCATTCTTCTATGTCCCCTGGTAAAATCTGTCATTAAAAAAATATGCTGCCCATCCCAAACCCTCCTCTCCCCTCCCCTTCCCCCCCTTATATACTATACTGAGCTGGTGCATATATATTTAGGGCCCAATCTCATTCTTCAGTTAGTAGTACACCTCACTGCATATTTCGTAAAATCAAATACTAAGCATCCATATGAAAGTGCATGAGCTGATTTTTCTAAGACCAATAGTGATTTGCAGAGCATATTAGGAGAGCTAGAACCTTCAACCTCCAGAAGGCAAGAAGTTATCTGCTTATGAGAACTGCGTGATGGTGAAACAAGGGGAAAGCAAGACGTTCAACAAAAAACAGCCATAACAACTCTCTCTAACAGATGTTAATTCATATAACAAAGGGTTGGGTCTTTCTGTTCCTAAACTCCCTATTGTAGACATCGCAAACTGCTTCTTGCTTAGTACATATGCTCACAGGCATAAGAGCCAACTCCTGATGTTATCAGTTCAGAACTTTATTTTTATAGGAGATAATTAGGAACACAATGTTAAAAGGAAGGAAAAACTGAAAATAATTTCTGCCCTCACTCTCCAACCAGAGATGACTATGATATTACAAGCTCTGTAACAGAGCTTAATTTGTATCAAAATCTAACTCTATTCAATTCAATTAAAATACTGTAGGGCTATCCCAGAGAGACCAGATCATATTCACCATCTTCCCAAACATAGATGGTCTCAGTTCAAGGACCCTGTGCAAATTCTCTTATTTCTTCAAACTTATCTTTGAAGCCAAGACCAATCATTTCTACAAAATTCCTTTGAACCTTCTCACCACAACACAGTAACAAGCCCACATCATACCATCCTCAAAATAACTTCACTGGTTCCCCATTCATTTCAGGATACAGTTCAAAATTGTTCTCCTTCGTAAAAATTCCTTCACAAACTTGCTCCAGCTTGCCTCACACATACAGTCTTCCTCTATTTCCCATTCTCTACTCCTTCTACTTGGTAAACAACAGCCTCTGACCTATCTCCATAATCTCCTGTCTGTTGGCAGGAGAGTCTTTTCCTCCGTAGCTCTTATGTCAGGAACAGCCTCTATCAATCTGTCTCATTAGCCATACAACACATTTTGATTCTGAATTGAAAACACATTTTCTCCCATAGCTCTACATCAAATGCAATCTATGGCTGCCATTATTTTTATTTAATTTAGTAATTACATTATGTATCTCTGAGAAGGGTAGTGGAATACAATTTGTATGAATGGCAATATAAAATAAATTATACAACACAAAAGTGCTTTAAATTGATCAGCAGGACTATTGAACTGAGGATTATTACCCTAATGTCCCACTGGAATACAAATTTAAATGACAGAAACCACATTCAGATATTATCAGATTTGAGCAGGTATACTGCCAAGTATTAAAATCATTATACATAAGAGTATCATGTATCAAAAGCTTTTCACATAAACATCAGAACAGCTGTTAAGTACACAGTGTTAATGTAAACACAAAACAAAAATCTATTCTTTCTTATTTGTGGCACCCATCAGATATCTTACCTGTGCCAAAATATTTAGAAGTAAAAGTATGAAAATTACAAAGTAGTTTGCTCCAGCAGCAAAATATTTCCTGTAAATCTTGAAGTTTATTTTTCCCTCAGACCGGCTCTCTTCTGGCAGTGCAGTCACCAAAGGTTCAGTCTATAAAAAATAAAATGGATAAGAAAACGAATGCTAAAATTCATATTAAAGTCATGGTTCCAGAAAAAGTTACTGATAGGTCATAGTTATGAATCAGCAATATACTAAATAAGGAGATAAAATTATACTTATTAAAATATTTTTAAAATGTTAGCATTGTGACACAAAAACAACAGAAAACAGGAAATTCAATCTTACAGCGCAGTACTACTTCAAGAATTTGACTCTGTAAAACGGGATTCTGGGGTTCTATCTTTGTCTCTCAGTGACTCCATGTTATAAGTACTCAGTTTACAAGTAACAAGATGTTTGTTCTAACTGCCAGTGCTGCAAACTAAACCTCAACTGAGAGCCAAACTGAGTTTTTTTCTCTCTCATGTATCAACATCAGTAATAAAGGTTCCATAGACCAAGATCACAATGTGGGAAAGCATCTATATTCAGAAAGAGCACTTAAGCATGTGTTTAAATACTTCCCTGAATAGGAACAGTTTAAAACATGTGTGTTTCTGAATCAAGGCATTAAAAAACAAAAAGATAAAGACTATAGCCATAAGCTGTGCACCCTAGGGGTTCTCAGACTTTTGTACTGGTGACCCTTTTCACACAGCAAACCTCTGAGTGCGACCCCCCTTACACGTTAAAAACACTTTTTTATATATTTAACACCATTATAAATACTGGAGGGAAAGTGGGGTTTGGGGTGGAGGCTGCCAGCTCGCAACCCCCCCATGTAATAACCCTGAGGTGTCCTGATCCCCAGTTTGAGAACCCCTGCTTTAATGGATCAAACACAACAGGAGCAACTCCCTTGAAACAGTTCAGATTGCAAGAGCCACAACATTCCAGCCAATTCTCCAAATTCTCCAAAGAGTAAGTGCCCACAAGAGAGCTTTTAATGGGGAAAACAGAAGGAGAGGATGACAAATGGAGAAAATGAGATTGAGGAAAGGGGAAAAAGAAAAGTTAATTATAGAGCACACGAAAAAGCAAACAGAAGGAGGAAGAGAGACAGATGAAAAAAACAGTAAATGAACAAAAAAGGAAGAAACGAAAAAATTTGCTGAGACTATAAGTAACTTTTAGTAATTGTATTATCAACATACAGAAAGACTGGTACTAACATAATACAGTGAAATACACAATGTTTCACTTAGCTGTCCAGGGATATGATTGTGTAGGAACAGGGGGAATGACAGACCTCCATTGTGGATGGGAGAGGAGCAGAGGAACTCAGTATACACACACACACAAAGAAGAGAACAATAATCTGTTCTGGTTTGTATGTCACTGCTGGCACTTTGCATGGGCTGTGTATGTCACTTTGCTGGCAACCAGGTGCCAACTCTTGCCAAAGCTTTAGGCCTCAGCTGAGCACTGACAAATTCATTGCTGGAAACCAGTCTGTTTCACCTGCGTGTTAGTATGGTTAAGATGGGTACTGGACTTATAACAATATGTTTAGTGCTTAGACTTTATGAAATGCTTGTAAGTGAGATTAATGCATGCAGCAACTTACAATATCTGTATTAAATGCTATAAGGTAATATTTAAGTTTTTGCTTTGTAACTGTAAAAACTGTTTGCTATAAAACTGTGAACCTGTCGGGGGGGATCATCTCCTGCTCATCAAGAAGGGATATCAGAACTAAATGAGTCACTGTGGGACATCACAATACAAAGACTTTGTTAATTGTCCCTTCATAACCATGAAGAGGCTACTTGCAAAAGGGCTCATCCCATCAGCTTGCATTCTGGGAGAAGGAAATAAAAATAGCCAACAAGAAAATTTTTCATCTCTCTTTTACTTTTTGGACTTTTACAGGGCCAGAGCTACGAAAGAGAAGCAGATACCCCCAGGGTCAAACTGGGTTAGCCCTAAAAGACATTCATAGCTGATAGATTACTACAGTTCTGTCACCTTTCGGAAACCTGCTTTAACCTTGTAATACTTCTCTCATTTATTTTTCCTAGTTAATAAATCCTTAGTTAGTTTACTACAGGATTGGCTACAAGCATTGTCTTTGGTGTGAGATCTAAGGTATAAATTGACCTGGGGTAAGTAACTGGTTTCTTGGAACTGGAAGCAACCTGCATATGTTGTGATCTTTGGTGTACTGCAACCAACTATCACTAAGTCCAGCTTGCCCGGGTGGCCAGACAGCTGGGAATGGCCAAGGATGTCTGTGACTCTATGGTAAGTTGTTACAGTGAGTTAGGAGCTCATATTTGTTACTGGGTTGGTGAAATCTAATTACAGAACTCACAACCCGTTTGGGGTCTTTGCCCTGCTTCTTGACAGTCTGCCCCGAGACTGGCACTCACGATCGTGAATCACTCCAGATAGCATGACATGGGCACATTTGATGGGAAATGAAAATATTGAGCCCACTGGCTTTAGTACCAGCTGGCAGGGAGAGAGTTTAAACAAATATAACTAATCACTGACAAATTACAGTAAAATATCAAGTTTTGTTGGCCTAAAATGATTGTTCTGAAAAGTCTTAAAATACAGAAAACTGCAGAGAACTCTTGCCCCTCCTTTTTATTTATTTTTATATGTATGTACATATGCTCTTTTTTACAGAAGACTAAATAATGGTATTTATAGGCACAGGGATGGAGAGTACATAGCCTTTATGTATACACATATTTACAACCTGCCTCTGTGGCTCAGGGGCTTAGCGCAGTGGCCTGGGAATGCAAGGGTCACAGGTTCAATTCCACATTCAATTCCAGGGCAGCTATCTCGGATTCAGAAACTCCTCACTGGTGGCTTGTCTCCCTGCCTCAGTGGCTCATCTCTCCTCAACGTTAGCCTACTTTACCATAAGAATATCATAGTTTGAACAAAATTAACAAGTAATATGATGTTTAATTCATATTTGATGTACTCACAGGTGGCTGTTCTACTGCTCCATCTTTCTGTGACTGCACCAAGGAATCTTGTGACCAGACAGAGGACTGTGAAAAGGTACGGTTCCTTGCTAACTTCATAGTGGAGATTCCAGGAATTGGTGACAGTTCAACCTCTTCATTTTTTTTCAGAAGGGAAGCAAAATCGATTCCAGAACTCAGGAACTCTGAATAGGTCCCTTTCCCCACCATTTTACCCTACAGCAAAATATTTTTTAAAATTTTGTTCACATGCTGTGTGCACATTCTGTACAGGGTGAATTTAACAATCTGTTGCATAAACCTTCATTACTGGAGCCCCATGGCTTTTGACACATGTACTGTCTGAAAATAAAAGCTCAAGAGATTTCTTACAAACCCTTACTTCATAACACTGAAAGGTTAAATCCTTCCCATTATCCATTCTTTTTCTATAGCAAGGCATTACAGGCAAGATCCTTACCTCCCCCAAACCAGCCCCT
This sequence comes from Eretmochelys imbricata, assembly GCF_965152235.1. Taxonomy (NCBI): domain Eukaryota; kingdom Metazoa; phylum Chordata; order Testudines; family Cheloniidae; genus Eretmochelys; species Eretmochelys imbricata. Next base: position 97,730,247 of record NC_135572.1, read on the forward strand.
TCATGCCAGGTAAATGGGTCAGAGTGGTATAAAGGGACCTGAATCTGGATGGGGGAGGATTCCCTCATTGCAGGACCTGCACAAGATAGCCTTACAGCTTAGAGGCAGGCTTCCATATCATAAACAGGTCTCTTAGCTTATGTGATATGCCAGGGGTTGTGGAGCCACACAGAATTGGGAGGTCTTAAAGCCATCTTAGCCCTCTGCTCCCCATGGGGCTCTTAGAGGAGCCACACAGAATTTCACCCCATGTGTTCCAGCCTAAAAAACCCCAACACAATCCACTCTTTTGCACCTATGCCAGAGATTATTGTATCTTCAAGGTAATCTGACAAGGAAAAAGATGGGTGTTGTGGCCTTTTTTTTTTTTTTGCAACTTTATGAAGTATAAAGAAGGCCTAAAGGGTCCTGCTTCTCCCAACCTTAAAAAGTAGGGGAACAGTCCTGCAGGTTTTTTTTTTATCTTAAGTATTTAGGACCATCAAGTCTGGGGCTCTCTGCTTTTGCTGGAAGACTAGTCTGTCTCAGATACATATGGCCTTTTCTCAGTCTTTAATTAAAATGGAACTGAGCTGCAGAGTCTAATAAATACAGCTTCTCCTGCTCTTCCCCCTGCCCTACCTATTTATTAAGGCACTAAAATAAATCTTAACAAAAAACAAAGTTTTAAATACTCAGTAAAAATCACTTCCCTACAAGCAGAATATATAACATGATAATATGCCAGTTCAAATTTTTCAGGCAAGTTATTCTAAGAAAACTCTTCTCAGCTTCTGTTGTTAATAACAGATACACTTAACGAATGTCTTTAGGAGACATAAAATACATTTATAAACTGTAATTATATTTTATAGAAAATCACTTTTCCTAACTCTTCACATTTTTATCTTCAGAGTATGAGTGAGTAGCAGCAACAACTGAGTTTTAAAAGCGAGCCAGTGATATGACTTACCGCTTTTAAAATCAAAATCTGGTTTACCGCATGGAGGTACTGCAACTGATGAGTCACCAAAATAGAGATCTTTTGGTGCAAGGCCTGATAAATACACCTGCAAACAGAAGGAAAGAAATGGACAGCACATTAATGTTCTATAACATATTTATTCATTACAGAAATAATTTATAAAACCACATATATTAATTACTTTGTCATCCAGGAAGAAAAATACCACCACAGGACAAGCAGACACCCAAAATAATGTACTTGTCAAAATTATGTTAACTTGGCATGTCTCTAATACACTGAAGAGCACACTATGGGAATCTCTTATTTAAATACTGTATGCTTACAAAGTAGGTGAAATAAACCAAATTGTGAATTAAAATTTCTGATTCTAGAGAAAAGAGATTACTAAGGAAATCTTATAATTGTGCATTCAGCCTATTATTAATACATGTCTTAAAGTAAACAGGGCTATGAACAGAACAGACCTATTTAATCAAAATGAAATTCACAGAAGTGAATGAAGTTAGGCAACATATTGTAGCATAGACAATTATCCAAAAACAAGGGCAACATTCAACTTCTGTGAGCTAAATTTCCAAAAGTTTGTGGAGTATGTAATTAATACCAACCGGAGGAGTAAACATTATTATTATTGGCCTGGACCATACTGACTCCAATATGCGTATGGTGGTGGATCCCTCAAGCATAGCTCTCCCTCTTTCATCCCACCTTCACAGAAAGGGGGTTCACCTGTCTCTGTGGTATCATCCCTCTCTTGTGCCCCAGATAGAGGGGTAACCAGGCCATATTTCAGTGAGTAGCACTGCGACCTCACAAGGGCACAATGCTCACTAGCATTCTTAGATGTTAAAACTGAGAAATATTGCCCTGAAAATTTTGTGAACAGTAAGGTATGTGTTTTTAAAAGGTTTCCTAGCCTACGCACAGACAGCAGGATCAAAGGGCTGATTTATTTAAAGTAGAATCGCCTTTATTGAAATCAATGTATTAATGGCTCCAGTTCCATCTAGATTACATTAGAAAGTCTCATTTTGTAAAGGGATGGGGGTGCTCCAAGTTAAAAAAAAGGTAAGGGGGGAGCATGATTCAAAAAAAGGTTAAGAACCATGGTATAACCTGTTCTTAAAAACCTCCAATAACAGGAAGTCTAGTTAGGTCCTTTGGAATCCTATTCCATTCGTTAACTATCCTTACAGTTAGAAAGTTTCTCCTAATATCTAATCTATCTCTCTCTTGTTGCAGATTTAGGGCTTGTCTACACAAACAACTAGATTGCAGCAAGATGGGATGTGAATTTACCATGCACTGGCCTGCTGTGGTCTACCTGTCCATGTGCACCCTGCAGATGCACATTAACAGTTAGTCAGAGTGCTTTGATTGAGCCCTCTTTGAAATGGAACTAGCTCAAAGCACATTATCAAACAGTTAATGTGCATCAGAAGAACACACATGGACAGTTAGACTGTGGCAGGCTCGCAAGGGGTAGATTCACACCCCACCTTCCCTCAATCTAATTGTTCATGTAGACAAGCTGTAAACTGATTACTTCTTGTCGTATCTTTAGTCGACATGAAGAACAATTGATCACTGTCCTCTTTATAACAGCCTTTAGATTTTCTTCCCATGGGACCTTACTTACCAGTTCTTTGTCAAAGTCTGCTTTTTTGAAATCCATTGTTCTGCTGCTCTCACTCATTCCTTTCCTTAAAATCATATATCATTTCATGTTCACTTTAATCCAAATTGCCTTCTACCTTCAGATGCACAATGAATTCCTCCACATTAGTCAGAACCAAGTCTAAAATGTGGAACTTCCCTCCAAAATTACACTATTCTGAAGTGCAGATTTGGCAATAGTCAGGTTTTGCACAACTGACGTGTTTAAGGTCCAATATTTCACAAACTCGCCAAGCTAGGAGCAGGAGCTTTGTCACATGCTCAAAGTATTTCTGCACATTTTCAGAAACTAAGTAACAAAGGCTTTTACAAATGCAGGTTAAAATTCTCTACAACTTACTAAAGAACAAAATATGTGGTATACAGCAAGGAGATGCTGAATGCACATAAACTTCTATGATGCCATTTCTCCTTTCACACTTATTTTGCTACATATATTCCCATTTCATGAGATGCTTCAGCATGCACTGTACTAGTGGTGTAGCTGAACTACAAGGAAGAGAACTAGCATAATGTTACCAGCAAGCTCTCCACAAATCACAACCTTAGAGAATTTTGTAGAGTTGTACTTGGGTTTGGGTTGGCCAGATACATGCTATGTTTTTTTATTTAGCATTAATATATTGAAACTGATATCTGAACTGATAAAATCAAAAGGAAGAGCAGGTTAGAGTGGGTGAGATAATGTGTTCATTTAAAGTTTTCATTAAAAAGTACTTCACTTCTCCTGTCCCATCCATTGCTCTTTGCTCTGCCGTTCACACAATTGCTACCAGGACTCAAAAGTGCTATCTTTGAAACCACAGCCTGATATTCTACAAATACAAAAGATCGTGCTCAGAGTTCAGGTCTACCTAGCATGATTGAGAACCAGGAGACTTTAAAGCATATACCAAAATTTGTTACTCATTCCAGCTAGCTGCTGAACATCAATAAAATTTAGACCTTTCCCAATTCTACAGCTGTTATGGAAGTATCAGAAGAAAACTTCTACTTTCAAAGAGGTATCCCTGAAGACCGTGGATGGAAAAAAATGGTTACTAACCTTTTTGTAACTGTAGTTCTTCGAGATGTGTTGCACACGTCCATTCCAATGTAGCTGTGTGCATGCCCCAAACACAGTCACCAGAAATTTTTCCCCCATTGTACCCGTTGGGTCGGCTCTGGTGCCCTCTGGTGCAGCACACTCTTAGCGCCAGTATAAAGGGCCTGGCCAAGCCTGCGCCCCCTCAGTTCCTTCTTTCCAGCCAACTCTGGTGTAGAGAGGTAGGAGGACGGGTCTTGGAATGGACATGTACAACGCATCTTGAAGAACAACAGTTACAGAAAGGTTAGTAAACATTTTTTTTTCTTTGAGTGATTGCACATGTCTATTCCACTGTAGATGACTCCCAAGCAGTTGTATAGGAGGTGGGGTTGGAGTTCATGGACATGGTGACTGTAAAACAGCTTGACTGAAACTGGCATAATCCTAGCCTGTTGCGCAATGGCATAATGAGTAGAAAACAAATGCACAGACGACCATGCAGCCATTCTGCAAATGTCCTGAATAGGCACCTGAGCCCAGAATGCTGATGATGATGCTTGCACTCTTGGGGAGCAGGCAGTCAGGATAACTGGTGGTGGAACACTGACCTGATCATATCACGTGAGAATGCATGATGTGATCCATGACGAAAGTCTCAGAGCAGAGACTTTTACCCTTTTAGCGATCACTGTGAAGAGTTGGATGGATCTACAGACTGGTATGGTTCTGACACATGGGAGAAGAGCATGTTCTACCTCCCTGCCTGTTGAGGTAGAACACAGCTGCAGTGTTGTCTATAAACACCTTCCCGAAATGTGAGGCAAGACTGCTTGACAGGCCAGGCGAACTGCCCAGAGATCTCTGACACTGATGTGTAGTGAGAGTTTTTATGGAGACCATAAGCTTTGAGTCCCGAGTGGTCCTAGGTGTGCTCCCCAGCCTAGTGCTGATGGGTCCAAGACAAGGGAAATCGGCAGATGGGACTATGAGAAGGGCATGCCCACACAAATCACCCACGGATCCAGCCACCAGTTGAGGGAGCTGAGAAGAGAAGGTATAGTAAGTATACCAGAGAAGGTATAGTAAGGACCAAATCCAGATAATGGCGGTTAGGGGCATACACTGAAGCCAGCCATTGCTGGAGGGGCCTGATGTGTAGTCATGCATTCTGCACCACATACATTCATGAGGGCATGTGACCCAACAGCCTCAGACAAGAACAGGCTGTTATAACGGGATGATCCCTGAGGAGTACTATCAGGGATGTGATTATCTGAAACCAGCCTTCTGGGAGGAAGGCTCTGGCCTGGGTGGAATCAAGCACCACTCCAATAAACACTATCCTCTGTATCGGGCTAAGGGTAGACTTCTGTGCATTTATTAGCATGCCTAAGGCCTAGAAAGTCGACTAAATGAGGTGGAATCCACGATGGCCTTACTGAGAGGTAGGGCTACTCATGACAGGCCCACCGTGGTCAGGATGTCGATCAAACTATAGAAGGACTCTTTGACTTCCTCCACCTGTATGCCCAAATTTTGGACCACCCTTTTCAACAAGTCCTGGTGGGCCTTCTAGTTGTTATGGGGAGGTGACGCACCTGCTCCCGACATGGTAACGTTGGGAGAGGAGGAAGAGGAGCCTTACACTGGCTGAGGGCACTCCTAGTCACCTTCTGCGCTGATCGGATCTCAAGGCACCTGCTCCTGGTACACAGCACTGGCATTGGTACCGGAGTCTGAACTGGTTGCTCCCCAAAGGTGTGGGGGTGCCCTTCCTTCAGAGGTCAGCGAATAGGAACGCCTTGACTGGGGTTCCTGCATCGGTGGAAATGCCCACAAGTTCCAAAAAGGCCACTGCATGGTCACAGGCCAGTGACCAGGAGGCCAAGTACTCGATGGTATTCCCTGGCCCAGGTGCACAGCCAGGTAGGGACACCTTGAGGAATGCCAGGGCCAACTCCTTGGTTGGAAGGAGTACAACCCCCTTCTGACTCTGACGACAAGGAGTCTCTGCCTGGCGACCACGGCTCAGCGGTTCCCACCAATGCCACCAAAGTCTGCGTCATTGGAATGGACATGTGCAATCACAGAAATAGTTGTTCTCCAAGTCTTCCTCCCCCATAATATATCTTGGTTTTACTCTAGAGTTTGGAAAAGAAGACTGAAAAGAACTTTTACTTCTTTTCTGAGTTTCTAAATATCTCATTCTCCGTGCCATTTAGCAGCAATGGGAGATCACGTGTCATTGAACCAATGTCATCTAGCCTCTTTATGGTGTTTATTGGTAGGAAAACATTATTATTTGTACTGTGATAACAGCTAGTAGCCCCAGTCATGGACCTCACTGTGCTAGGCACTGTATGAACTCAGAATTAATGGATCTGGAAATATCAGGCTGGAAGATTAAGCCCTAAAAGGTACTTATGCCCTTTCCTTTTTAATTTGCACGCTATATAATGAAAATTTAAGACATTAAAATTGTAAGTGACAGTGGACACACACACATTTAACAGCTGTTATAGCCCTCCCACAAGAAGCAGAAAAGGAAACAGTGTAGCTCAGACAGTGTACATGGGAATGCAGTGCATCAGAATATATGAGCTTTATACGTGATCATGGATGCACACCAATCACAGAAGGCAAAATTCTCCCCAGGACACAAGGCGAGCACAAAGCCTATACACCACTAAAGTCTTATTTAAGCCCTACAAAACAGGTAGTGCTGGCTCACAGAAGTGTATTTTGGCTACTGGAAGAAACAACAAAATAAGTCTGATGCAATGAGAAGGCGAAAAAATACATATTTTGCACCCAATTTTCAATTGGTCTGAAAATGCAGCTGCAAATCAGAGAACTGCCTACACCAATAGGTATTCAGATGTATAATTATCTAACCTACATGTTACTTTTCTGCATGGCTATGAAAGTGTGTGCCAGATTGAATTTGCATCCACTAAAGAAAATCTTGATCAAGAAAACAATCTTGTTTAGGGCCTCATCCAAAGCCCACTGAAGTCAACGGGAATCTTTCTTTAGACTTGCAACAGGCCTTGGATGAGACCTGTCAACAGAGATAGGAGCATACCAGGTACATTGGCCTACTCAACTGTTCTTGAGTTATCTATCTGGGCTTGCAGAGCAAACCTCTGAAAGCAGAAATGGGAAAAAAGAAAAAAAAACACAGTAATTTATGAGAAAGGGAACATGATTCTCACAAAGAACAGTTCTATTTTCCTTGGGGATGAGGGAAGGGCTAGATTCCCCTTTCTTCTATGGTAAATGTGTTTTCTCTTTTCTTTCTCCTCATACTGCTCTCAAGTGTCTAGTCAACAGGACATGACTCCTTATTTCATCTGCCTGAGATGGCTTAAACTATAAAGAATGAGAGAAGAGGAAAATCATTCAAGAATTTAAAAGAGAAGGGAGATGTTTTTCCTAGCCACTTAGAACAAACAGGTTTCAGAGTAACAGCCTTGTTAGTCTGTATTCGCAAAAAGAAAAGGAGTACTTGTGGCACCTTAGAGACTAACCAATTTATTTGAGCATGAGCTTTCGTGAGCTACAGCTCACTTCATCGGATGCATACTGTGGAAACTGCAGAAGACATTATATACACAGAGACCATGAAACAATACCTCCTCCCACCCCACTCTCCTGCTGGTAATAGCTTATCTAAAGTGATCATCAAGTTGGGCCATTTCCAGCACAAATCCAGGTTTTCTCAACACCCCCCCCTTCCCACACACACACACACACACACACACAAACTCACTCTCCTGCTGGCAATAGCTCATCCAAACTGACCACTCTCCTTACAATGTGCATGATAATCAAGGTGGGCCATTTCCAGCATAAATCCAAGTTTAACCAGAACGTCGCGGGGGAGGGTAGAAAAAAACAAGGGGAAATAGGCTACCTCTCCCCCCCCCCCCCGACGTTCTGGTTAAACTTGGATTTATGCTGGAAATGGCCCCCCTTGATTATCATGCAATTGTAGGGAGAGTGGTCGCTTTGGATAAGCTATTACCAGCAGGAGAGTGAGTTTGTGTGTGTGGTTTTTGGAGGGGGGTGAGAAAACCTGGATTTGTGCTGGAAATGGCCCACCTTGATTATCATACACATTTTAAAGAGAGTGGTCACTTTGGATGGGCTATTACCAGCAGGAGAGTGAGTTTGTGGGGGGGGGGGCGGAGGGTGAGAAAACCTGGATTTGTGCTGGAAATGGCCCAACTTGTTGATCACTTTAGATAAGCTATTACCAGCAGGAGAGTGGGGTGGGAGGAGGTATTGTTTCATGGTCTCTGTGTATATAATGTCTTCTGCAGTTTCCACAGTATGCATCCGATGAAGTGAGCTGTAGCTCACGAAAGCTCATGCTCAAATAAATTGGTTAGTCTCTAAGGTGCCACAAGTACTCCTTTTCTTTTTTAGAACAAACAGTTGCAGTTTAACAACATAAAGCTCTAATGATGTAAAAAATGAATGACAATTCTTTGTTTCTTTCTTCAGGTATAGAGTGTAACATTATAAACTAATGTTTGGTTGGTACTAGGGACTAAAACTAGCTTACCAAATGTAATATTGCATTATGAAATTTGCCATTTTGCTCCAAGAAAAATGGCATGTTTTTCCTTAAAAAACATATAGTCCTATTTATTATGGCCTCAAAAACAGATTATAGATTCAAGTGAGGAACGAAACAGCACGAACAGATTAACTGCTTTCATACAAATATCTTAAAGAATAAGTTCAGGAAGAAAATACTGATAATATAAGCTACAGAAGGAGAATTGTCTCTAAAAACAATATTTTTCTAAATTTCCCTGTTTGGAATCAGTGCATCTAAATTAAAATTCAAAGAAAAACAAAATAGTAACATACTTTTCAAATAAGTGTCTGCTAACTTCTGCATCTACTGCACTCAGTGGATCATCCAAGAGGTAGATGTCTGCATCCTGATACACTGCTCTACAACATTTAAAGAAATGTTAGTCAAGTCAGTGCCAAATACATTCTTACAGTCAACTTGCTTATATTAGTCACTAGTGTCTATGATAGGTACCAACAGATATTACGAGAAATAACAATTTTTACCTAGCAAGATTTACACGGGCTTTCTGTCCACCACTCAATGTAGCTCCACGATCTCCTATCATGGTTAGGTCACCATCTTCTAACAATCCCATGTCCTGTGAATATAGAGAACATACAGTGGTAAAAATTCTTTACAAAAGGAATATCTCCCACATCTGAATCAAAATTACTTTCCCAAAGTATTTAGTAGTTACTAAGCCCTGGTCTACTCTGGGGGAGGGGGGGGGTCGATCTAAATTACACAACAGCAGGAGAGATTAAAGAAGTTCTATCTACAGTGTGTAAAACAACCTTGCAAAAAAGATTTTCCATTACAGTAAAAGTCTAGTTTTCACCTGTATTACTGCTGATAGGAATATCATAACATGCTGCAGGATATGCAGCAAAATAATACCTTTTAGCTATCAAGCAAAATGTCTATTTCTTGACAAATAGGTTTAACCCTCTTCTGTATCACACATGACAAATGCCTTCTATACATACATACATACACACACACACACCCCTTTCAAAAACATTTTTTCCACAAGGCTACAAGGGCTCAGCAGGTTCTCCAGTCTATAGTGTTAAGGAGCTATGAATATCACTTTACAATATGCACACTGTACATCTTAAAGGGAGTATAGCATTCTGTAAAGGTTATTTGCAAAACAAAAGTGGCAAGTGGCATCAGTTATGAATGTTTGTTTCTACCTTGTTAGCTCATTTAAGCAGTTAGCTACTCTAAGCATCTATTATAAAAGCAATTAACATGGCTAAAACTCATTATCATACAAAATATTTGGAACTAGCTTTTTCCTGTCAAATTTGTCCTAGCTTCTCAGAAAATCAATCTCCCTCTAGTGAATTTATTATGAATTACAAGAATTTGCTCTTATACCTAAATCTCACAAAACAACTATGTACGGTGTTAAATTATAGGATTCATCTATCTCACAAGTAAATTGGTAACTAATTCTATAAATTACATATCACAACAGATACTAGCTATCATAGCAATAACATTAAAGTGAAAAACAAAGTTGGCTGTTGCTAAAACAGAATCAACATTCAAAAGAAAATCACTTACTTTTTTAAGAGCACAAACTTTTAGAACTTTTTCATACTTTTCTTTCTCATATTCTCTGCCAAATAGTATATTATTTCTCACGGTGCCAGGAAATACCCATGGCTGCTGAGAAACATAGGCTATTCTTCCTCTAACATCCATCAAACCTTTGTCTTTAGGCAGTTCGCCGAGTACAGCACTTAAGAGAGATGACTGCAAGAGAGTTTATTGTTTGGTTGGTAGTTTAAAAAAAAAGTTGTTAAACTCAGTTTTTGAACACTATAAAGAACATGCAGAAAAGGAATGATACATGCCCCCACTGCAGATTCAGAAACTAATTTTTCATTTTAATGTGTAAAAAAAACTTTGGATAAAATTTGCTAACGCACTTAAGTGACTTCAGAACTTCAGTCCCATTGAGAGTCAATGAGATGTAAGCTCCAAAGTTACCTAATTCTCAATGGGACTGAAATTTGAAGTCACCTAGGTACTTTTGAAAATTTCATCCTTTAACTTAGTTGGTTATATCATTTTTAAAATACTTTGCCATTTTTATTGTATTAAAAGCTTCATTTTGTAAATTGTAACATAATGGGACAAAAAAGAATTCTAAAACCAACACACTATGAAGTAAGACATTTCATCCATTTACCCAAACAGGAATACATGTACTGGTAACTGTCACATTTATACTGAAAGTGAAGCATTGGGGGAGGGGGGCTGTCTTAATTTTGAACCTCAAACCATATTCTTCACAGTAAGTGGCATTACCCTAACTACTCTGTACTCCAGTATGCGCACCTAAATGTATTATACAACACAACATAAGAAATTCATAAAACTTGAATGCATATATCCAATGGAACTGTAGCAAAAACAATGTAAAACAGGCCAACACATTATGACTTACTTTCCCAGCTCCTACAGGGCCAATCACAGCCAATAATTCTCCTGGTCTGACAGTAAAAGAAAGTTGCTGAAGGGTTGGGATTTCCAAACTCTATGAATTTATAAAGGGAAAAATAAGTTAATTTTTCTCAGTACTGAAAAATATATAAAAAATGTCTTTTAAAAAGTAGAATAGTATACATAAACTAGCAGATAAATCCACACACTTAATAAACATGAAACTGTTAAATATTTATTTCTAGTCTAAATCTTCTTCAGTTCATACAGAGCATTTGTCCACATGCTTTGCATCTCTCCTTCCAACCTTTAATTGTAACATTTCAGTTTCTAGCAAAATGGAGATTCATTCCTTTTCTAAATTGTAAACTCCTTACGGCCACGATCCATCGTTTTAACGATAATAATTAATCCCCACAAGGTGGCAGCAACAGGTATTTTTATAAATTGATTTCTCAATCCAGCATAAACAGTCTAGGATCTCTGCTGGTGTTTAGTTCAATAGAGCGATGCCAGTTCACACCAGCTAGGGACCTGGAACATATATGTTTATTTATTTAGGAAGTGATTCCATAAAATACATTATAGCAGCTATAATGACCCATTTGTCAGTGTTTACCAGAACTGGACACAGTATTCCAGAATCAGTCACACCAGTGCAAATACAGAGGTAAAATAAACTCTCTACTCCAAACCCAGTTTCCCCTGTTTATGATCGAAGCATTGCATTAGCTCTTTTGGCCACAGCGTGGCACAGGGAGCTCATGTTCAGCTGACAGTTTCCTATGACTTCCAAATCTTCTGCAGAGTCACTACTTCCCAGGATAGAATCCCCCAGTTTATAAGTATGGCCTACATTCTTTGTTCCTAGATGTACAGCTTTATATTTAGGCATATTAAAACACACATCGTTTGCTTGACCACAGCTTACCAAGAGATTCAGATCGCTCTGTATCAGTGACCTGTCCTCCCCATTATTTACCAGTAACTCCCCCAAATTTTGAGTCATCTGCAAACTTTATCAGTGATGATTTTATGTTTTCTTCCAGATCATTAATAAAAATATTAAATAGCATAGGCCAAGAACAGATCCCTGTGGGATGCCACCAGAAACATACCCATTCAATGATGATTCCCTTTTTACAAATATATTTTGAGACAATATATCAGTTAGCCAGCCTATTAATCCATTTAGTGTGCCATGTTCATTCTATATTGTTCTAGGCTTTTTAATCAAAATGTCACGTGGTACAAAGTCAAACGCCTTTCAGCAGTCAAAGCATATTACATTAATACTGCTACCTTTATCAAACTTGATATTTTGATGAAATTACAAGTGTTTTATAACTTATCTTTCTCCATGATCTTTTCAGCAAAACTCCCCTAATAAACTATTTTGTAACATTACTAAAAACTTAAGACAACTTCATTCCAAATGAGTACTCTCACCTCCTTATTTTAATTAAAAATTAAAATAAAAACTGTAACTTGAGATTAATTTTAGCCAGCATATTAAGACTAATTCTAGTCATCATACTGGTTGGGCTTGAATGCTGTGCAACTTGCCTGAGGGTACAGTGCTTAAGAATGTATAACAATTGTACAAAGGGATATTTTGATCTTCCCTAGATTATTTCACACAAATATGCACACAATACTTACAATATTTGTAACATGTTATTAGTGTCATTAAATAATCAACATGATTTCAACAGATGGTTTGTTGAAATACTCTACTTACTGAAACATTTATTTAAAAAAGTGTTTCCACTAACAAAAACAATATGTATTACTTGTAAGTGCCAACAGTGTGCTTGGCACTGTACAGGACACAAATTAAAAAGACACACATGAAAGCTATTTCCTATCATTAGATGGTTAATTTAACTGGCTAAAAAAAAAAAAAGAATAAAATCTTTCCTTGTGTGTACATTGTCCAAAACTGGTGATTCATCATTGTATGATATGGGAAAAGTTACAGCAAAAATGCAGAAGTTAATTTTAGTTCTAATAAAAAGGAAAGTTCAAGACATACATTCTTTTTAATAAACATTGTTCATTAGGAAAAATGTAAAATCATTATTATTAATAGTTTAAAGGCTATAAAGATAGCCAGTCACATACACAAAAAGAGCTAAATGTGTATACATCCATGGAAGAGTCTTGCTCAGCAGTCATCAGATCAGGGTGAAACAGCCCATGACTATGTAAAACCCTAGAGGTCCCTTTTTTTTTCCCCCACAGAAATTATGTGAGAAATCAGAACTCCGTGACAAAACTTACAGACGTATACACAACTCACAGTAAACCAAATACAGGAGTTTTCTTAATATATTTTGAATTTGGCCCGAGTATGTGACACAGATAGCACTGATCAGAACCATGCAGAGTTCAGGCAAATGTTAGTATGTAAGATTCGCCCCTTACAGTTCTGGCAATGCACCTCAATCTTGACCCCCATCAGAATCCTGGACCTCTCTCAAGACAAACTAGGAGAAGACATATGGGAATGGTATTTCTTTACACTGGGTCGAATCCAAAGCCCACAGAATTAAGTGGCAGGCTCTGTATGTAAGGGGGTGATAATTCTTCTTTTGACATCAGCAGGGTTTGGATCAGGCCCATTATAAGAAATGTGAAGACTTTTAATCAAAAAACAACCAAAAAAAGCTGAAAATGTCTGTGGGAGCACAGAAGGAGATGGCAGAGACAGCATCATGATATGTTGTAATCTGTCATCAAATCACAAATGGCCAGTATTGACAAAAAGATACAAGACAAAATGCTAAATCACACTGTGAAACCATGTTCAAGCAAAACATTTTCTGACACAGATTTGAAAGTTCCATCTATTTCTTTAAAGCCCATAGTAACAAAAGCTTGTATGTCCTCTCACATCAAAAATACTGTTATTAAACTGATTTTACTGAATAAAGACATCAACTAGGGACTAACGTTGAACTGCACAACTGAAATAAATTATTATATATAAAAACAAAGTAACTTCTTTGGGGGGGGAGGGGGTTTGAAGTCAGACTGGGAGAGCCATGTGGCATATCTTATGGATAACATTAAATTTATATACATTATAATTCTTGGAACTTCAAGATTCCTTACAACTACAGATAGAAGTCACTGTGCACTGCCAGATGCATTCCATAAGAGAAACTATGAAGGTTTCAAAATGCACAATGACTGCTGTTTGACACAGCATTGCTAGTTTTAAAATGAAAAAGGTACCTTACCATCTTTCTTTAAAAAAACCCAAATAGTCCATGTAATAGATTTATCACCTATGTAATACCTTTTTTAAACACCACTTTGAGTTTATGAAGCGTTTTTAGCCCTTTTTACATAAAGAGTAATCTGTAAATGAACTCTGCGGCTGCCATTGTAATTAAAAGAACAAAATGCTCCAGGTTCGCCATGGTGAGCTCCTGCTCTCAACCCCAATGTGCGTGGCAGTGCATCATGCTGTTTCTAGACCAATGGCTGATCTGCAGTCAGTTGTTCTGAATCACATGAAAGACTAAAACCTGATAATGTACTATAAAAAGGTCACCAGAAAGGAGCATTATACTCCATTTTACGTTTTGTGTCCTTGACTAGCAACAAATCAGAGTTAGGATTCAGAGTATCAGGGTGACAGCAGAGTGCTATTCAACCAAGCTGAGAGAAATTGTCACATAGAACAGTAGCTTCTTTTATAACTAGTTTTAACATTTAGAGATCGCTGTATTTTATAATTAATCTAATTTGATAGTGTTTTCATAGCTATTCTTTAGTTTTGACTTCACCCGCTAAATGGTTTCACATATATGTAAGAGGTTATATATGAAGTTTGTGTATTGAATGTATTGTACAATATACCCACTACCTTATTTAGACTCAAAATACTTGCAGCACCAAATTCAATATGGTTTAAAAAAAAAACCTATATCCATGAGGTTTTGCGGAGGGAGATTTACCTTATCCCAATAACAAGTCAAGTCTTGAACATGAAGTAGGACATTTTCGTTGCTATTCTCCAATTGCAGATTGAACTGTGAAACCTCATCAAGTATTAGAAAGTTCTGTAGTAAAAGAAAAAAACAGGGATTGCTTAACAGGACCCAGAAAAGTGAATTAAAAATAAAAATGTTTCTGGGTATACAGTACAAAAATGGAAACGATATGTGACAAACTACTCTGACCTAGGAATTATGTTTCCAAAGCAACGTACAAAAACTTCAAACAGTATCCCATAATTAACTAACCATAACTGTGCATTTACCTATTGTTCCACCAGCAATACTATCCAGAAGTGTGCATTTCATGGAATAAAAATACTTCCAATGAGGTTCCATGGGACAGAAGCCATTGGAGCTGCCACATGACCCCTTTGAAACATTTTGGAGACCCAATTTTGGGTCCTGACCTACGGAGTGAGAAACCTTGTTCTAACTGAACGTATGCTTAGAGTGGTGTATCTATAATACAGAAGTGGGCTTGAATGTATACTTAACTCTTTTAGGAAGTAGGGCAGGGGAGGGTGCTTGTGAGTGGTGTTCTGTGTTTGCATGTTGTATGTTTTGCTAAACATTTTTTTTTTTTTTTAACATTTATCTGTCCTTCAAAAACTTCACTAAAATGAAGAGCCCTCCAATACAGCTGAAGACAATAGGTGCTAATTTCCAACAAATATATTACAGGTTATGAAGAAATACCTTAATTTGAGTAAATGGAATAAGAGAAATTGGAGTGCAGGTTAGACATGTATTCCCATTATGGTCTCTCTATCAGTCTGTTTAAAAAGAAATGCTAAAGGAATTGTGTGAAAGAAAAAAGAAGTTTTATTCCTGTTCCAGAATTAAAAAAGCAAATAAGGCTAATTGATAAATTTACACAGGTTTTGTAAAGAGTTTGATAGAAGCCTTTCTGCATACTTATTTTGCTTATTTTTTGTTTGGTTGTTTTTTTGTTTTATCCCCTTTAATTTATATATTAATATGATACAGTAAATAATCCCATAAAAAGCTGTGGGGTTATAAAAACCTTCAGACTAGATCAGGAAAATGCAATGCAACTTGATATTCTATGATGTATGTGTAGGCTTGGCTTGACATGAACAATTATGGATGAGGCCTCATTTCTTGGAGACAGGAATAGGGAGGAAAATGGATAAGCAGGCTGGACACAGAATGTCTATACTAGCTAAGGTAAGGGGAAACACCCAGGGAATCATTTACCATGGACAAGATAAGCCTGGAACATAGGATGATGTAAATAGTAAGTTGTGCATGGACAGAATATGTTGTACAGGGATTGGCTCCTACAAAGTTACCAAGCCAACCCCAGAACATGTGATATAATGTGTAAATATATAAAAAGGAAGAGGTTTACTGTGTAACTTTAGATGTATGATACGCCCTATACGTATCTCCTATGCCTGTGTCTGTTCAACTCCATGTAGCTTTTCTGTATGCCAGATACAGGAACCTGAGTGACGAACTGGAGTCGGGCTGGATTCTTGGGGAACTGAGTGGAAGATGTGTCAGGGGAATCCCAACAATGAGAGTCCGCAGAAAGCCCACTCATTAAAGAATACCTTCTGTTAGGCTAGGCCAATGAGGTAGGGTTTGTTGCAAGCTCTCAGATCAGGGGTTTCTGCCACATGACTTGTCGGTGGGCAGGGGTGAGGGAAGTTTCACTTCTCTCTGTCTTTTTTCAGCTGTACTTTAAAAAAACTTTCTTGGTCACCTCTGAAAAGAGGCTGTAGAACAACTCTACACTGCACAACGTAACTAACTCTACAGTTATATTCTGTCTCTTTGTCACTAATACTTTGAAATCTTTGTGCAATTTTATTTTTTTAGAAATGTACTAACTGCAAATAAGAATATTTTCCTATCAAAAATGACTTTACACACACACACACACACCCCTACTTTATTCCTCTGGTAGTAAGCATTTATACAACTACTTAGCAGATTTTATTTAGAAAGTACTCAATCGATAAAATACTTTTAGGTAAAAATGTATTAACTCTTCTTTATTCATCCGTCATTTAGACTTTGTATACCTGTTTATTACAAGACTTACTTTAGAATTGTATTACCTGGATGAAAGAATATTTTCTGCTAAAAATGCATGATTTTATATAATAATCCTTTATTCCTCTAACATTAAGGCTTTGACGGCTATTTAGAAATGTACTAAATGCATAAAAATATTTTCCTCTAAAAATAAGAAGTGTGTGTGTGGGTGTGTATTTATGTATGTATTAACACTTCTCCTTTATTCCTCTGACATTAAAGCTTTCATTTAAAAATACACTAACTACATATAAAGATGTCTTTCTCTAAAAAAAGTGAAAAATGCAGTTAACATATTTATGCATTAACACTGTATACTATCATTACTAAGATTCTTGTAAATTATTTAATGACTTTCTTTAGAAATGTACTGTGTTAATACTATTTTCCTCTAAAAATGAGAAAAATCCATGTATGTCTATATATATGTATGTATTAACACTTCTTTTTTGGTCAGTAAGCCTTTGCACAATTATTTAATGCCTTTATTTGGAAAAGGACCAACTAGATAAAAAATTATCTAAAATTGCATGTTAACAGTTCTTTATCCTTCTGTCATTCAGAATTTGTGGACCTGTTTACTAGACTTTATTTAGTATTGCACTAAATGCATAAAACATATTTTCCTCTTAAAAGGAGGAAAAGGCATGAAAGCTATAGCTATTCATTTATTTTTAATGTTTCCAGTAAGCATAAATTAAATCAATTTTTTAAAAAAACTTTTTTTCCAAAGTAGCCAATGGTGGCAAAATATACCTGTATCTAAACATGATATCTAAAGTTCACAGAAAAGGAGAAAAGAGTAGGATGGACTTCCAAAATCATACAGCCTGCTGACTGGACAAAAAGGGGGCAAGACAAAAAGAGCAGCACAGTGTGTGAAACAGGTTCTCATTGGCACATCAACATAGAAAGGGAGCACGGACACCTGTCAAAAATTATATGACAAGTAAAATTATAGAGTTAAAACTATTCCCCTCCTGTGTGATGTATGAAGGCCTCAGCGTGGGGTCCAGGATTGTGTGGATTTTTATAGGACTGTCTGGAGACAGGGCAGGCTAGGGATTGCACATTATCTCCCTTCCAGGCTAGGGAAATTTATGCAAAAAAAGACAAGGCTTACGATTACATTATTTCTGTTGCTAAATCCCTCAGCCACTATGGTCCTTGGGATACAAGGAAATGAACACCATTCCTTCTTGGCTCATGTTTCCTCAACGGAATTGTTAAGTTCCAGTCGCAGAATCTCTACTACATATTGTACACAAGCATACACCTCAATTGTATTGTAGCCTCTAACACACTTAAGACACCAGGCAACAATGGCTGATGTGCAATTCAGAAAGAACAGAAGTAGACTTTCAGATCCCAGAGGTAATTTTCAGGGTTAACAGTTACCAAAAGTATCTTTTATATTTATAAAACAAACATATTTGATCTGCAGTTACTGAGACACAGTAAACCAGGAAACCCCAGAATAGCTGCTCTTGGATGGAAAATATTCTGAACGGGTATCAGGCAGCTCTTGGAATAGTTGATTATGAAGCCAAGATTGGTTAGCAGATGTTGAATTCATAGTTAGGCATCCATAGGTAGACTGCAGAAAGTGGATGCTTGTTTAAGCAATTGCACAATTTTATATTTATACGTTAAGGGCTTTCCTTTTATTTTAACCAATAGTCCTTCAAAATATGCAGATAGGATTAGTATAGGAGGAGGAGATTTTTGCTGACAATCCAATAGGGAGCACTATAGCAATAGTCCCCAGAATTCCAAGACATAGAATAGCGGACAGGGAGAAAAAAAAAAAGAGTTGGAATGGAAGGGTTGGCTGGGTGGGGCTGAAGATGAGAGACACACTGGGGATTCGCTCCAGAAATGAGAGAGAGTAACTAGAGAGAAAGAGACAAAGACGACAAGGGAAACAAAACTCATATAGGGGTATGTGAAAAAGATTTTTTGAATAAAAATCATGAAAACAAAAGGGGACAAGCTGTTTGACTAATTCTGAGGAATTTATAGGAAAAACACAATGGTAAAATTTTCAAAAGTGTCTCACTGACTTTTGGTTTAAAGAACTCAGGGATCTCAAAATATTCCTTAGCACCTTCTGTCCTCAAGAATCTACCCTGCTGAAAGGAGTTAAGCTGCCAAAAGCCATCCATAGGAGTTTGAGAAGCAGACATTGCTTTAGAACAGAGCTTTTGATATTGTCCTTGAGAGTGGATGCAACTATCTTCTGTATATGGGATGACATTTCACTATTTTCAAAACTGATTTTGGCACTTAGGTTCCTAACTCTCACTGAAAGTCAATGAGATTTAGACTAAGTGCTCATCATTTTTGAAAATAAGATTTGGGCACTTTTGAAAAATTTACTTTTAATTATTATAGTTTTATGAGACTCAATAATAGGAAGGGAACAGAGGACTCATTGCAGGTCATCTCCATGCCAGTACATTCTGCAGCATCAACCAATCAGCCCTTAACACCCATGAGAATACACAGGTTGCTAACTTTTAGAAGATCTGGCCACGCAAGTATGTAGAAGAAACTGAGTTGCTAATAATTTTCTGAGCTTATGTTTGCAAACACAGTATACTAATTCCACTTCACATTATTGTGCAGTGGTGTACCATTATCAAAGGAAAGAGTAGTATCACCTAGGATTAACTTAGGTTAAGTATGGAAACTAGAAGTTTATCTGTAAGCAGAGACTGAAGAATGAAATCTCCTCCTCTGGAGAAATTCAAAGATAATTGACCTCTTTCAAAGAGTTCCTCTCCTATTGTTTTCAATGGGACGGAAGCCAAAAGTTGCACAGCTAAGATGCCTTTTTTCAAAGTGGCCACTGTCTTGCATTGTTCCCAACAGGAGTGAAGCCAAGCTGTCCCAAGAGAAGATGGTGGCCCACTCTGTCATCAGGAAGTAGAGATGAGCCTGTGAGGAGCACAGGAGCAGCCACGGAGGCGGTAGGCCATCTTCACCAAAGGCAACCTGTTGCCTCAGTCCCACTGAGAAAAATAAGAGATGGCAGCCATTTTGAAAAAGCATATTGTGGAATTCTGAGCAATAGAACGTTCTCTCTCCCCTCTGCTGAGGAAGAAACTTTCAGTTATGAAGAATATTGGCAAAAAAAGACCCTTAATCCTAAAATTTTTCTTCAAGTTTACCCAATACCCAAATTTTCAATGAATTATCACTACATGGGAAGTTTGAACACTCTTTGTTATTCCATTACGAAGACCATTTGGGACCAAAAAAGGTCTGAGACAGGATTCTAAAATTTCCTTAAAGGACCCAGTATTTAATTACATTTTAACACAAACTAATTAATAGCTTTCTAAATTCTCAAAAAAATTAATTCTGCACTTCAAAAATTAAGTGCTGTAATTTTGAGGAGGCTCTGCTGGCACTGAGTCCCTGCTGCAACTGGTGCCTCCACACTGAAGGGAAGAATTTAACCACAAAAATATAGTTGCAGCTTTAAGAAAAATAAGAAATTTGCAGTTAGCAGTAAATATTTAAATAAAATAACATTGTGTAACTCCTTATCATATCTCCAGAGAAAATTAATATATAAGTATTTGATGCAGTGTGATATACTACAATATTACTCAAAGCAAACTCAAGAGACCTTGCTGTTGAATTTTAAAGCAAGTACTTCTCTAGTATGAATTCTCTTCTGAAATATAACAGAAAGGAAGCTGTAGCACCTCCCCACAACCCCCAGAAACATAGGTCTATTGTACTTTAGAGTACTGTAGTGTAATTCAGATATTTTCCAAAGTACTGTATACAAATAAATGGGATAGTCTATTTTGGAACAAGGTCATGCCATAGGAATCCAAAACGCCACAAATTCCAACATAAAGTCAAACATTAAATCCAAAAATTTGTTTTGGCGACGCTAAAATATTGATGGAACAGTATATATATCCATCAAACATCAAATCCAAAAATTTCTTAGTTTCTCAGTGTACCTTGATTCGTCGTATGCTGATCATTGCCTCAGATGCTCTCTCAACAGCCGCAGGGAAGAAGAGAGTGACAGTCAGTCTCACTGCACCATATAGTGACACCGCCACGAACACCCGACTTGCAGAAATAACATTGCCAAGTAGGACATATGTCATGAAAGTCAGAAAAACTGTTATTTTGCTTGCAACAAAGAACGATGCCAAGTTCAATCCTCGAAGATAGGAGCTTTTAAGAACCATGGAAATCTCCTTCCTAAAAACATAACACAAAATAGTTTCAAAGCTATGACTATATTAGACCATACACACAGGCTCACTCTCATCCTGGACTTCTTTTAATAATAGGAAAACACCCAGTTTCAGCATTTTGTTGTTAACTGTTGGGATATTTTAATTGCTTTTATGCAAGGATACATGTTGTTAAAAATAATGTACTCAAGAATGATTGCTAAAACAGTATTGCATTTGGCAAATAGTAATAAAATAAAACAATAACACAGGAGCTTCTAAATAGGGCTTAGAATAATATTTAAATGCAAGGTTCTTCACCAACAGCTATAGGAAAGGAAAGCTCTAAATAAGACTACTTTTTTTCCAAAGGAGGAAGAGCAAAATGAAGTGCTTTCTTGTATCTAATTTAATCAGGATACAAAGCATCACTTTGAGAAACTGATGCAATTCTGAAAAAAATATACGAGTTCAGCTATGGAATGCTGGTCCAAATGAACTTGTGTAGCTAGTTGGTTGCCAATTCCTCTGGCTGAATCACAGGCCCCGCAACGTTCCCTGTTCTTGTTCCAGATCCTTCACTGGATTTGGGCCCTATTCCTAAAACTGCTGATCTAGTTCCTGACAGCTGTGATCCACAGCTGTGACCTCTGTGCCAGCTATTCTGCCAACCATTACACTACCAACCCGGTGCTGGGCGGACCGATTCAGTTCATAGGAATACAAGGCTGTTCACCTAATTCATCTCCCCGTAGAGATCTGAAGGTTGCTGGAGCATATGTTTTCCAAACTAAAATTTATTTTCAAAATCTTTAATTTCCATTTATAAATTAGTCATTCAATATGGAGGTTGAGAGAGCACTGACAGAAATGCAGGGAGAGACACAGAAGCTGCAGCAAGCAGGAATTCTGCTTCTCCCACCACAAACAGCAACAGGCAGAGGCTCCTGAATGAAAAGGTTTACAGATACCAAACAGTTAGGGAAACAGTGAGATTGCAGCCCAGAGATCCAGCCCCAGACTGGTTAAACTACAGAATGCCACCCTTGAGAAAGGTCTCAGAGTAGTAGCCGTGTTAGTCTGTATCCGCAAAAAGAAAAGGAGCACCTTCTTTGTGGCACCTTACAGACTAAGAAATTTATTTGAGCATAAGCTTTTGTGAGCTACAGCTCACTTCATCGGATTCATTCAGTGGAAAATACAGTGGGGAGATTTATATACATAGAGAAAATGAAACAATGGGTGCTACCATACACATTGTAACAAGAGTGATCAGGTAAGGTGAGCTATTACCTGCAGGAGAGCGGGGGTGGGGTGGGGGGAGGAACCTTTTGCAGTGATAATTAAGGTGGGCCATTTCCAGCAGTTGACAAGAAGGTCTGAGGAACAGCGGGGGGAAATAGTTTTACTTTCTGTAATGACCCATCCACTCCCAGTCTTTATTCAAGCCTAAATTAATTGTATCCAGTTTGCAAATTAATTCCAATTCAGCAGTCTCTCATTGGAGTCTGTTTTCAAAGTTTTGTTGTTGAAGAATTGCCACTTTTAGGTCTGTAATTGAGTGACCAGAGAGATTGAAGTGTTCTCCGACTGGTTTTTGAATGTTATAATTCTTGACGTCTGATTTGCGTCCATTTATTCTTTTACAAAGAGACTGTCCAGTTTGGCCAATGTACATGGCAGAGGGGCATTGATGGCACATGATGGCATATATCACATTGGTAGATGTACAGATGAACGAGCCTCTGATAGTATGGCTGAATTGATTAGGCTCTATGATGGTGTCCCCTGAATAGATATGTGGACACAGTTGGCAATGGGCTTTGTTGCAAGGATAGGTTCCTGGGTTAGTGGTTCTGTTGTGTGGTGTGTGGTTGCTGGTGAGTATTTGCTTCAGGTTGGGGGGCTGTCTGTAAGCAGGGACTGGCCTGTCTCCCAAGATGTGTGAGAGTGATGGGTCATCCTTCAGGATAGGTTGTAGATCCTTGATGATGCGTTGGAGAGGTTTTAGTTGGGGGCTGAAGGGGATGGCTAGTGGCGTTCTGTTCTTTTCTTCGTTGGCCTGTCCTGTAGTAGGTGACTTCTGGGTACTCTTCTGGCTCTGTCAGTCTGTTTCTTCACTTCAGCAGATGGGTATTGAAGTTGTAAGAACGCTTGATAGAGATCTTGTAGGTGTTTGTCTCGGTCTGAGGTGTTGGAGCAAATGCGGTTGTACCGTAGAGCTTGGCTATAGACAATGGATCGTGTGGTGTGTCCTGGATGAAAGCTGGAGGCATGTAGGTAGGCATAGTGGTCAGTAGGTTTCCGGTATAGGGTGGTGTTTATGTGACCATCGCTTATTAGCACCATAATGTCCAGGAAGTGGATCTCTTGTGTGGACTGGTCCAGGCAGAGGTTGATGGAGGAAATTGTTGAAATCCTGGTGGAATTCCTCAAGGGCTTCTTTTCCATGGGTCCAGATGATGAAGATGTTGTCAGTGTAGTGCAAGTAGAATAGGGGCATTAGGGGACGAGAGCTGAGGAAGCGTTGTTCTAAGTCAGCCATAAAAATGTTGGCATACTGTGGGGCCATGCGGGTACCCATAGCAGTGCTGCTGATTTGAAGGTATACATTGTCCCCAAATCTGACATAGTTATGGGTGAGGATAAAGTCACAAAGTTTAGCCACCAGGTTTGCCGTGACATTATCGGAGATACTGTTCCTGACGGCTTGTAGTCCATCTTTGTGTGGAATGTTGGTGTAGAGGGCTTCTGCATCCATAGTGGCTAGGATGGTGTTTTCAGGAAGATCACTGATAGATTGTAGTTTCCTCAGGAAGTCAGTGGTGTCTCGAAGGTAGCTGGGAGTGCTGGTAGCGTAGGGCCTGAGGAGGGAGTCTACACAGCCAGACAATCCTGCTGTCAGGGTGCCAATGCCTGAGATAATGGGGCGCCCAGGATTTCCAGGTTTATGGATCTTGGGTAGCAGATAGAATACCCCTGGTCGGGGTTCCAGGGGTGTGTCTGTGCGGATTTGTTCTTGTGCTTTTTCAGGGATTTTCTTGAGCAAATGGTGTAGTTTCTTTTGGTAACCCTCAGTGGGATCAGAGGCTAATGGCTTCACCTGATGGCTACACTTCAGATGGACACAAAAGGAGTCTAAGTATAACCTCTGTAGGATTCTAGATTTATAGCTAAGGTGAGAAAGGAAATCCCATGCTACTCCCCAGAGAAAAATATTTTGCAGGTTAAAGTCAGGAGAGCCAGTAAGCAGGATTGCAAGGATGAAAGTCTTTATCAATAGAGGACGTCTGATTAATAGGCAATAAACCAAATGTGAAAACAAGAAAAATGGTGATTCTATATTCACACTTACAAGAAACCAAATTAATAAACATCAAAGAATTTTTTTCTGCCCTCAAGACAAACTCATATTGTCACCCCTTATGCAGAGGTGAAGAAAAAAACTACAAAGCTATACAAGGATTCTAGGAAATTTCTGGATTTTAAATGCAAAAAGTTAAATGAATTTAGATCAAATACCATGGCATAAATTTCAGTGAAACACGGATTACCTTCTTAAACTGCTAACTAATTCTGAAAATGATTTTTCCCAGGCATACATCTTTATTATCCTCATACTAGCTATGACTTCATTCATTGTCCTAATCCTGGCATCTGTCAAAGCTGCAGTTCTGCTCCTGTAATTAAAAGAAAAAGTTCTCAGATTCACAACAAAAGTGACTGTTCAATCTATACTGTTACACTTATACAGTAAACTCTGACATGCAGTAAAAACCTGGGTTTTGTGTTCTCATCTGTGCAATTTCCAGTGAATAGCCTAGCATTTGTCTACACCAGGAGTACAGAACATTGCATGTACCCATATATACAGACACTGTGATTATATGCCCTATTTTTAAAAAAGAAAATGTATTTTTGCATGGTTAAGAATAACTGAAATATATTTTGGCCAGAGTAAGAATATTTGCCAATAAAAAAGACAACCTGATAAATAAAATGCCTCTCATCAAGTGTAATATACAATATAATAGAGATTTTCCAAACGTATTTAAAAGACAAGATAAAAAAAAAGGGAAGGAAAAATACTGGACATTCAAGAAGTAAATAATCTGAGTTGAAAATGCCAAAATATAAACATTTCTCCAAGACAGCAACTGCTTTTTCTGCCAACACAAAGTGGGGAAAGAGACTCTTCTGAAGAGGTCAATGAATGGGATTGACCTGATCTTGGTTACTTCTATGGCTAATTCTGCCTGAAGCACAGCATAACTCACGATATGGAGCATTAAAAGTAATTAGTTATAATTAGGCCTGGTGAGAAAATTTTCATCAAGATTAAATTCTTTTGACAAATGAAGGGGAAAAAAATGTGAACTCTTGTTTTCTGACCAGCTTAAAATATAATAATATTCTGTATCCAGAGCTATTGATACCTCACACGCAGGTCGTATAAACTCAGTTAACAACTACCAAAACCAGCAGTTTCTTCGAGAAGCAGTAGGACAATATGAGAGGGAAAGCAGACCACCTCTAATACTACAGGAAAGGGTATCTATTATACTGAAAGCAAGAATTGTAAGGAAGAAATTTTCTTGTAAATACATATATTTCCAGACTTTACAACTTAAAATCACCAGGGATATTTCCAAAAATAATATAAAATATTGGTACAAAAGTGAAAGGAAGTGATAACAGGAAATAATGAGAAACAGTCACTATTTGTTGATAACTGTATAAAATATGACAGCAGGATTTGTTGTTTAGGTTGCATTAAGCATATCTATTCTAACCCCATATTTCCTGTTGCTTATAACCAGGGATTCTAGACATCCATTTGCCATGGAAAAACATGGAATTTGCATTTTTACAGAGAATCTTTAGTTTTTACATTTTGTGAATAAAAACCTATGTAGTAGAACCCCATTTATCCGAGCCTCCATTATCCAGCTCTCCGAATTAACCGAACCAGGGCTGACAGCCCGAGCCCCAGGCGACGGGACTCCCGCTGTCAGCCCCAGGCAGCGTGGCTCAGGCTTCAGCTGAAGTTGCAGCCCTGCTACCCAGGGCTGAGGCTCTCCGGATTATCCAAATTATTGATTATCTGATCTGGCCCCAGTCCCAATTAGACTTGATAAAAGGGGTTCCTCTGTATCAATAAAATATTGTGTTCAACTGATACCCATATATATTGTGGCTAGGGAAACTATGGTACAGTGTTTTATTTTAATTGTGGAAAAACACAGACTTTTTTTTTTAAACAGAGAATTTTGGTTTCGTTTTTCTTGTTATCACGAAAAATTAGGATCTCTGCTTATAACTAAGGTCCGAGTTTATCATGGTGAACAAATTTAAAAAAAAAACAGCTTCTTAAATGGTAAAAAGTCACCGTTTAAACTGGGGAAAAATTAACACATTTTTGCGTATGTATGAAATGGTTCCTTATTTTTAAAGTATTCTAAAACCATATTGAATTCATTCATGTAGAAAAGAAAACACAGTAAACATAAAATATTAATAAATTCTTATTTACAGTAGGGTTTATTTAGACGCATCATGTGCTAAAATTTTCCACCGTTGCTACTACCAGCTCAGCTCCACTAACAGCAGGAACTATTGGAGCACTAGTGTGGACAAGGCACTAGCACATCAGGGCTAGACAGCACATTCTATCTCGGTGCTCCAACCATTGCTACTACTGTTGGAATTGGAGAGAAATTTCAGAGAAAATAGGTTTGTGTATGCATAGCCAAAGAAGCCGTCCTGCAAAGCATTTTTCTTTCATATAAAAGTTGTGTTTAGAGATGACAGGATATCTGTAAAACCATGTCACTTAGGAATATAGCACATGATGTATCAAAATAAACCCTACTATAACTTTTATAAGAATTTATCAATATTTTATGTTGACTATGTCTTCCAAATGTAAACAAGGTTTGCTAGTAGAACACAGGAAGACGATATAGTATCAGTTACTCTTGTTTCATGTCAGGAAGATTAATAATAAAAAATAATCCTTTTTATGGTTTTTAAACTCCCCCAGTGAGGGTACATATACACAGCCAAAGTAGTGAGTCTCAGAGACTGGGTCAAGAGACTTGGGCTCGCGGGGCTTGCACTACTGCACTAAACACAGACGTGTAGACATTGCAGCTCAGACTCTGAAGTCTAGGGAGGAGGGTAAGCTTCAGAACCCGAGTTCCAGACCTACACACAACTTAAAAGCTCTGTCCAAACAGCTATTTTTAGTGTGGTGGCATGAGCCCAGTGAGCCTGAGACTGTTAACCTGGGCTCAGAGGACACAAAGTTAAGTTTCCTATGGTAATAGTCCTCAATGGGAGCGTCTTCAAGTGTTCCAGTGAAAATTAGTTTTTATTTGAATGAGTTATTACCCACTGCAAAGTCATATTTGCGCACGCACACTGGAGGCCAGATTCTCACTAGCGTAAATCAGAGTAGCTCATGGACTTCCATGGAGCTATGACAATTTATGCCAACAGAAGACCTGGCCCCAGATTTTAAAAAGAACAGATCTAAGCTCAGCACATGCACATGTTAGTTGTGCTACGCATGCACTCACACCAAATTTAGGTGTGAAAAGGAAATATACCAAAGGTTTCCTATAGACTTCCTAAACTATGCATGAGAGGGTCCCTTGTATAGTCCTCATAAAGTGCTTACACTCGAAGTCAATGGCAAAACTCCCACTGGCTTTAATGGTAGCAGCCACAGTGCATGAGACAGCGGATAAGAGTAGTGCCTAGCCCAATAGTGGAATTAATCTTTTCTAACTTTTTCTCTTTTAAATCACATAAAATATTACATTTTTAAGTACATTTAAAGAGAATGCTACTATTACATAGTTAAGTCCTGAAAAAGTCTGGAAATTATAATGCTAAGATTGCTCACACTATCTGGAGGTTGTTCCCATGCGTATATTTACAATACAGTCTTCAATTTCATGATCACAAACTGTTTCTCAAATAATGCGGTATAATACATACATTTTGTATAAATGTTTATGTGCGGCTAACAGTAGTACCATATAATACAGTGTCCCAGAGACCACAAAGGTAATTTATATGACAAGTACACCAGTTAGTCTTATTCAAGACATTGCAGAATAAGGGTCCCATTCTGAAAAATAGGCATTGAAGTCAATGGTACTATTTGCATGAGCCAAGTTACTAACATGCATAGATATTTGCAAGACTGGGGCAGAAGTATAAAATGCTGCATAATAATGAAAGTTAGCTTCTCATGCAGAGCCCACCTAAACTTGTAGCAGTGGCTCCAATCCTGCAATTAGCTCCACGCAGGTGGACCCCTGTGCCCAGGCAGAGCCCCAGTCACTTCAATGCCCACACATAGCTCATTGCAGGATTGAAATCTACTTCAGCTTCATTCCCTGAACTGCAAATAAAGAAAGACTTATGCATATGTGTGCAGATAAGTATCTTCCTCATCAACATATTCCTTCCCCTGTGCTGAGCCTAAGCAAGGATCAGCTGCTGGTTGAAAAACATTGAATATTACATGGCCACTGACTAATTATTACAATACATAGCTTAGAGAATATAATTTCTCACCTTGTTGTGTGACCTTGGTCAAGTCACTTAATCTCTCTGTGCCTCAGTTTTCCCATCTGTAAAATGGGGATAATAATGCTTACCACCTTGAAAAAGCACATTGAGCTCTATGGATGAAATGCACTATGCAAGTGCTAAGTATTATAATGACTGTTAATATAAAAAAGCCTAAGTCAGTAAAGCTAAATTGGATCATTACAAGAATGAAAACAGTGCAAGTGTATAGACTGAAAAAGTTATTAAAACATGGTACATGTATGTATAACTAAAGTTGTGGGGAAAAAACTGTATTCATAGATTCATAGATACTAAGGTCAAAAGGGACCATTATGATCATCTAGTCTGACCTCCTGCACAATGCAGGCCACAGAATTTCACCCACCCACTCCTGCGAAAAACCTCTCACCTATTATTTTATTATTTGAGAAATAGTAAGCGACCATGTAATTGAAGACTGTATCATAGTGAACATGCACAAGGAACAGCATTCTATGGGTAACTCAAATTTGGTAATTTCCAGACTTTTGAGTGCTTAGCTATGCAATAGCAATGTCACTTTGACTATTTTCACAATATTCTACCTTCAACCAATCTTAAAACAAATTAAAACGTCAGTACCTAGCCATGTAGTTTTTATTATATAAAGACAAAGTAGGAAACTATTCACACTATAACAGGTTATGGCACAAAGAAGAGCCAGGCCAAGCTCACAGACATCCACTCGTTACTCAAATTAAAGAGCTTTAATAACATTCTCAGACAAAGCTACCAAATGCTTCATTAAAACAATATGTGTATGTGTTCAGAATATGTTTGTAAAATAAGTTATCTATTAATTTAACACATTACTAGAACTTTGCCATTACAAAAGTTTGAAAGTTAGGAAATCAGACTACTGTAGTTTAAAAAAAACTATCTTTTCTCAATATGTGATTTTTTTTGGGGGGGTGGGGGGGGAGGAGAGGAAGCTGGTGGGGTGGGGAGAGCCATAAGGTCTGAATCCTGGTTAGAAAGCTACTGCAGAGCCACTATACATAAAAACTCTTCCTGTTACAAATCTTGCACCACTACTGGAGTCCTCAGGAGCCCATTGCCATCCCACCCCCACCCCATTGTTTCCTCACACCCTCTCTCCACTTTCAAGACCCTGAATCACAGGTACCATTCTTACAAATGAGGAGCCTTGCATAGGAATCTTTTTAGAGCTTCTGACTGCAACATCTTCATCATCCTCAGAGGTCAAACCTTGTGAAAAACCAAGGCACTCTCTTTTTCACGTTGCAAGGAATAACAGTATTGTCCACAACAATCCCAGTCCCTAAATGTCCATGCAGCGAGATATCAAGGTCAAGATTTTTCAAAATATTAGACTTCCAAGTCCATATGTAGGCAAGCAAATAAGCAACCTGATTTTCAAAAGGATTTGGCACCTAAGCAGGTCCCAGTGACTTTAATGGGATTTGCTGGATGCTCAGCACTTTTGCAAATCACATCTCTTATTTTAGGTGCTACTTTTTGAAAATATTGGCAAACAATTGGAAATTGAACAAAGGGCCTTGCCCATGGCAGTTTTGACATCAGGCCAACCAAGCACATGCACTTTCAAAACCTGCACAGATAATGTGCACCTCAAAAGTTTACCTTACCTTAGTGAAGAAAACAACCTCCCAATACAGGTTTGTAAAGGAAGTAGAATAATCAGAATTGCCATTCCTGCAAGGCATGATGGGCCTATTTCAATCCAGAGAAGAGCAGTCACTGCTATAGCTTGAAGTGGTCCAGCCCATAAAAAGTGTAAGAAAATTGTTACCTGCACAATTAGTTAAGATATAAAAACAGCTTTTAGCATTAATTGAAAAGACAAAAATACAAACAATAAAACCCTTATCAGCAGGGAAATTTTATATATAAATATATATAATATTCAATTTTAAAATATAAATTTTTGCATGCTTTGTGCTTCTGGTAGACAGTCTGAAAAATAAGCCTGCAGAAAGATTATGGTATGCAGGCGGGGGCGGGGAGAGAGATTGATTCACAGCCCAGTTATTGAGAGAGAACTAAATAATGGTTTTAAAAATCAGTATCCTCAGATAGTTAGAGGGCAGGCATTTGCATAAATGGGAAAACTGTACAATTATGCATCAGTAACTTTAGAGTACCCTATATTCCAAGACAATTCCATGAGTATAACATGTGTCCTGTCATTTTCTTGCTTCATTTACAAAACATATAATTGTCCGCCAAAACAGTTCAGCTATTTCTGAGAACAAGGTTCAGGAAAAATATGTTTTGCCCATGTTAAAAATTCCACCAGCCTTTTCTTTGAGAAGCTCTAGCATTCCTTTTCTTTTGGAGCAGGGACTTGAAATGTGGCAAGGAGTGGCCATTGTATCAGAAATGTGCCTTTTGCCATCTCCAGGAAAATCCACCCAAATTTGCTCAAGTAATAAAACCCTTGAAAAAAAATCACAGTTCACACACACTGAACAGAGACTTGTTAGAGTTTAAGGTCTAAATCTCTGAAGAGTCTATCCTCACTGAACATGCTCCAGCCTCCCACGGGTCCTAGTGCTGAACATATTGCACACGGGCCATCACCACAGAGCCTATAAGGAAATCAATAATCTGTATTCAGGGCAAAGTTTGAATAGTGCACACTAAATAAGGCCTATGGCCACAGCTGATTGATGAGGATAAAACAAAATACTGACTGCCTGTTCATTCAGTGAGTTCCATCCTTCCTATGCACTGAAACTGATAGGGGTTGTGGAAAATATAGTATGTGCTGATGTAATCAGAGATTGTAAGGCATTTCCTAACTTTTGAATGCTTGACTTTGCAACTTTAATAATGTTCTTTTAATGTAGTTTTTTGTGGAGATATTTTTTAAACATTTGGTTTAAATTTAAAATATTCTAGTAAAACACACACAACATTACGGTGCTGCCTATTAATTCAACAGCAACACTGCCTTCAGATATCAGTTCAGCCCAGGATACCTTATCATAAAGCATGGAAGTGTTTCCCAGTTTTTACAGTAATCCTGGTTGAATTGCAGCTTAAAAGCTAAAATGAAGAGTTTTAAATGTGTTTCAGTTCACTCAGCACAACCTTTTAAAAACTAAAACCAAAAGCATCTCAAATAATTCAGTCAATTGCAGAATTGCCTTTAATACACTTACATGCACCAGCACTACGCCGGGTTTATAAACACAGCAAAAATATCTACACACAAAAAGAAAACAGATTTTTTCCCAATTTCAAGAAGATATTGCTATTAATATGTTTGGTAAAACCACCTTTAAAAATCAATACTAAATTATGAGCCTAAGTTGTCACTTTAACAATGATTGTAAAGTAAAACCTCATATGCCTCACCCCTCAAATATTGCAGCTTGGACCCATCTCTCATCTCCTTACCAGAATTGTCTAAAACCACCAATAATAAGTCTTACCTGATCAAATTTGTTCACATCATTTGATAAAAGATTTACTATTTGACCTGTGGTAGTTTTTCCCAAAGCTGTGTTACTGAGACGAAGTGCCTGAAATAGAAAAAAAAAATCAAGCATTCTTAAATTATTTTAAATTAACTACCACATTGTATGATATCAGAATAGATGCATTGTCTCTTCCAAAGCCAAGATGTACTACTGACAAATCTGGCATCAGAGCTATGAATTATGAGGTATTTTTAAGATGAAGACACATGAGAATTCTTGGAACTGCAGTTTAAAGGCCTCAGTTAAAACACGGGCTGGTGATTAAGATTTGGCTCTGAAGTAGAAAACACATATAGAATAATATATTGGGGGGAGGAAGCAGAATTGATATTAAAAATCTATTTCCCTCTGCATTTCCAGAAGTAACTCAGAACATGAAACTAATATGGCAAAATATTAAACCTGAACCAAAACCCCCCACATGCATCCCTCCGTCAAGAACACTTGAGCAAAACTAGACTGGAAATCTCTATCCTGAAGACTCAATTTGACCAGCTGACGCTTTGCCCCAATCTTCCAATGATAAGAATAGAGAACACTGCAAATACTAAAATACGGGTACTGTAAATATGAAGATGCAGGGGGAAAAATGCCAAGACTTTTAATGATGCCCACTGTATACTTGAAATATATCTTTAAGAGGCAGATTAAATAGTTATTGGAGTTGTTATTTATATTGCATCACTACTGAAAATACTGCCGGTGCTTTCCAAATAGTCTCTTCTCCAAAGAGCTTGCAATTGAAAGCCCTCCTGATCCTGCAAGACATAAGCATGTGCTCATCTTCCAGCAAAGTAGTCTCACTGATTTCAGGATCTGGGCCTAAATAGGAAAGACAGACAAACCACCATTCAACCAGTAAAATATCTGAAGTAGTCTTAGGTACAAGTCTTATTAGTTATGTTTGTGTGTTACGTTCCACCAACTCTCCCTCCTTTTTCTAGGCACCCCAGCTAACCTGCTTCACTAGTGCAGCCCCAACTTGCCCACCCTACAAAGATTCAGGCTGATATCCTCTGAGAAAGCAATCAGCCAGACATTTCCCATATTAATAGTTTAGTTTCTAAAGGCTACCTAGGGCTTGGAGAAGGTGTATACAAGAGCACACCTGCTGCTCACTCTATCATTCTCTGCCACTGGTATGGGTGGGAGAGAACCCTCCCTGTAGTCACTGGCAGTTCTTGCAGCTTAACTGCTCTCAAATTAGCATGGTTGTCATAAAAGAAATCTCAGAGAAACATTTACATTTTCCCGACAAAAAGAACCAGCCTAGACCTAAGTCTAGAGAAGTGGCAATGTCAAACACCAAGCAATGGCCTTAAGCTTGTAACCAGGTTCCATCAAAAAACCCTATTTTAGCTCTCTCCCAATCCACTAAAATACTGACTGGGAATGTTGGTTTGGCCTGAAAATTGCCAAATTTACTCTAAAGGCAAAAGAGAATTTCTCGAGGGATTAAAGAAAATTTACCAAGGTGGGGTTTTTTTTGTTTTTTGGTTTGGTTTTTTTTGAGTTACAGACTATTAAACTCATCATTAAAAAGAAACTCTGATTTGAAATTTTTCTATTTGTCAAATGTTTATCTCTTTCTAGCACAAAAAACAGATTGGTTAATGTCCCTTTGAATTTTCCATATAGTTACAGATCCTTGTAAACACCTGGTTGGGCTATATTTGGGCTGGGGGGGGGCGGGAACTAGGTTGGAATTACATAAAATCATTAATGATTGTTATGGAGAAGTTAAGGTGAATCCTATTCCCACTGCTGTCTTCTTCTGAAATGCTGCCTTCTTTCAGATATGAACTCATTGGTCCTTTGTCCACTTCCTTCCCCCTGTTACAGGCAGTTCTACTCTCCTCCCAACCAGAAATACCATCTAAATAATACTGACATCAATCCCTGGATTAGGATTTGTTTTAGAATCAGGTTAACTAATTCTGGTCTCCCTTCTTAGATCTTTGTTCTCTCCCTGTTCCAAATTGTTGGTTGCAAGTATAGAAAGATAAAGAGATATCACGGAGGAAAGGACCAGTTTTTTTCCACTGAAGGGACCGTTGTCATGTTTTAGAGTAATTAGCCCACCCTGTCCCAACCAACAAATCACTGGTCTCACAACTTGAGCTGTTTTGTTCTTTTCATTTCTGCAAAACTGAAGAGAATCCTTAGAAAATGAAGCCAATTATTTTTAAGAGAAGCAATGCATCGATGATCTTTGTGTTACAGTATCGGACTGAGAATTAGTCATGAGACAGATTCTCGTCCCATCTTTACAACCGACTTCCTGAGTGCAGCATCTTATTACTAAATACTTTTTAGTATACACAAAACATCTTTTTGGAGTTTTAACAACACAAATAGACAATGATTTGTTCTACAGATAAAATTCGTTTTCTATCATTTCAGATGAAGGGAAAGGGAGTACAAAAATTTAAGTAACTAGCATTTGAACTTCAGTACTAGGAATCTGTCATTTACTATGGTTAACAAAACCAGCACACATAATGACACACAGCCACCACTGACAGAAACTTAGCATAACAGGTGTATATTTACGACAGATATTAATGAATGCCAAAAAGAAGTATAGGGGAAATTAGCATTCAGCTTTTCTTTTAAAACTGTATATCAAGGATTTATAAAAGGTATGACCTATCCACACACCTCAAATGAGAATAACTGATTGCCAAGTTATTGGTGTTCTACCATTACCTCAATCTTTACCCTGGGGAGCAAACATTTATGAGATGAAAGAAGATTAATATTCAATTTAATCATGCCTAGAAATAAAGTACACAATGTGAACATTTTGCCTTTCCAAGCTTTCAGTCCTCCAAGTGAATTATTCACACTGCAACAAACAACACTTGCTATACAAATATTTCATGAATTTCAAGCAAAGTGTGTTATGATAATCAGTATAGTAAATTAATTCCTTAGAGATATGTTTATGTACAAGAAAGTAGTGTGCCATGTTAGAACTGAGTTCCCAGAAGATAATTTCCAAGGTATCAGAAGAGGTAGGAGGATAAATATGTGTATAAAAAACAACAATTCACCAGTCCAATGGCCTGAGACATTATTCCCTACTTTTTTCTCTCTTAGTTTACTATAAATTATGGAGTCCAAAGATGAGGATGGAGAGAGGAGAAATCTAAATGTTAACTTTAAGTGGGGGTATTACATGTTTTAGAACAGAGGACGGGTTGGGTTTTTTCCCCCTCTTAAAAAGAAAGATTGATTAAAATTCAATCTGAATGTAATCTAAATATCTAATCCCTGCCTAAACTTTATTTCTGAGGCAAGGGTGAGGAGGGCACTGCTCCAAAAATTTGGAAGGCAGGTAATTTAAGTCCATCAGAGCCCCTAATTGTATAGATAGTACATTCTCCCCTCTGCCACCTCCTGTATGGTTCCTACATGCAGGGCTGATAAGAGGTGGAGAAAAGAAGGGACTGTTGTACTGGGACCCTGAGGTCAGGGGGCCCCTCAAAGTGTTTTGTGTAAACAAAGTGAAATGGGAGGGAAGGCAGTGAACATGATGCGCTGGGGCCCCAAAATTTCTCTTGACAGGCTTACCTACATGGGAGGTAAAAGCAGAGAGAGGCATGGTGGCTGGAAGGCTACCACCAGCCACAAAGAAGCTACCGACAGCTAGTAAGGCTATGGCTTCTCAAGAGCCACACTGGCAAAGGACGAAAGCAGCTTTTCATCCTGTGAGCTGCCCAGCTACTTTCCCTGCCTGTTCTGGCCTGGTAGTCGCTACTTCTGCTTCTGTTCCACTGATCACCTGGCTCCTCTCCCTAGATGGTGATTGCCACATGTTGATCAGCACATGTAGGTGAAAAAAATGCAGACACAGGGGTAGAATTAACTGACAGGCCACAACTTCAGTAACTTAACGATGGAGAGGAGTGCTATCTGCCCACCCCTGCTCACATACCAAGCACTTAATTGGGTCCAGCAGAGAATAACAGGACTCTCACTATAATCAATAACTCAGGGCAAACCCTCTTCAGCCTAAACCCTAGGACTCAACTCATTCCTGACTCCTCTCACCCTCCCCTCCACATGGGAGATAAAGGGTACTAAGGGTAAATTCAGACTGCAAAGACTTCAGGTCTCCCCTTCTTACAGCAACAGGTTCACTAGCCACATCCCAGGCCTCATTTACCGCTGGGACCTGGCCCTTTGAGCCTTTATTCACACTGGACACCAGGCTCATGTTGCAATGGACTCACATTTTTGTATTCGTCCTAGTTAAATTCCCATCCTATTCTTACTCCTTTTAACCTGAAATGTGTGAAAAACCCTCTGGGCCTGCCAAGAAAAAACAATCCTTCCGGATCCCAGGAACTGGTCATCAGTCAGCCCCACAGCATCCTGCAAAGACTGCTCAATATACCTCAACTGCAGGGAAGGAAGGTGGGGCAGCAATACTGCCCCTAGGGAGGCTTTAATTTGAGAGGAGGGAGCTGTGAGAGCCAATCAGCTCCTCTAATGCCCTTCCTGGTTGGTCAAAGGGAGGCAGAGAAGCCCCTCCCCCAAGCACAATCCCACATGCACTTTGAGACATAAGGAGAGGCTTGGCTCCAGCCTGTCTGGACATGAGCTCTCCTCTTCCAGGAGTTGGCTATTCCCCTACTTGTTTGACCAAACTTCCTCCCGGCTGAGACAGGAAGGCAGCGGGTGGCAGGGGTGCGGGTGGGAGCATTCTCTCCCAATGCATCTCTAGAGTGGAGGAGAATGATCACACAACAGTCAACAGCTCCCTTTCCCCCACATCCTCTGGACCTCAGACAATAACCTACAACATTATATAGGCATCCATATACTGTTGAGTTCAGTATAAAAAAATCAATACATATATACATATGCTAACCCTGATTTTCATTAATATAGACTTATACCCTGTTCCTTCAAATGCCATGACTTCAGAACTATTACAAGAGCGAAAAATAATTCAAATACTTTAAACTAATTATTAATTATTATAAATTATTATTAATTATTATAAAATTATTAATTTTAAACTAATTATTAGAAGACCTAACTTATATACACATACATTTGAAAAATGAAAGGTTGCTTACCTTCCGATAAATCATGTGACACATCGCTACTCTCAACTTCATGCCAGCCCGTTGTACATGATAAAAGTATAAGTGGTGTGTTATGGCTAAAATCAATGTACATACAGACAAAGCAGCTGCATAGCCGTAGGCAAAATTCAAAGCAGCAGTATCAAGGGGATCAAAAATTTCAAAATAATTAATAATTTTTCCCAAAAAGACTGGTTGAATTACTTTGAGTGTTTCCTAAAAGAAAGAAGGGAGGGGGGGACAAATAGAAATAATGTATTCTGTAGTTTTCTATCCAGGTTTCTTCCAAGGCAAGTAAGAAATTTCTGGCACACCCTTCTTCCTATTATTATAATAATAAAACCCAGGCCAGTTTTTATTGCCACATAACCCAGAAGAAATGGACTTCTATATTAACACATGTATTTCAATAGTATTAAAATTAAAATATTTTAAACTTTTCAAAAGTTCTTTAAGCCACCAATAAAATGTTTCATGTCACATAACGAGTTACACAAATACAGATCTCCTTTAATTTCTGAAGATCACATGGTACTTTTTTGTGACATAGTTACGTTTAGCAAAAAGCTTTTTTTATGCTTCATCCCAGGAACCTCTGGATACTGTAATGTACAGCCCAGCAGCAGATATGAGCTCAGAAACAACTCCTGAACAGGAGGGGCTGACACTTTCACAGAGAAAATGTGCTTTCAGTTATACCAGCGTAATCCCACTGTTATGTAATTGTAACTGAACAGAGAATCCTACCCAGTGCTTTCCACTTCTAGTAGTCAGAGTGTGGCCCTAGTGTATTTTTCTGAGAGCAAGAGAGAGAGAGAGAGATGGTTAAGGAGAGACATCCTAGTCTCTGAAAAACAAAAAGTACAGAGTTTGTAGCTGCTACTATCGGGCAGAAAGAAATTATAAATGGGGAAAGAGTTGGGTCCCAGAATTAAATCACCAGTATTCATCACAAATGCCTATTGGACAAGATTTACATTGCTATTGGGTAAAAGGATATTCAAAGATACATTGTATTGTGTTTTCCATCTCTTACCTCGATCAGTGTGAACAATCCCAAAGCTAAATAGGATTTCCAATAACAAAGTATGATTGCTTTTGTTAAATATGGCGTTCTTGCTTCTTCTTTAGCTTTTTGCACCTCTTTATCCCAGTACCTAGAAAATAAAGTAAAATCAGACTGGCAAACAAGAAAAGTCTAACTTAAAAATCAACAGAAACAAAACATAATTTGCTAAAGTTGTAAAACAGAGAGTTTGGTCTATAGTAGGATTGCCAAATTATCTGGTCAGTCACTCCACATCTGGCACAACCATATACTTTCTCTTTAAGAATCTGACACCAAAATAATCTTTTTTAAAAATTTTATTTTATTGATTTATTTCTGCTTGCTCATGAAAGCCTGTGGTTAGCATTACAGGCTCATTTTGTTCCTCTGTGCTCAAGAACACACTGATAATATCAACAAACCTTGGACTAGCTGCTGATTTATAGAGACATACAACAAAGGCAGAACTAGCTAGTCACAGTCCTTGGTTTGTTCTTAGCCTGGATCAGACTGAGCCAGCTACCGAAGTTAAGGGCCAAGTCACAATAAGCCTTCCTGGCACTGGCCTGCACTGAGGCAGTGTGGAGATGCTCCACCTCGGCAAAATCCCTCTTGGAGCTCCAAGAAGAACAGAGGAGTGTGCACATCCACAGTTCGTTAGGTTGTGAAGCACACTCTCTTATCTTCACCTGGTTATGTACTTAGGTGAAGGGGAAGTGGAATTTTTTTATTATTATTATTTCCATTATCATATTGCCTCGGAGCCCCAATCATGAACCATGACACGATTGTGCTAGGTGCTGTACAACACAGAACAAAAAGACAAGCTCGTCAGTTCAGGGACTACAATCTAAATAGACAAGACAGACTCAGGGTGGAGGAAGGAGGACAACACACAAGCAGAGAGAACAATGTGATGGTGTCAAACATCATGGGGTGGATTGCACCACCTGTGGAGCCCAGGCTTCCCCAGCGAGTGCTCCTTCCTTAGGCAGGGACTATGACTGTGCTTGACCTTTGCATTGTGGCAGGGCTGGGCACCTGCACATGAGCAAGGCACAATCTGTTCAAATCCGAATCAAAAGACAGTAAGAACACAAGTGACCATTCTGTTCATATAATGTGTTCAAGAATACACCAGCGCCACTCTACAATTGTTAAAGCACAGGGATTTTCATATAAGGTGCCTCCCTCATTTCTGGAGGTCAAGTGCATTCTGCTGTGCACCAAGACCCTGTTGGTCCACGAACTGCGAATACACCAATGTCTCAAACCTGCTAAAAGATGGCACGCTAACTTTGGGCATGCGGAATAGCCACCAGAAAGATATTATCTTGATTACTGAGATATTTTCTCTTATCGTCGGGGGGAGGAGGAGGAGTGGAAATAGGGTAAAATGACAGACTCCACAGTGCAGTTTGTTGGATTTTGTGAAGTTTCTATAAGCCTTAGTCTTGCAGGCTGCTTGCTTAAGTAAAGTAAAATGAGAGGTTAAAATAGGGAAAGAACAAGTTAAAAATTACTTAGACAAGTTAGGTATTTTCAAGTCACCAGGGCCTGATGAAATACATCCTAGAATACACAAGAAGCTGATTGAGGAGATATCTGTGCCATTAGCGATTATCTTCGAAATGTCATGGAAGAGAGATTCTAGAGGACTGGAAAAGGGTGAATATAGTGCCCATCTATGAAAAGGGAAATAAGGACAACCTGGGGAATTACAGACTAGTCAGATTAATTTCAGTACCCGGAAAGATAATAGAGCAAATAATTAAGCAATCACCTACAAGATAATAAAGAGATAAGTAACAGTCAGCATGAATTTGTCAAGAATAAATCACGTCAAACCAACTCAATAGCTTTCTCTGACAGGGTAACAAGCCCTGTGGATGGTGGGAAGAGGTAAATGGGTATGTTTTGACTTTATTAAGGCTTTTCAGATGGTTTTACATGACCTCATAAACAAACTAAGGAAATACAACCTAGATGGAGCTACTATAAGGCGGGTGCATAACTGGTTGGAAAACCTCTCCCAGAGAGTAGTTATCATGGTTCACAGCCAAGCTGGAAGGGCATATCGAGTGGGGTCCCGCAGGGATCAGTTCTGGGTCTGGTTCT
The DNA here is from genome assembly GCF_965152235.1 of Eretmochelys imbricata. Lineage (NCBI taxonomy): Eukaryota > Metazoa > Chordata > Testudines > Cheloniidae > Eretmochelys > Eretmochelys imbricata. The sequence goes on from NC_135572.1 coordinate 97,770,609, forward strand.
GTTCAATACCTTCATCAATGATTTAGATAATGGCATAGAGAGTACACTTATAAAATCTGCGGATGATACCAAGCTAGTAGGGGTTGCAAGTGCTTTGGAGGATAGGTTTAAAATTCAAAATAATCTGGACAAACTGGAGAAATGGTCTGAAGTAAATAGGATAAAATTCAGTAAGGAACAATCAGTTGCACACATATATGGGAAACGATTGCCTCGGAAGGAGTCCTGCAGAAAGGGATCTGGGAGTCATAGTGGATCACAAGCTAGATATGAGTCAACAGCTTAACACTGTTTCAAGAAAAGCAAACACCATGCTGGGATGTATTAGCAGGAGTGTTGTAAGCAAAACACAAGTAATTCTTTCACCCTATTCTGGGCTGATTAGGCCTCAAATGGAGTATTGTGTCCAGTTCTGGGTGCCACATTTCATGAAGAATGTGGAGAAATGGGAGAAAGTCCAGAGAAGAGCAACAAAAATTATTTAAAAACTAGAAAACATGATTTATCAGGGAAGACTGAAAAAACTGGGTTTGTTTAGTCTGGAGAAGAGAAGACTAAGGAGGGACATGACAACTGTTTTCAAGCACATAAAAGGTTGTTACAAGGAGGAAGGAAAAAAATTGTTCTCCTTCACCTCTGAGAATAGAACAATAAGCAATGGGCTTAAATTGTAGCAAGCGCGGTTCAGATTGGACATTAGGAGAAATTTCCTGTCAGGGTGGTTAAGCACTGGAATAAATTGCCTAGGGAGGTTGTGGAATCTCCATCACTGGAGATTTGTAATGCAGGTTAGACAAACACCTGTCCAGAATGCTCGAGATAATACTTAGTCCTGCCATGAGTGCAGGGCACTGAACTAGATGACCTCTCGAGGTCCCTTCCAGTCCAACGATTCTGTGATTCTATGATTTACGAATGATTCTCCTTGTGTGTTGTCAAGTAGAATAGAAAGTGAAAATGCACACATAGACCCATAGATTCTGCTAAATATGCCATTATGTCTATGCAAGCATTTTTCCTGACCACATGGGAAGGAAGTGCAATTATTGCAAGAGTCACTGGAAAGACTTCACCCTCCTTTACAGTGTAAGCCCTGAACTCTTCAAGGCACGTCAGCGGATTTTCACTTTGATTATAATGAGAACACGCTCAAATTGATATTCACCTCCACCATAATTAGGTTCTACTATGCTAATATTCTTGGAATTCTGCAAAGATCTGCTGAATAGATGTTAAATGTTGCATTCCACGGGGATTATCAATTTAACTACTACTTCTGCTCTAGCTAACTCAGGATCAAAGAAGTTGTTGCCTCTCATTGCTCCTTCTCCTCTACAGAGAAGTTCCTGCTCCCAATCTAGTTAAGAGTGACAATTAGACCTTTCAGAAGGTTCTGTCCACCTCCTCCATAGCTGCCTCACCTCATGTAACAGCAGGAAGTTAAGAGGCCATGCCACCACTCCTCTGGTAGAGAGGAGAGTATCTTTCAGTAGGAAAGCCCTCTGCAGATATATTGAAACACTACTTGTTTCAAGTTACTATATAATAAAAACCTCTCTCCTATAACAGAGGTACTGATGAGGTTCCTGTAGGAGTCAAGAAAGAAAATTACTTGCATAAACAGTTATTCTCTTAAAACATGTTATAATAAAGATACACTCTTGGTACATGATCCTGGCACATATCTGGAATGGACTCGCTTAACCTTTAAGCCTGCCTTGAAAAAGGATATTTATACCTACGCTTGGAAGGATTAGATTTTATCAGTAAATGTCAGTAGACCAATCGATTTCACCCTACACACACAAGCCAACAAAAAAATATTTCCATTGATAACAACAGAAATTTACAGATAGGCAGAGTAAGAAAAATGCTGTTTGAAAACTTAGAAGCCTGATTTAGGCATAGTTACTTTGTAAACTTACACATGTGATGTTGATAATTTGTGTTTTAACAGCTATAAAGCTTAAACTTTTAAAATCTCAGTCGGTCATTAAATAATTCTTGTCTGATCCCTCCTATTGTCTGATCCTGCCATAACTTCCCACAGCTGTGAAAAATTACAATCAATAAAAACTGAAAAAAGCTTAAAACCCATAATTTTGCATGACTTTTATTTTTATCAATTTAAATTTTCAAAGTGTTTAAAAACAAACATTAATATTAACTGTCAAGTTATAAAAAAATCAAGTTCTGCCAAGCCTACTCATACCACTGGACCTATACCAGTACAAGTTTCAGAGGAACAGCCATGTTAGTCTGTATTCGCAAAAAGAAAAGGAGTACTTGTGGCACCTTAGAGACTAACCAATTTATTTGAGCATGAGCTTTCGTGAGCTACAGCTCGCTTCATCGGATGCATACCGTGGAAACTGCAGAAGACATTATATACACACAGAGACCATGAAACAATACCTCCTCCTGCCCCACTGTCCTGCTGGTAATAGCTTATCTAAAGTGATCATCAAGTTGGGCCATTTCCAGCACAAATCCAGGTTTTCGCACCCTCCGCCCCGCCACACACAAACTCACTCTCCTGCTGGTAATAGCCCATCCAAAGTGACCACTCTCTTCACAATATGTATGATAATCAAGGTGGGCCATTTCCTGAACAAATCCAGGTTCTCTCACCCCCTCACCCCCCTCCAAAAACCACACACACAAACTCACTCTCCTGCTGGTAATAGCTTATCCAAAGTGACCACTCTCCCTACAATGTGCATGATAATCAAGGTGGGCCATTTCCAGCACAAATCCAGGTTTTCTCACCCCCCACCCCCATACACACACAAACTCACTCTCCTGCTGGTAATAGCTTATCCAAAGTGACCACTCTCCCTACAACGTGCATGATAATCAAGGTGGGCCATTTCCAGCACAAATCCAGGTTTTCTCACCCCCCCACCCCCATACACACACAAACTCACTCTCCTGCTGGTAATAGCTTATCCAAAGTGACCACTCTCCCTACAACGTGCATGGTAATCAAGGTGGGCCATTTCCAGCACAAATCCAGGCTTTCTCACCCCCCCACCCCCATACACACACAAACTCACTCTCCTGCTGGTAATAGCTTATCCAAAGTGACCACTCTCCCTACAACGTGCATGGTAATCAAGGTGGGCCATTTCCAGCACAAATCCAGGCTCTCTCACACACACACACCCCGGGACACACACACACAAACTCACTCTCCTGCTGGCAATACCTCATCCAAACTGACCACTCTCCAAGTTTAAATCCAAGTTTAACCAGAACGTCGGGGGGGGGGGTAGGAAAAAACAAGGGGAAATAGGTTACCTTGCATAATGACTTAGCCACTCCCAGTCTCTATTTAAGCCTAAATTAATAGTATCCAATTTTCAAATGAATTCCAATTCAGCAGTTTCTCACTAGAGTCTGGATTTGAAGTTTTTTTGTTGTAAGATAGCGACCTTCATGTCTGTGATTGCGTGACCAGAGAGATTGAAGTGTTCTCCGACTGGTTTATGAACGTTATAATTCTTGACATCTGATTTGTGTCCATTTATTCTTTTACGTAGAGACTGTCCAGTTTGACCAATGTAAATGGCAGAGGGGCATTGCTGGCACATGATGGCATATATCACATTGGTGGATGTGCAGGTGAACGAGCCTCTGATAGTGTGGCTGATGTTATTAGGCCCTGTGATGGTGTCCCCTGAATAGACATGTGGGCACAGTTAGCAACGGGCTTTGTTGCAAGGATAGGTTCCTGGGGGGTGAGAGAACCTGGATTTGTGCAGGAAATGGCCCACCTTGATTATCATACATATTGTGAAGAGAGTGGTCACTTTGGATGGGCTATTACCAGCAGGAAAGTGAGTTTGTGTGTGGCGGGGCGGAGGGTGAGAAAACCTGGATTTGTGCTGGAAATGGCCCAACTTGATGATCACTTTAGATAAGCTATTACCAGCAGGACAGTGGGGCAGGAGGAGGTATTGTTTCATGGTCTCTGTGTGTATATAATGTCTTCTGCAGTTTCCACGGTATGCATCCGATGAAGTGAGCTGTAGCTCACGAAAGCTCATGCTCAAATAAATTGGTTAGTCTCTCAGGTGCCACAAGTACTCCTTTTCTTTATACCAGTACAAAAAATCCTAATGAAGATGTCCTGTGCAGCTAAACCCTCTCTATCAATCAGTGGCATATTTCACCTTTACTAAGGGAATGTTTTTGCCCCTACTAATTCAGTTTGTTTTGTTTTTCAAGCAAAAACATAGAAAGCATAGACTTGTTCCCCTGTCTCTATAAGGGGAGAAAGTTGGATAATATATCTTTACCACAGCATAGAATTGCTTTATTAAGATATAATTCCTGGAATGTCAGAGTACAGAATCTTCGATTCCAGGCATTTTGTAGAGTGCCATTCAAATGAAGCATCTTTGAAGAAAAGATAATAATGCAAATTCTTTTACAGTAACTCCTCACTTATTGTCCTGGTTACGTTCTTGAAAAATGCAACTTTAAGCGAAACGATGTTAAACGAATCCAATTTCCACATAAGAACTAATGTAAATAGGGGTTAGGTTCCAGGGAAATTTTTTTTCACCAAACAAAAGACATTATATACATATACAGTATAAGTTTTAAATAATTTTTAACAAACAATTTAATACTGTACTCACCAATGATGATTGTGAAGCTTGGTTGAGGCAGGGGCATAGCGGGGCTGGAGTGCAGGGGCTTGCCACATTCCGCCCGCCTGGCGCTCCAGCCAGGGAGCGTGGTCGGGGCGCGGGGGCTTGCCTGAACCCTGGCTGGAATGCTGGATGGGCAGAGCAGGGCAAGTCCCCGCACCCCGACTCCGCTCCCCGGCAGGAGCGCCAGGCGGGCAGAATGGGGGGGAGCCAAACAACGTTATAAGGGAACATTGCAGGACTTTAAGGGAGTATGTTCTCGAATAGGTCAGCAACCTAATAGTGAAACAATATTAACTGGGAGGATGTTGTTAAGTGAGGAGTTACTGTATATGTTTTCCTCCCAGAGCACTCCTCTTTGAAGACGTGACTACATGAAGTGTTGATTTTTTCCTTACCATTGCAACTCCTCTCCAACCCTCTCTGACGAATCTTCAGCCAGCACTTTATACATATCATCTTCTTCAAGCTTTCGTTTGTGACCAGTAACAAATAAAGGATTCAACCACCTATTTGAATATACAATAAAAATTGTTATATTCAGTCAATGGAGCAGAAAGAGTAATTTATTTATGTATTAATTTGTTTTCTCAGGTACTCACAAGCCTCCACCGCCCTATTACTGTGGTAACTGAACACTTTACAGTCTTTACCATATTTATCCTCACAACCCCTGAGAGGTAAGAAGTCGCCCTGATATTACAGATAAGGAACTGCGGCACAGAGAGACTCAGGGTATGTCTACACTGCAGTTAGACACCCAGGTATGGCCTGTGTCAATGTAGAAGTTGGGGCTCGAACTGCAGCCTGAGCTCTGGGACCCTCCCACCTCACAGGGTCCTAGAACCTGGGCTCCAGCCTGAGCCCAAACATTTACACCGCAGCTAAACAGCCCCTTAGCTTGAGCCCCATGAGCCCAAATCAGCTGGCACAGGCCAGCCATGGGTGTCTAACTGAAGCGTAGATGTACCCAAGGTGACTTGTCCAAGGCTACACAAGAAGTCTATGGCAGAACAGTGAATTGAACCCTGGTCTCTTAAGTCCCAAGTTAGCACGCTCACGAGCTTCCTTCCTCTCCACTGTCCAGACCCTGGGTACTGTATACTCTTACCAGCATAGAAAGCAGGAAATAAAGAATATTCTGACAATCAGTTCCTTTTAAAAGGAGTGGAATTCTGGGTAAGTAGAAAAGCTTAAAATTTCCCATCAATAAAAAATGAGTCACAAAATGTATAGCAAGGAAATATACGTTAGAAATGACACTTACGAAAATAAGTCAGAAAATAAGGTAAATTTGTGTCACTATGGACACACTATTATAGTAATATTTTGGGACTAAAAAGAGATAGGAGTAATAACAATTCTTAAAATCCTTTAACAGTTTTATACAACAATTCTAGTGATATGTCCAAATAAATCATTAAATTGCGGATATGGTCCAGAATTATCCCTGTTAGAGAATTTTCTTTAAACTGGAATCTCTTTCATAATATTTCTCTTCCAAATGTACCAAACTCTACAAATTATAGCATGTAGACTAGACAAACCAAAATGTAAAACACTAAGCTAGAGACTGAAATCCCACACACACAGGAAGGAACTGTCCACTATCAGATAAAACATCTAAATCTCAAAAAACAAAAGAACCATATACTTCATTATCATCTCCAACACAGTCTTCATCAATACTTTGGGTAGTTAACTAAAGAGCTTGGGATAGAAATAGAACTGAGGGAATAACTGATTTTCCATTCAGTGGCAGAACTGAAAAATGCAGAAACAGAAAAAAAAGTCCTCACTTCGGGTTAAACCCCAAACCAGAAATGTTTTCAGTTTCTCACAGAAATGAAGAAAAAAACCTGAAAAAGTTCAATTTGAGTCAAAACATTCTGCTCAACCTGAAATTAATTTTTTGAGGGTAGGGTTGATTTAGAAGTATAAACATTTTATTTTGAAAATGTAAACAAAAAAAACAAAAAAAAATATTTTGACTTTTTGAAAAATTTTCTTCATTTTTTTGGCCAAAACTATTTGCCAGATTTGACCCAAATTCACAAATAGTTTTGGTCAACTCAAAACTGGTGGTGGTTGTTGTTTTTTCATTCCAAAAATTTCACCCAGCTCCAGATATAAAGAAAATATTTTCTGGCACTCCCATATCGCCAAAGGCACTGCCCTGCTCAAATTCTGTTGATGTCCTATCCTGAATTATTTCTAGAGCTGTATAAAATACTTCCTCTGTCAGAAATCCAAGGAAAAGAAATAACCTTTAATTCCAAGCTCTGCCAATTGTGGGTAACTCAGGAGACACATCTGGTTGTGAGTGAACACAGAAATTTTATTTTAATTATGTTAAGCTGGGTAAAAAAAAACATGTAACCAGACTTTTGAAAGCTGCTGAATCTTCATCAAAGAGTCAAGAGAAATCTTTGCAATGTCTCATGGAGTTATAAATATGTCACAAGAAATTATATGGGGACACATTTCACGGCTTGATATCCATTCATTAAATATATGGAAAGAAAGATGCTAACCTCAACTAAGCAGAATATGGATGCAATACTAGCCAAAAGATTTACTCTGTCTGACCTGACAAGGCTTTTGAAGTTTAAAAATGTCAGAGAAAACTGCCGGTTGGCTAGCTCACTCACAAATATAAAACTTGGTAGTTAAAATGTTCACATTGTAAAGTTTTAAATATAGAATGATTGTTATGGTGTTTTGCAAATACATTACAAAGCGTTCTATCAGCATTAATAGTAATAAAAGACATAGTAAAAATGCAATTAGGAAGAAATGGACAGATTAACAAAGGGACGTATTTCTATTAACGAAGAGCTCAGCTCCAATTTGGACAGCAAAATAAATGGCCAGATTTTCAAAAAGTTCAGTATATTAAAAAAGCTCTTCTGAAAATCTTGCCAGAAGTGTCACAGTGCAAGCTGTTGAGTACTGAGCACTGTAAAATATGGCCCCAATTATGGGCACTGAATATTGATAACGTGGTCCACAATATTTAAGTGATAGCAGAGAGAGTGAGGCCATGTCTACACTACAGAGTTAAGTGGACTTATGTAATATCGATAATCATAAGTCATTTAATGCCATCGGTTGTGCACGTCCACACAATGCTCCTTGTGTTGGTAGAACACGTCCACAGTCGTCGCTCTTACAACGACAGAGAGAGCGTTGCACTGTAGGTAGCTATCCCACTGTGCAACTCGCCACCCTCTGCCACTGAAATCTCTGGGAACGGATCATGGCACATCATGGAGACGTGCTCGCCGTCCCGTGATGTAGGTCTTTCCATCCCACCATTCCATGGGCTTCCTACTTCATTTTGTGCTGTTTTCCAACCATCCTTGTAAACTATGTGCCCACCATCTCTGCCTGGCAGCATGGATCCTGATCTGCTGACCAGTCTGATGATGAGCATTATGAACACAACACAGCTGGTCCTGCAGTATTTCATGAGCAGAGATTCAAAACAGAGAGTGAATTGGTGATGCCTGCCCCACTGTTTGCCATGAAAACAAATAATTCAAGATTGCTGCTGGCATTCATGAACTAGCTTGCCACAGTAGACTGACGGTACTGGGCTCAGGAAACAAGCACCGAGTGGTGAGATCGCATCATGATGCATGTATGGGATGATGAGCAGTGGCTATAAAACTTTCGGATGTGCCAATCTACCTTCCTGGAACTGTGTGTGGAGTTCTCCCCTGGAACTGTGGTGCAAGAACACAAGAATGAGAGCCGCTCTCACTGAGGAAAAGCAAGTGGCGATCTCTGTATGGAAACTGGCAACTCCAGACTGCTACCAATCAGTCACAAATCACGGTCCATCTTGGGGGTTACCGTAATGCAAGTGTGCAGGGCCATTAATCGCCTCCTACCATGAAGGACTGTGACTCACGATAATGTGCAGAAAACAGTTGATGGCTTTGAGGCAATGGGATTCCCTAACTGCAGCAGGGCAATAGATGGAACGTATATCCCAATTTTGGCCCCCAACCACCTTGCAACAGAGTACATCAACCGAAAGGGATACTTCTCCATGATCTTGCAGGCACTGGTGAATCACCAGGGCTGAAAAACTTAGGAGTTGGGCCCGTCTTCAAGGAAATTCATGTTATCGGAAGAAGAGACAGTTTGGTTACAAGGGCAGAGATGAGGTGATGGGAATCTTGGAAGAAAAATTCAAGAGGGAGTTTTTTTGGTCGCTCATTCACACTGCTTGAGTGTCCATCGAAGAAAGGTTTGAATAAATGAAACACCATGAAAACACTGGGGGCGGGGGAGGAAGGGGCTTATAAGCTGCAGGCAGACAGGAAAACACTCTTGAACAATTGTACGGACCTTCACTGGACGCTGACACATGGGGAATGTTTGAATGTTCGATAAAGGCCTCTATATCAAATTGGACATGTGTCACATTTTGCCACATGGGAAGCACTTTCCCCTCCAAGTTCTCCAATTCATTCATGATGCAGAGCTGAAGGACACTTTGAGGATTCTACTCACGCTGCTAGGCACAGTCACAAGTGGTGAGCACAGCTTTTCGAAGCTCAGGCTAATTAAAACGTATCTTCGATTGACAATGGCCGACCAGAGACTGACATCACTTGCTATTTTATCGCTTGAAAACGTTATTGGCTAGTCTTTTGATCTCTCTGACGCCGTGCTTAAGTTAGGGAGGGCAAAGGCAAGAAATGCGACCTTTTGAACTAACGGACTAGGGTTAACATTCTAAGGCTGTCACCTACTGTAACACATTTTAATATTGGCCCAACCAATGTTGGTGCACAGTTGGGTGGGGGAGAGATAGCTCAGTGGTTTGAGCATTGGTCTGCTAAACCCAGGGTTGTGAGTTCAATCCTTGAGGGGGCCATTTAGGGATGTGGGGCAAAAATTGGGGATTGGTCCTGCTTTGAGCAGGGGGTTGGACTAGATGACCTCCTGAGGTCCCTTCCAACCCTGAGATTCTATGATTCCTCCCTAAATGTCTTGGTATTAGTACATTTCAGTTATTCTTAAAATTAAAAGGTTTCTATAAGCTTAGTGGAAATGGATTTTTTTATTTACTGAAATGTGGCATAAATAAATACAGATTTACAGATCCTAGCGTAAAAATTTATAGTCTTATATGACAGGGATAAATCATGCATCAAAGTCGTGAAATGGGCTACAAATGCAATAAAAAAAATAAAGTATTCAAAAGTTTAACAAATGGAGGGGGGCACCAAAGATGCTCCTCGCCTGGGCGCCATTTGGTCTAGGGCCAGCCCTGGTCCTTATTAAGTCCATAATTTCTGGTGTCTAGCAGAGTTATGAATTTAAGTTCCCAGGCTTATCTTTTGAAGGTATTGTGCAGGTTTCCTTTGAGGAAGAGAACTGAGAGATCAGATATGGCATTATCATTCTGTGAAAAGTGGAAGCTGAAGTTAGACAAATTCAACCTTAAAATAAGATGTAATTTCCTACTAGTGACAGTAATTAAACAATTTAACAGCATAGCAGGGGAGGTGGTGGACTCACCATCACCTGGAGTTTTTAAAAGGAGATTAGATATCTTTCTGAAAGATGTGCTTTAATCCAGCTGCTGGGAGAAATGCTACATGTGTTCCGGGGGTCAGGCTAGATGGTTGTGGTGGTCCCTTCTGGCCTTATAGTCTGAATCTACTAATCCCCCTGTTCATTCCCTTCCTTCATGGGCCATAGAGAGAACAGTAAATTCTGCATTGCCTTCAATATACTCATAACACCAGCAGCTCTACATTATGACAATGACTATCATAAAATCTCATACTTCAGAGCTTCAGAGACGGCCATAACTGGATACAGGACACTGACCAGAGCTCTAAGGATACAGACAGACACTCTTCTTTCTCAGGTGCCTGGCTGGTTTGTCTTGTTCACATGCTCAGGGTCAAACAGATTTGGGGTCATGAAAGAATTTTCTCTCAAGTCAGACTGAAAGGGACCTTGAGGCGGTTTTGCCTTCTTCTGGACCACAAGGCATGGATCACCAGGTAGGATCATCTGAGCATATCTCACCAGTTGATCTCTGACCTGACTTTATGACCTATGACACTGACTCAAGGGTGATTTTATGCTTGCTAGAGGTAAAATGACATTATAAAAGTATAAGATGGAGTGTATTTCTTATTAGCGTATTAGGAACATGCATGGAGGAAAAATATATAAAACATAAGCAAATGAGTTATTAGGTCTGTTGTACACTAGAGGCTGTGAGTTAGCTGACTAGTGTAGGACTAAGGAGATATCTGATCTACAGTTATTTTGCACTGTCATTCTCAGAGACAAATGAGTAACCACAAATAGATATACTACACCACAGGATTCTGCAAGAAAGAAGTTGGGGAAGGGGAGCCTTTAGCAATTAGGTTGCTATACAGTATCTAAGCAGTTAGACTGAATGATCCTACCTCATTTTCATTGGCAGAGGCTAAAATAGGGAAAGAACAAGTTAAAAATTACTTAGACAAGTTAGATGTCTTCAAATCACCAGGGCCTGATTAAATACGTCCTAGAATACTCAAGGAGCTGACTGAGGAGATATCTGAGCCATTATTATCTTCGAAAAGTCATGGAAAAGAGATTCCAGAGGACTGGAAAAGGGCAAATATAGTACCCATCTATAAAAAGGGAAATAAGGACAACCCGGGGAATTACAAACCAGTCAGATTAATTTCAGGACCTGGAAAGATAATGGAGCACATAATTAGCAATCACCTAGAAGATAATAAAGTGATAAGTAACAGTCAGCATGGAGAGGAACTGGATGGCACTCCATACCTAGTCCCCATGGGGGCTGGCCAAGGCCCCAGCCGTGCCCCTCTGAAACATTCCTCCACATCCCCCTGGGGGGGACCCACAGTTTGGGGACCTTTGATCTAGATAATGGTCTACATAGAGAGTACACTTATAAAGTTTGCAGACAATATCAAGCTAGGAGGGGTTGCAAGTGCTTTGGAAGATAGGATTAAAATTCAAAATCATCTGGACAAACTGGAGAAAATGGTCTGATGACCAAATAAGATGAAATTCAATAAGGACAAATGCAAAATACTCTACTTAGGAAGAAACAATCAGTTGCACACATACAAAATGGGAAATGAGTGCCTAGGAAGGAGTCCTGCAGAAAGGGATCTGTGAGTCATAGTGCATCACAACCTAATATGAGTCAACAGTGTAACACTGTTGCAAAAAAAGCAAACATCATTCTGGGATGTATTAGCAGGAGTTTTGCAAGCAAGACATGAGAAGTAATTCTTTGACTCTACTCTGTGCTGATTAGGCCTCAACTGAAGTACTGTGTCCAGTTCTGGGTGCCACGTTTCAGGAAAGATGTGGACAAATTGGAGAAAATCCAGAGAAGAGCTATAAAAATGATTAAAGATCTAGAAAACATGACCTATGAGGGAAGATTGAAAAAATTGAGTTTATTTAATCTGGAGAACAGAAGACTGAAAGTGGACATGATAACAGTTTTCAAGCACATAAAAGGTTGTTACATGGAAGAGGGAGAAAAATTGTTCTCCTTCACCTCTGAGGATAGGACAAGAACCAATGGGCTTAAATTGTGACAAGGACGGTTTAGGAAAAACTTCCTAACTGTCAGGGTGGTTAAGTACAAGAATAAATTGCCTAGAGAAGTTGTGGAATCTTTGTCATCTGGGATTTGTAATGCAGGTTAGACAAACACCTGTCCAGAATGCTCGAGATAATACTTAGTCCTGCCATGAGTGCAGGGGACTGCACTAGATGACCTCCTGAGGTCCCTTCCAGGGCTACAACTCTATGATCCTATGATTCTACATATAGGAATTAAGAAATAAGTGATACAAATCATTACTATGAATGCTTGATGCTTAATTATGGACATCCCAAAGACGACATACAGATAAGGGTAGCTATTGACCTTATAATCAGGGTAAAGGATCAAATATGGCATATATCCCTACTATTACCATAAGGAAGAGTACAAAATACTAAACCCAGTACCCATTTCTTCAGGTTCATCAGGTCCCCAAGACAGCGTAAGCTGAATCAGGACCTGCCTTCTGATGGGCTTATAGATGTTAACGCCAGAAGGGACCATCATGATCATCTGCTCTGAACTCCTGCACATTGCAGGCCATGGAACCTCACCCACCCACCCCTGTAATAGACCCATGACCTCTGGCTGAATTACTGAAGTCCTTAAATCATGATGTAAAGACTTCAAATTACAGAGAATCCACCATTTAAACTAGTTGAAACCTGCAAGTGACCTGCGTGCCCCATGCTGCAAAGAAAGACAAAAAACTCCCAGGGTCTCTGCCAATCTGACGCAGGGGAAAATTCCTTCCCATCCCCACATATGGTAGTCAGTTGGATCCTGAGCATTTCAGCAAGACCCATCAGCCAGACACCAGGAAAGAATTCTCTGTAGTAACTCTGAGCCCTCCCCATCTAGTGTCCCATCACTGGCCATTGGGGATATTTGCTACTAGCAGTTGCAGATTACCTACATACCATTGAAGGCAGTCTCACCATACCACCCCTTCCACAAACTTATCAAGCTCAGTCTTGAAGTAAGTGAGGTTTTTTGTGTCCACTTCAGCCACTCCCCTGAGAAGGCTGTTCCAGAATGGGTTTGGAACGGGTCCCATATGAGAAGAGATTAAAGAGGCTAGGACTTTTCAGCTTGGAAAAGAGGAGATTAAGGGGGGGATATGATAGAGATATATAAAATCATGAGTGGTGTGGAGAAAGTGAATAAGGAAATGTTATTTACTTGTTCCCATAATATAAGAACTAGTGGCCACCAAATGAAATTAATGGCAGCAGGTTTAAAACAAATAAAAGGAAGTTCTTCTTCACACAGTGCACAGTCAACCTGTGGAACTCCTTGCCTGAGGAGGTTGTGAAGGCTAGGACTATAACAGGGTTTAAAAGAGAACTGGATAAATTCATGGAGGTTAAGTCCATTAATGGCTATTACTCCCCCTGGAGTACTGTTTCGATAATATAACGCTGTCATATTGTCTCTTACTACCTGAACGGCTTTGTTTTTGAGTTGAGGCAGAAAAGACCTTAGAGTTAGTCTGATTGCTATCAATTCTAAAATATTGATGTGTAAGTTCTTTTCCTTTGCTGACCAGTGATCTCTGACCAACAACTGGTTGGTCAAGTGGACTCCCCATCCCAGAGTAGATGCATCCATGGTCAGTAATACTGACGTAGGGGGATTGAAAAATGTACCCTTCCTTCATTTTCTCTAGTGGTTCATCGGTTTAAGGTTGAAGGACCTTCTCCTTCAAATAGAAGGTCCTCTAGCCCCATTTTTGTCTCACGAGGAAGTCCCACTGATCTTAACCATGTGTGTCTCCTTAGTGAGACAGCCGAAGCTACTGATCTTGCTGAAGTATCTGAGGAGTCAAAAGCCACTCTCAACTGTTGCTTCGCAACATTTATCAAATGCCATTTTGACTGAATGACACTGTTTGTGTTCCCTTGGAAGTGCACGAAGAAAAGAGGACATTTTGCTCTAGAGATGGTATTGGTACCTAGCCATGACAGCTTCAGAGTCAGATAGGCATATGTTTAATGTAGCTAAAGAAAGTATTTTTCTTCCTAACACGTCCAGCCTTTTCCCTTTCTTGTCCAACGGAGTAGAGTGAGCTTGAGCTCCTTTTGATCTGTGAAGTCCCACTTCAAACACCAACAAATTAGGAGGTGGATGAGTATGAAACATAGCAAGTCCTTCTTGAAGGAACTTATATATTTTGTTGCCTTTTTACATAGAGACTGAATGGTTGAGAGTGTTTTACAGGCTGTCTTTGCTGGCTGAAGCAATCCCTCTAACAAGGGAAGCGAGGCTCATTGACTAGACACTGTCCCAAAATATTGAAGATAGGATGTGATGATTCCTCCACAAAAACAGAAGGAATATCTGTCATAAATATAAAGGGAAGGGTAAACCCCTTTGAAATCCCTCCTGGCCAGGGGAAAACTCCTCTCACCTGTAAAGGGTTAAGAAGCTAAAGGTAACCTCGCTGGCACCTGACCAAAATGACCAATGAGGAGACAAGATACTTTCAAAAGCTGGGAGGAGGGAGAGAAACAAAGGGTCTCTGTCTGTCTTTATGCTGTTTTGCCGGAGATAGACCAGGAATGGAGTCTTAGAACTTTTAGTAAGTAATCTAGCTAGGTATGTGTTAGATTATGATTTCTTTAAATGGCTGAGAAAAGAATTGTGCTGAATAGAATAACTATTTCTGTCTGTGTATCTTTTTTGTAACTTAAGGTTTTGCCTAGAGGGATTCTCTATGTTTTGAATCTAATTACCCTGTAAGGTATCTACCATCCTGATTTTACAGAGGTGATTTCTTTACTTCTATTTACTTCTATTTCTATTAAAAATCTTCTTGTAAGAAAACTGAATGCTTTTTCATTGTTCTCAGATCCAAGGGTTTGGGTCTGTAGTCACCTAGGCAAATTGGTGAGGCTTTTTACCAAACCTTGTCCAGGAACTGGGGTGCAAGGTTTTGGGAAGTATTTGGGGAGAAAGACGTTTCCAAACAGCTCTTCCCCAGTAACCAGTATTTGTTTGGTGGTGGTAGCGGCCAATCCAAGGACAAAGGGTGGAATATTTTGTACCTTGGGGAAGTTTTGACCTAAGCTGGTAAAGATAAGCTTAGGAGGTTTTTCATGCAGGTCCCCACATCTGTACCCTAGAGTTCAGAGTGAGGGAGGAACCTTGACAATATCTAATATCTTTGACATTCAAGATACTAACTCATGAAAGACTATAGCATCTTCCGATGGTGATGATACTGAGATGTCCCCCACATTTTCATAAATTACTTCTGAGGCAGACTAGCAGCTCCAGTTCAGATAATATTTCACCTATTTCTATAAATGGCTTGTTCTGAGTAAGCTGCATTGGCTGGTCCTTATCTGTTGGATCTGACAACTGAATGTCCTCCTGACACAACCTCCTTGAAAAAAGAGAGCAGAGAGATGTTCTTCTCCGGGGATCCCAAAGGGGCCAGTGGAAGAGGCAGTAGCAGAGAGCTCCTGGCCCTTTCCTCTTCTTTGCTGACTCTCAGAGAAGTAGTCAGCCTGACTGGTTGTGGTAACATGCCTGGTGTGTCCTGAGATGCAGTATCTGGGTCAACTGTCAACAGAGCCGGAGACAAATCTGCCCGATGAACTACTGCTATCACAAAAAGAAAAGGAGTACTTGTGGCACCTTAGAGACTAACCAATTTATACTGTATGGAGCTGACTTTCAGAGTTATCTGATTCTGATAACTTGAATCAGAGCCTGGCTCCATAATGAGATTCTGTCCCTGTAAGTCCTTCTCTCCCAGATTGGCTCTTTGTAATGGGTCCGACATCGAGGACGGTGCACTTTTTTTTTTTTCTCGGTACCACAATTGAGCCTTTGAAATGAGACAGCTCTGGAAAGAGTCTGTCACTCATTCAGTCATGTCACTTTTCTTTCCTTCCCCCCCCTCCCCCTTAGCTTTTTAGGATCCTGCATCTGACATAGAAGCTGAATCTCGCTTCTTCCCTGCTGAATTGGATGGGGTCAGAGCCAAAGCCAGTCCCTGAGAACATAAGAACAGCCATACTGAGTCAGACCAAAGGTCCATCTAGCCCAGTATCCTGTCTTCCAACAGTGACCAATGCCAGGTGCCCACAGGGAATGAACAGAACTGGTAATCATCAAGTGATCCATCCCATTGCCCATTCACAGCTTATGGCAAACAGAGGCTAGGAACACCATCCCTGTCTATCCTGGCTAATAGCCATTGATGGACCTATCCTCCATGAGCTTATCTAGTTCTTTTTTGAACGCTGTTATAGTCTTGGCCTTCACAACATCCTCTGGCAAGGATTTCCACAGGTTGACTTTGAGAGCACTGTGGGGAAAAAAATGCTTCCTTTTGTTTGTTTTAAATCAGCTGCCTATTAATTTCATTTGATGACCCCCAGTTCGTGTGTTATGAGAAGGAGTAAATAACACTTTCTTCTTTACTTTCTCCTCACAAGTTATGATTTTATAAACCTCTGTCATATCCCCCCTTAGTCGCCTCTTTCCAAGCTGAAAAGTCCCAGTCTTATTAATCTCTCCTCATATGGCAGCCGTTCCATACCCCTAACCATTTTTGTTGCTCTTTTCTGAACCTTTTCCAATTCCAATATATCTTTTTGAATTGGGGTGACCACATCTGCATGCAGTATTCCAGATGTGAGCATTCCATTGATTTATACAGATGCAATATGGTATTTTCTGTCTTATTATCTATCCCTTTCTTAATGATTCCCAACATTCTGTTCACTTTTTTGACTGCCACCGCAAACTGAATGGATGTTTTCAGATAACTATCCACAATGACTCAAAGATCTCTTTCTTGAGCGGTAACAGCTAATTTAGACCCCATTATTTTATATGTATAGTTGGGATTACATTTTCCAATGTGCATTACTTTGCATCTAACAACACTGAATTTCATCTGCCATTTTGTTGCCCAGTCACCCAGTTTTGAGAGATCCTCTTGTAGCTCTTCGCAGTCTGCCTGGGATTTAACTATCTTGAGTAGTTTTGTATCAAAACTCCAAAAATCCAATTAAGAGAATCGCCTGCCACTGTCAGTGCTTCCTGCAATAAAGTTGCCTGGAGCCTGTTTTGCCTCTTTCCTTGCCCTTGTGGTAAACGTTGAGCAGATCAGACATTTAGAGGGAGAATGCTCTTCCCCCAAACATGCCAATTATCTGACATGTGCATCTGATGCTGGGAAACCACCAGGCATGAGAAACACATCTTTTGAATTCAGGCTTCTTTGCCTTCTGATACATCATGTTATCCTTTAACTATCTCTAAATAAAACTAGGTAACCCTGTGTACTAATGTAACCTCTACTATAGATCCACATAGCAACAATGTAACCATCCAGTTGGTGATGGTTGTCCTAGAACATCCAGAGTTCAGTAATGAGGGCGGGGTGGGGGAGGTATGTGGCTGCTCCAATGGCTACTGCTAGTAGAATTTTATTGTTCTGCCTGCATCTATTGCTGCATCCCATGAGAAGAAATATGCAGAGAGCACTATTCAAAAGAAGAAGTACCCGTATTTTACGTTTTGAACACTACTGAGTATACTGCCAACACTTAAACACTAATAAGCAGTTTTGGATCTAAGAGAGACGCAGAATTCCACACAAGATAAATCACAGCCAATATTGTGTTTTTTGGTTCTTCAATTTTTTGTGTCAATTTCAATTAAAACTTCATCACCATCCCAAAGTCACATAATTCACAGGGATTACAAATCTTGTTCTCACAGTTTATAGATTTTGGAATACAGATAAAGGACCAAAAAAAAAAAAAAAAGGCTTAAACCAAACTGATTATCACTACTGACAGACTCAAGTGAAACAGATTCAAATGTACAAAATAGGATTATATGAAGCTGAACATCTACCAGAAGTCAAATGTTCACAGTATCACAGACACATGGTACAACCTCATTTAAGATTCTTAGATACCAGCATTATGTGCCTTACATTTGATTAGATCAGAGCTCTATCCACCAATAAGGATCTTTAAAAGCTGTTGCTACAGAGAATTTAAGAATTCAAAATCAGTTAAGAGACCAGAAAATCTCTGATAGTCTAGATTGTCCTTGTAAACTTTTATCATAACTCTAGATAAGGGAACTCATGTTTTAAGACTTTTTTTAAAAAAGTGAAGTTTTACAGATAAAGAAAGGTTAGGTGGGTGTTTTTGCTTTTTAAGTGAATTTATTCCTTCAGAAAGGTTTTGGTTTGAGACATCCCAAGACTGAAGTTCCTTATTTGTCCACAGAACAGGATCAGCACAAGCAACAGCAGTGCAAGTTTCCCTACCTTTAGTGTGTCTCAACTGGAGTGACCACTTTGGGGGGTAAGAGTTCAGTTGCTATTCTTACTCAATCCCTAGACTATTTACTAAGAATAACAACAGGGATACCACTTGTGAATGTGAATTGTGTGGCATAGACATCTATCAATTTAGAACTGAACTGAGACCATCTTATTTCCCACATGCTACTTCACAACCATCAAAGAATAATTAATTGCAGTCACTGCCAACCTGGATTGGGCTTGACTTGATAACCTAGAGGTCAGGTTTCTGTACTCCTATTAGCAAGACTCAGTCATCCAGATGGTAAGTCAGGCAATTCATCAGGAACTCAAGTCTTAAAAAAAGTAGGCTCCTCATATTTTTTCCTTTCTTCACCTTTGTGCTTTTTGTCATGCTGCCTCTACTGCTTGGAATGATCTTCCAGTTCTTGTGCATTGGCCAATTACCATCTCCTTCAAAAATACTCTACTTGTGCAAAGCCTTTAAAAGTGTTCCTCGAGAGTAATTTGCATATATTAAAAAGGGGGATGTTATTGGAAGAGGCCCTGAACATTCTCTGTTCAGGCTAAGAGAACATCTCTTCCCCAGTATAGGGGATTAGAAGATCATGAATGAGTGCAAAGGTACCACACTGATGTGGAAGTCACCAGAGAGGCGCTGTGAGCAGGCCGAGCACTCGCCCCTCCAGCTCTGTCAGTCATGTATACGAGGGAGGAGGCCTTTAAAAAGGAGGAAACTGCAGGAAGATGAGAGAAGAGATCACCCTGAGCAGGAAACTGCTGGAGCGACCCCTAAAGCCACAAGGGGAACTCCCATCCAAAAGATCTCCACCTCTGTTCCTACACGGAGTGCAGTATTCCCAATGTAAGCCTCACAGAGTGAGCCCAGCCAGCTGACTCTTCAAAAACTGCTATGCAAGCAGCACTGAAACAAGAAAGTACTGTTGGCCTTTTTCCTTTTGAGTTGGCTCCAGGAAGACATTATCCTCAGGACACAGACATTTTTTTTTTTTGATCCCCCATCTGAAGATACTGAAGAAGACTCACAATGGGCACGGTCCCCAGTTTGCAAGGACTAGGAAACTGGGGTCTATATATAGGCCACCCACGGTAGATAACTGGGCATGGCCAGAGTCTCCACCCATCTGGGAGAAAAACTTTTTTACAAGGATCAAGGACACCACTCTGGAAATAATCCAAGAAGTAATCTGTGTCCCTAGTGAGTCAAGACAGAGTCACTTAGCAACCTGACACAAGCACACGAGATGTACTCCTCCTCAGAAACACTTACTCCTCTAAGACACCATCCAGAACATTGCGACTGGAAGAGGGACTCATTATCTGGACCAGCAGTTATAAAATGAGACTATCCTACAAACATGGACTTGATGGACATAACTGCATTCATACTCCCCTTCGTATGTTATCACATGACGTATCTTGATCAATCCTGAGTCCCATATAAAAAGGCTTCTCTGGGACTCTAAGATCACATACAGATGATCTGTGGCTTAATAGCTTCAAGGCTGTCCAGGGAAATGTTTGACTTCTTCCAGCTCCAATTACAGTGACTACACTGACATTTAGATGGGTGGCAGAACCTCAAAGTAGGTGATTAGTCTCTGAAGAAACAGTAACTTAAGTATACATAAGTCATGGGGGAGGGGGAGAGTAGGCCCTGAATGTTCTGGGGCCTTGGAGTTCTGGGGCCTGATTTTCCTCACACAGCAGTTTCACATCAATGTAACTCATGGGCCGAATTCTGCCTGCACGTGGGTGCAACTCATATTAACTTGAATGGGTCTTGCACCTGTGTGAGGACAGATGTGGGTCTATTGACCTCAGTTGAGTTAATTCTCTATTACACAAGTATAAGCGAGAAGAGAATTAGGTCCCTGCTATGGTTTTTGAAATCAACACTGTCAAGCCAGGTGTTTTCTACACAGAAGAATAGGATCCTATCTCCTAAATCACAAAGCCCTGCTATTCTGAGATCTGACAGTGATCCAAAAGGCATTTCTTCCCTGACTGGAAAGAATTTATTACAGAAAGACTGAACTGATTGGCAGTGAATCACTTGCATGGTCCCTCAGTCTAGGGATGGTGGATCAATACACCACTTGGACAGTGAGTATCTGTTATATTGTGCTCAACAACAGCTAGTATTTAAAAACAGTTTTCACTTTGTAGGAGAAGTCTGCAGAGTTTTCCAGAAATTGCCTAAAGGATTTATGTTATTACATGCACAATTAGCCTTTGAAATTCACTGCCACAAAATTATCACTGAGACCAAGCATTTAGCAGGATTCAAAAGAACAATAGATATTTATATGAATAATAAGGACATCAATAGTTACACTAGATAGTATAAAAAAAGAGGGATGTAAACTACTAACGCCTGTGTTTAAGAAGAAATCCTCCTTAGCCGATTATTCCACAACTGTCCACAAGGATTCTTGCACCTTCCTCTGAAACATCTGAGGTGAAATCCTGCTCCCACTGATTTCAGTAGGGCCAGGATTTCACCCCTGGACACTGTCACGAAGACAGATACTAGACAGAAGCTGTTCAAGACATTCTGATGCCTAGGCAAAACTTCAGCATGCTGCCCCCTTCCTCACAGGCCTAGGGTGGCAGATTTGGCCTGGCTGCCCCTCAGTCATGACGAAGAAGTGGCTAGGCCAAATCTGCCATCCTATGCAACTGCTCAGTTTGCCTAAAGCTAGCGCAGCCCCTGATACCAAACTAATCTGATCACTCTTCTGATCCAATATGGCAATTCTTCTGTTTCCATGCTCTTTATTTTCAAATTACATAGCGATGTTACTGCCTGTGGGGCTACAATACCTAACAAAAGCCACATCCTGTATATTTCCACAAACTTTAATTCCTTATGAAGATGGGTTTGGAAACTGCATTTTTCCAATTCTCCTCAAGCCTATTTGTAAATTACTTTACAGGAATCATCTGTTTATACTCAGCCTCCAGCTGTTTTTCAGGAGTTGGACACGAACCATTTTGTTTACCCAAATTTTTCCCTTGCACTCAGATTTTATTTTCAAGTAGTTTCATTAGGCACTGCCTTAAATACTGAGCTAAATATACAACATGCATTGCGTGCCCTTTAATTATCAGCTTTGTAATTTGACTACAAAAAGCAATAAAGTTTTCTGGCATTATTTGTTCTTTGCATGGTTCTATTACCTTCGACTTTAAGTTCCTGCATACTTTCTCTTACTGACTATTCCCTTATTCATGTATTGAATCAATAGTCTGGCCCAGTTTGGAAAAAATCTAGTGTTATTTACCTTCTGGTTGTTTTTATCCCCAGAAGTATTGATAGAAACTACAACTTCAGTATTCTTACATACAATAGAAAGTGTGAATTCTCAGTAAGTAACCTGTAACATTCCTATTATTTTTTTGTTATTCCCTTTAAGTTTTCTTTAATAGGCTCACCTCTTCTCTTTCATAATTTTTTATAAAAAAATTTATCCCCCATCACAGAAACTATCGACAATTAACACAGTAAGTGGACTGAGCTATGTCATTTGTTATAAAAACTCTTATGATTTGCAGATTGGCTGCCACTTGTTGCTGTTTACTGGCACTCTGTTTAAACAATCCCTTGGGTGTTGAAAAAGTGGATTTGCTTTTTGCTTGCACTACAAAAGAGGTTATTACATTCAGTGTAAAACTTTGTATTTTAAAGCCTTTGAGACTCAGCAATGCCCTCTAGACTTGCAGTTACACCGCCAGGTTGAAATACCCCTGAAGCCTCAGAAAAACTTATTTTGTCCACAGCTTTTCCACAATAGGGCCTGATCCTCCAATCTGCGGAGCACTATCACTTAGTGGTGTTGAGCAGAAGTAACACAGCCAGTGATTTCCATGTTACCCCCCAATTGTGAGGTACCATTACCCTGGCAACCCCGCCCCCCCCGATGCTCCACAATATCAAAGTGCCGAGTGAAATGTTAGAAGAAGCCATTTCAACTGCCTTACCCTCCACTCAGAAATCCAAAACCTTCAACCTCTCATAATATTCTGTCCCTTTTCCATGGGTCAAATTATGCCTACTTGCAGCAGCTTGGTGACCTCAGTTTGTGTTCCTGAATCACCGCTTTCATTTAGGGGTGGGGTGGAGGTTCTCTAGCCCCCATCATTGCTAAGAAAATCTTCAGAAAGTGAACAAGGGGTAAAACAATGCGGTGTTATTTGCCTGAATCTACAAACTGCCTGAAATCATAACCGCCACTATTCATTTCAGGGTATGCTGTTTTATATCTTTATCAGTGATCTGGAAGAAAATATAAAATCACTGCTAGTAAAGTTGTACATTGCACAAAAATTGGTGGAGAGGTAAATAATTATGGAGATAGGTCAGTTATCCCAAGCAATCTAGACTGGTCTGTAAAGTGGTCTTATTTGAACAACATGAGTTTTAATTCAGCCAAATGCAAGGTCAGACATCTAGGAACAAAGAATATAGGTTACACCAGGGATCAGCAACCTTTGGCACGTGGCCTGCCAGGGTAAGCCCCCTGGCAGGCCGGGCCAGTTTGTTTACCTCTGGAGTCCGCAGTCTGGAGGTTCGGCCAATCGCAGCGCCCACAGACCGCGGCTCGCCACTCCAGGCCAATGTGGGCTGCGGGAAGTGGCGCGGGCCGAGGGATGTGCTGGCTGCCATTTCCTGCAGCCCCCATTGGCCTGGAGCGGCGAACCACAGCCAGTGGGCGCCACGGTCAGCCAAGCCAGTGGACGCGGCAAGTAAACAAACCAGCCAGGCCCACCATGAGGCTTACCCTGGCGGGCCACGTGCCAAAAGTTGCTGATCCCTGGGTTACACAGATGAAGTATCCTGGAATGGGGTGACACTGAAAAGGACTTGGCAGTAACAGCAAATAACCAACTGAGCATGAGCTCCAACTGCAATGCTGCAGCTAAGAGAGACAACACAACCCTTAGAACACAGGAATATTGAGTAGGGATGGAGTATTACCTCTATATGTGATGTTATTGAGACCATTAACTGGAACATTGTGTCACATTCCAGGATCCACACTTCCAAAAGGATGTTGAACAATATGAAAGGGTTCAGAAAAGAGCTATAAGAATGATTTGCAGTCTGGAAAAATATACCTTACAATGAGATACTTAAGTGCAATATATTTAGTTTATCCAAGAGAATGTTAAGTCGTGATTTCATCACAGTCTACAAGTACCTACACGAGGAAGAGATTTCTAACAGTAGACAGAATCTAGCAGAAAAAGGCATAACAAGATTGAGTGGTTGCAAGCTGCAACCAAAGTCAGACTAGAAATAAGATGCTAAATTTTAACAGCGAGGGTAATTAACCATTGGAACAACTTAACATAGGGAAATGGTGAATTCTTTAGCAACTGAATCAGGACTGGAAGTCTTTCTAAAAGATATGCTATAGCTCAGACAGAAGTAATGGGCTTGATACAGGTAATACTGGATGAAATTCTATTTCCTTTGTTATGCTGGAGGTCAGACTAGATTATCATAATGATGCCATCTGGTCTTAATCTGTTAAAAGAGCTGTTGATTCTGAAGCCTATCAGTGGTAATTTAAATATTAATGATTTTGTTGATAATTAAAGCATGCAGAAAAGAGACGGCCAACCATAATATGGAGATCTGTACAATCTACTGCAAATGGCATCACGCTTTGTCTTAACTTTTCACTTTGCATCGCACTTTGTCTTAAAAAGTGGCTGGAGTGTAGGATGTGGACAGAATTAGGAAAACATTCCCTCTGCCACCCACCCACATTTGACGTTGTTCTCTCCCCTTTCCAGATGTGCAGTGGGAATTTCTCAAAGTGGAGGAAGCAAAGGGGCAGAGGTATTATTTATGAGCAGAATGACAGGAACAGGCAGCACACTGTAGCCCTAATTTTCAATTTTTGCAGAGATTTGGGGTGGGGTGGGGTGAAGGATGCAATCTCTGAGAAATTTTTGGTTAGTCTGAACCACCTGAGACATTTTAGAGGCAAAAAATCATTCGGTTATTTGATTGGTTCTAAACTGCAAATGCATATAAGCCATATCCCCACAAAGGTTTTTCCCATACACAGAAAATGGGGAAAATGCCAGCAGACCTAGTGACAAAAGTGTGTGCTTGTAGACCGTAATGTTTATTTGGCAACCCTCTACCACACAAAACTGTATCACGAAAGAGACTAAGTTATTATAAAAGAACTATTCTTGTTTACTAAGTATCTTGTAATAAATAGATTCAGAAAAAAAATTTACATTAAAATGAGCACAGTTTGTCATGTGATTGTTGAATGAATAAACTTTGAATACAGCACAGTGTTATATTTCTGGTAAACAAAGAGACAGGAGGTTGCCTTTTTATCTATTACAAAATGCCTATTAGCTCAGCCTCCTTTTGATCTTAGAAAAAACTGCTTCTGTTTATGATGTACAAAAGCCCCAGTCCTGATATAGGCTCTATGCAGACCGCCTCACCCCTATTGAAGTAAGTGATTGGGACCTCAGTTATTTGAGCAACTATCCTCATCACTGTCTCTCCATATTTGGTGCTTAAATGCATTTTTTTAAAAAACAGAATCCTTTCTTCATTGCAAACTTGATAGACAGCCCAACAATGACTAATATTTTAATCTGACATTCTAAATCACAGCTTGACTTTGATAGCTCATACCCAAGTTGCATTACATTATGCAGAGCCCCTCTTTGAAGAGTTCCACAGATATTTCAACTTGAACCTCTAAACCTAATAAATGCTAATGTGTGATGGTAAATATTTAGAGACTATAGGCAATACATGCAAAAAGGTCCCTGGTTCTCCATTGCCTCATACTGGCCAGTTAGTCTGACATTTAACCCACGCAAAATAATGGAAAAGCTGATAGGGGATTCAACTGATAAACAATTAAAGGATAGGAATATAATTAATGCCAGTCAATATTGTTTTATGCAAAATAGGCCTTGTCAAGTAAACCTGATTTAATTCTTTGAATAGATTTCAAGTTTGGCTGTGCAGAGGCAAAAAAACTTCTGTAAGGCATTTGACTTTTACACAAATTCAAATGAGAAATTACAAAAAAATTTAGCAGTCAGGGTAACTAACGAGTGGAACAAACTACCAAGAGACATGGTAGATTCTCCACCTGTTGATAGCTTCAAATCAAGACTACATGCCTTTCTGGAATACAGTACATGCTTTAGTCAAACACAAATTACTGGGCTCAGCTGGCAGGTAAATGGGTGAAATGTAATGGTCTGTTATATACAGGAGGTCAGACTAGATGATCTAATGATCCAGTCTGGCCTTAAAAATCTATGAAAAAATAGCATGTAGTTATCTAAACCTGTGCAAAATAGGTGTAAAACACTTCAACCCTTATTTCCACAGGTGCAAATGACTACACAAGGTGCAAGTCACTGAAAAAAAAAAAACCCAGACCCAAAATGCCTGTCTGCCCCTAATCTAGTAGTGAGTCTTCTCCACTGACATCTTGACTAAGACTACTGAAGAGAATTACTAAAATCTAGAAGTGGATAGTCGCTCACCTTAAATGACTTCCTTGGTAAGCCAATAGCACTATCATCAGATTGAAAAGTGCTGTACAAGAGCTGAATACCTATCATTACTAAGGCTTACAATTTAATTTTTTATTATTTTTTTACTATTTTTTAGTAAAAGTCACAAACAGGTCACAGGCAATAACCAAAAACTCGCGGCCAATGACCTGGCCATGACTTTTACTAAAAATACCCCTAAATCTTAGGTGCTGGGGGGCGGGGGAGGTGGGAGGGGAGGAAGGGTGCTCCAGTGGACGCTGCTGCTTCTGGGTATGGGGGGCGGCCCAGGGCCCTCCTGCCACTGCTGCTCCTGGGGGGGACGGCCTGGGGCCCTGCCACCACAACTCCGGGCCAGAGGGCAACCCAGGGCCCCACCGCTGCCACTCCTCCAGGCCGGGAGGCGACCAGGTTCCCCGCTGACACCACTCCTCTGGGCCCACGGGTGGTGGCCGGGGGCCACACCACCACTGCTCCAGGTGAGGAGCAGTCCAGAGCCCCGCTGCCACTGCTCTGGGTGGGGGGCAGCCCAGGGCTCCATCATCACTGCTCCGGGCAAGGAGCGGCCTGGGGCCCCACCACTGCTGCTGCTCCTCTGGGCAGGGGCGGCCTGGGGCACTGCTGCTGCTCCCGGACCGCTGCGCTAGGTCAGCACCCGGGACCAGTTGCCTTGGGCCGCCAGAGCAGCGGCCGGTGCAGCTGGCCCCAGGGCTGCCTGAGCAGCTGGGGGGGCCCTGGGGCCAGCTGCACCAGCCACTGCAGTTGCCGAAGTCACGGACGTCCTGGAAGATCATGGAATCCATGACTTCTGTGACCTCCCTGAAAGACTTTCAGCCTTAATCTTTAAGAATCAGAACCAGAAGGGACCTCAAGAAGTAATCTATCCATCCTCTCATGATAAGGTGGAACCAAGTATACCTAGACCATCCCTGATTGTGTTTGTCTAACCTGTTCTTAAATACCTGATGAGGATTCCACAGCCCCCCTTAGGAATCTATTCCAAAGCTTAACTACCCTCATAGATAGATTTTTTTCCTAACATCTAACCTAAATCTCCATTGCTGCAAACTAATCCCATTACATCTTGTCCTATCCTTGGTGGACTTGACAAACAATGATCGCCATCCCCTTTTTGACAACCTTTTACATCTTTGAAGACTTATGTTCACCCTCAGGCTTCTATTCTCTAGACTAAAACATACCTAATTCTTTCATCCTTACCTCATGGGTCACGTTTTCAAAGTATCTCATCATTGTTGTTACTCTCCTTTTGACTCTCTTTCTTAAAAGGAGATGCCTACAACTGGACACAGTATTTTAGCTGAGGCCTCACCAGTGTGGAGTAGAGCAGGACTATTACCTCCCATGTCTTACATATGACTCTCCTGTTAATACAGCCCAGAGTGACATGTGCCTTTTTCAAACAGCATTACACTGTTGAGTCATCCCCCAGATCCTTTTCTGCAGTACCACTGCCTACCCAGTTAAACCCCCTGTTGTATCTGCGCAGTTGCTTTTTCTTTCCTAAGTGCAGCACTTTGCACTTGTCTTTTCTGAATTTTGTCTTTTTAGTTCCAGACTAATTCTCCAATTTATTTGTCTTCCCACAAGATAGCAACCCCTCCCAGCTTGGTGTCATCTGCAAATTTTATAAACGTACTCTCCACTCCATCATCCAAGGCATTAATGGAAAATAATGAATAATACCTGCAGGACCTGACTTGATATGTACTCCCAGTTTGAGAGTAAACCACTGATAACTACTCCTCAAGTATGGTCTTTCAGCCAGTTATGTATCTACCTTATAGTAATGTCATCTAGACCAGTGATCCTCAAACTAGGGCTGCCGCTTGTTGAGGGAAAGCCCCTGGCAGGCTGGGACAGTTTGTTTACCTGTCGCGTCCGCAGGTTCGGCCGACTGCAGCTTCCACTGGCTGTGGTTTGCTGCTCCAGGCCAATGGGGGCTGCAGGAAGAGTAACCCTAATAAATGAGCATACCCCAAAATAACAGGCAAATCTGGTAAAACCAGGTTTGTACATTTTTGTTTGTTCATCCCTCCATCCTCTAAAAAAGATTTCTGTACCTGCTCAGAACTGTTTGCAGGATCAGGCCAAAGTTTGATTACTCAAACTCTTCCTGCGTTCCCAAGAGCTCCAAACAACGAATACAGCACTTCTCCCCTCACCACTCCCTCCTTCTCTGCAAGTGAAGCCTGCACTGGGGGAAATGCTGCTCTTCCCTTCTCCTTTAGTCACCCTACCGGGAAACTTTCCATATCGGCTCTGCTGGAATCCTGATCCACAAAGTGAGAGAAGACAGATGGGAGGATAGACTGACACCCTTTTCAAAAAAAAAAAAAAAGTGTGCAGCAAACAATAGACTGATTCTCCATTGTCTTGCACCTTGAGTAATCATGTACACCTGTGTGAAATAACTGTAAAATGCTACCAAATCAGAATGGTCAAATTTTACATTAGCTTTGCAAAGGAGCAAATGCAGTGGAGAATCTGGTCCCAAGTACGTAGTAATTTGTATGGGCTCTTCTCCCCATCCCACCCCACTGTGAAAAACTCTACCACCCCAAAAAGGATACAACCAATGGTCAGGAATGATACTGCAGGAAGCAGTCAGCTAATAATCTGGATGGCTGTTGCCTTGGGAGATTCCCCAGAGAGCCACCTGCTGCTTGAGGGATCTCATTTAAGAAAACAGGAGTTTGCTAGAGATAGGGCAGATTTCTTTAGAATGAATAATGAATGGCTTGCCTCTGATCCATTAGGTAAGAAACAGCATGATTTCAGTCAACTTGCGTCAGAACTGGTCTCAGCACAGGTGGCTCAGACAATGGTAAGTGTTGACACAAGTAGAAAAGACGGTTCCCCTTTCCCCAATTGCTACATAAAACAAAATGACACACGGAATAGCGTAACGGGGCTTGAAGCAGCGGTAAACAAGGACATTCTCCACAGTAGCAAGCCACAGGGGATACTTAAAAATGGGCACGCCTCTAAGGCCCCTGACTACCTGTGGGTAACAGAAGCAGGCAAGGGAGGTTGATTCCGCCGCAGCTCCACTTTACAGCCTGCCCCTGGCTGTGTGCTCCGGGGCGGGAGGGGGGTCTTCTCAAACCAGCTGCTCACTACGAGAGGTTAGTGGAGGGTTGGCTGAAGAACCCGCCGTAGCAGCCCAGCTGGTGCAGCAGGCTGGCAGGCAGCGCCAGGCGGAACTATTTCACCTCAGGAGACGGGGTCTCATATGACCTGACCAGACCTAGTCTTTGAGAAGCGGGCTGCTCGCACCGAAAGACCCCCGCCCCGCCCCGCCCCGCCCCGCGAGCAAAGCGCCGTCGCCGCCCCATGATCTGTCAGCGATGACACTTGGCCCACGGCCACCTCGGGGGGGAGGGGGGGCAGCTGCTGCTCGCGGGGCCCCGGCCCTGACCGGGGCCGCTAGCGGCATTCCCGGGCGCACTGACACCCAGCCTCCGCCCCGCGGGAAAGCACGGGAAGGGGCCAGGCGCCGCCGGGCTGAACCTGGCGACGGGGCGGGCGCTCTCCTCCCCAGGCTGCCTGCGCGCCGCTCGCTCCCACCCTCTTTCTGCACAGCCCGGCTCCGGGCACCAGCGGCCGGAGCAGCCCTGCCGCACGGGGCCGCCCCGGGCCGGGGAGCCGGCGCGGCAGGGACTCACCAGAAGAAGAGCCGGGAGCAGAAGTTGGCAGCCCGCAGGGGGTTGGGCTTCTCCTCCCGCCGCGGCGCCTCCATCCCCCTGCCCCGGCCGCGCCAGCCGCTGCTCTGTCACCTGCTGCTGCCGCTGCCTCGGGCGCTCTGGGGCCGGCGTGCAACAGGCGTGGGGCTGCCGGGCAGCAACGGCTTCCCCGGCTCAGCAGCACCGTGCCGGCGCCGGAGCCGCTTCCGGGAAACCTGACACCCGGCGGGGCGCCGCTGCAGAGCCCGCCCCGCGGGGCTAGCGAGCGGCCGGGCTGAGTCCCCACGCACAGCACAAGTGCTCCTCGCTGCCCCTGTTCAAGGTTGCATCCGATGAAGTGCGCTGTAGCGCACGAAAGCTTGTGCTCAAATAAATTTGTTGGTCTCTAAGGTGCCACAAGTCCTCCTGTTCTTTTTGCAAGAAATGAGGAGTCCCATGGCCGATCAGCCTGGAGATCCTGGGGGGAGTTGTGACATGGCCTTTACTGGGGGCAGGATTTCACCATAGATGTTTAAGCCCCCATCCTTCAAACACATATGCACACCAGTCCTGGCACTGGCTTCAGCTGGTTTGCTCAGGTACACAAGGTTTCTGAGACGCCTGTTTTCAGGGTTTGGGCCTTAGCAAAGTCAGTGGGACTCTGCAGGAGGCCAGCTCCATGGGGCAACTTGCAGGAACAAGACCATAAATTAGTGCTTTTCAACCTTTTTGCATTTACAAACTCCTAAAAAATATTGAATGAAGCTGTGGACCCCTTTGGAAATCTTAAGACATAGTCTGCAGACCCCCAGGGGCTGCTGGACCACAGGTTGGAAACCACTTCCTTAGATTGGCAGCTCTTTAGGGGAGAGGCAGTTTTCCTATATGTTTGTACAGCGCTTACCCTTTTTTGCACTACTGAAATACAAATAAGCACTAATTAGATTGCAGTTGACAGCTGCAGGAGGAAAGCACCATCACTCCTAAACTTAACGGTATCCACAAGACTTTAAAAATTTGAAATAAGACAAATATAACTGCTTAATGCTTCTGAAGCATTTTATCCAAGCTTTCCTCCAGATATTATCAGAAAATTTTATTTCCAAATCTCAGTTCCAAGTCCCAAGTTAATTGCTGTGATAAACTTTGCATGGTTTGGTTGCTACATGAATGAAGACTTTATAGTCTGAATGTACATGAGAAAAACACAGTCTTGAGTTCTTAGATATTAATAAAATTGATTGTCCCGCAAGTGAAAGTGCTCCAAATCCTTGTAAACGATTTCATGGTGGTAGAACAAAAATGTCTAGTTCAATATATCAAGAAGAATAATAGCTTGTGCCAAACAGAACTTCTTGAAACAACTGTAAAGAATGAGTTAAGCTCATCCTCACTGTGGCTTTTATAACTTATATATGGTATTTCTAGGGCCCTTCATTTTCAGTTTTTATTTTATTTAATTTTTCCCAGGAATTTATCAGTGTTTATTGCCACAACAACAAAAACAGGTGCAAATCAGTGCAAAAAACTATTTTTCTGGGTAAACATCTGGGTAAACATTAGTGGACAGAAAGGGGAAAAAAGTTTTTAGTAGATTAATGCTCTGAATTGTATTCATCAATGTGGTTTGCTGTGGAACTAAAACAGAACTCAAAACACAATGCTTCCTCTGAGTTTAAGAAAACAATAAATCTCTAATCCCCAAATAAAGCTTTTCATTTGAATAAACAGTTTACTGTTGCAGACTTAGGACTATTAGCCTATAAGTATTTATATTTAATAGTTGGGCCACACCATTTACAGACATACATTCAACTTCATCCTTTTCTCCTGTTTTTGTTTTAATAAAACTTTTGAATACTTTCTTGTGTTCTGAAATGTATTCTAATACAGATTTTCATTTTCTTCCCACTTTAGTGTGTCAAATCTTTAAACTGTCATCTGCTAACAGTTTGAAATGTGTATGTGGTGGGCATGAGATTCACCAGTACGTTCAGATGTGCACGCACTTCAGAGCATGTGTGCTTGTTTGTTTACTGTGTGTATCTTCTAAACTAATGCATAGCCTTACTTCAACAGGCAGCTTTGCATATACACTCAGACTAACGTATTATCATAATACATATATCTCATACGATGTATTGTATTTTCCTAATAAAACAAGTTATTTTTATATATTTGAATGATACAAAAGTAGGGTTAATCAAAAAAACTGAATAATACTTTTTAAAATACCCAGGAATTTTTCAGTAAGAATCAGCTGAAACTGAAAATGAAGGGGCTTAGGTATATCTAATGCTTTGAGAGTTATTGTGGCCAGCCATGAATGGGTGCTGTTGAGAAAAGTAGGTATGATACACTAACAGATACAACGAGAGAAGTTGTTAGAAAACTACATTTTTTAAATTGATACAAATATGGGAGAGGAGTCTGAAAAGAATCATAAGAATACTTATCTATTTAAAAATAAATCTAAATAAAGCATAGGGCTTTTCCCAGATCTTATCTTTGCTATGTCATATAGTGCACCCCCCAGTAGTCAGAGATTGTTTCCTACGCTATATTTTGGTAGTGCTCAGCTAGAGTTAGATTGTTGCAGGGAAGGAGGAAGGAGACTGAGATGGAAGTCTCTGCAAGTTCTGCCTTCCCATTCCATGATGTCTGACTTTTTCTGCTAGATGATCAGCAATGAAATAGTTAGTAGGGCTGCCATTTAAACTATCATTATAGCTTCCAGATACCACATTGTTGAGATGAAAGAGGACAGTTCAGGCTGTCTTTGTGGAGATTGAAGACACTACATAAATTCACATTTGAAAGGTTTAGAACCGTAAAGCTAATAAATCCCATTTCCCCAAACGTAAGCTCACATTCAGTAGAAACTGATGGGACTGACAGCAAAGTGCTGGTCCTAGCTCAGTCTGTCCCCTGGGATCTTGGGAGGAACAGTATACTTCTTACTTGTTGGTTATAGAGGGCTGAAGTAATGAAAGGACTTTAATTTTAGATTTCAGAAAAATGTATATTATAGGATCTGAAGTATTTAGATCATCTCCCAAAACATATAAAGCAAATTCTGCCCCTCAGTTAAATTGGTCAACCCAGTGCTTTCAGAGGATCAAATTTGTCCAACTATGTACTAATAGAAAAGTTAATGCTATAATAGGGGCCAATATAACTCCATGGACTTCAATGCTATTTGAATTAGGCTCATGTGGCTAAGAAAAGAGTGGAATCACCAAAAGTGATATGTAAATTTTAATCTTAACCTGTATTCATAACCATCCTTTTCCTGGGGCAAAATAGTAAAAATCTAGTTGCTTGTGAATTACAGTTGTCACACCATTTTTCTTATTGTGGGTATGGTATTAAAAAAAATTCTCTGATTAATTTCAGTCATTCAGAAGTCTTTTGCAACAATGCAATATCAGAAAGTGACTTTCATTTTTTTATTTGTAAAAAAAAAAACCACATGAAGTAGATTATTGTCATTCCACTGAGTAATAGTCTTTCCATAGGTTGGCAGATGGCTTACAAAGGAAGTTGAGTAATCCGTCGGTCAGGGTTGAAATCAGAACCTTACACCCAAATCACATCTTGAACTTGCTTTTCTCTTATATGTGGAGTGTTTGAGAGTTTCCAGATTTCAAACAATTTTGTAGTCTCTGTTCAAATCTTGACTGAATACTGGACACTGTGAAATCAGTTACTGTGAAGTATATCTACTTATAAAAATATTTTGCTGAATGTGGATAGATGGGTTCACCAGTCCCTATTTTAATTTTCTTGGGAGCTTTTCTCTTCTGGAAACTAAGGCATTCTGACTATATCCAACTTTCCCAGTGTATTTGCTTCTAGAATAAGTTGTAGCTTTATCTGATTGGATAGACTGAAATGAATTAAGTGTCATTTCATAAGAGAGTGGTTGTCTGTTGCTCTTGCAGAGTTTTGGACAGATTGTCTACCTTGTTTAGGACTTCAGACCAGGAATATCTGGGTGATCCAGAGACAGTTTAAAGATGTGTTTGAAAAGGCATCTTTGGGTAATGACAGAAGACTGTGTATGTAAGTATTCACCAAGGCCCTGCTACAACATTCTGCCATTTTCTTAAATAGGCAATAGGCACAGAATGTGAGCCCTGTTTGGGAGAGATGGATCGGTGACATACTTTTCACACCATGCTCAGTAAATAAGAACTGTCAGTCCAAGTGGATGGCATATCCGTCCTCTTTTGAGATTTAGTAGGTTTTAAGTTTTCATACTATTCACTAAGAAATCCAGAGCTTGCTTTTCCTGTATTATTTAGAACTGAAATAGTTTTAGAAAAGTTTGGGGGTTTTGCAAATATAAATTAGTCCAATAGCATATGAAGGCATAAATTCCCTCTTCTGACTCACAGCCCTGGGGGCTCTGCAGGATGCCAAGTTTCCTTTATATATATATATATCCTATCTCCTAGCTCTTTTAGAAGGTGCCACAAAGGGAACTCTTCTATTTACCATCAGTGTGACACATTGCTTATGGGAATCTCATGCTCATTGACAGAATTTTAGAAGTTTCTTTTCTATCCTTTAGCTAGTATTTGTTCTTCCTTCCCACGCCATACTCAGAGATCATTGAGTAACTAAAAGGAAAGCCCTCATAGATCCAGATTCCAAGACGCAAAACATATAATATCAACCTCTTTTCTGACCCCATGTTCCTGTGAGCACAACAAATTACTCATCCATATGCCTCCTCACTCTTTCTTCTTTGTTTTCAGTCTCTCGAGGTTTTGTTCCACACCATCAGGTTTTGCTCTCTCTCCTAACTCTAGTGCCTTTTATTTCTTTTGTTTTAAAATATAATAAAAAGATGTTTATACAAGGCTCTCAGTGCCCTAACATAATTAATACTACCAAAAAACTCAAGCAGCATTCAAATATTATTCAAAAAGGAACTTTGCCACCTACAGAAAGTTCTTTGTCATCCTTCCATCATTTTGAGAAACATACCATTGGCCCTCTCAAAAAGCCCTTTTGAACAGGCACCTTTTGCAGAGTGCCCAGAAGGTCACCAGATTCATGCTATTTTGGATCAGGGGGAGGAACAAGTTTCAGAGTCAGTATCAACTTGACTTCTTCTTCCCTGTCCCCTCCAATCTGTAATTATCCCAGTCATGTCTCTTCCCATTCCTAGTTCCTTGTCCCAGTCAGTTCTCCTTATCCATCCAGTCCCAGTCTCCACTCCTTCTCATCCCAGTCTCAATCTCATTACCCTTGTCTCACCCTCCAAGTTTATTATTTGAGTCCCAATCTCTCCACACACCCAGTCTCCTTGTCCAGCCAATCCCACTTCCCCCCACTTCCTGGCTCATCGTCCAATCTGTCTCTTCCCTCTCTCCCCATTAGCTCCCAGGATCCCTCCCTAGGTTCCTCATCCAATCTCAGTCTCCCTATCCACCCCATGCTGAACTCCTTGTCCTCCATCCTACCCCTTTCCAGTAAACTCACAGATGCTGCTGCATGAGGCAACCAGGAGAACTTCTAAACTGGGGACTGAAAAGACTAATTGAGGGTGTGTACCTTCAACCATAGGAGACTACATCATGGCTGCATTCTTCAAACTGCTTTCATCTCTCCACTAGCATAACTTCTGTCTTGCTTGGGTTCAGCTTCAGCCAGCTGTTCTTCATCCATGAACTGACCTTGTCCAACTATAAGGCTGTCTTGATGGTAATGGTATAGTTATATGTGGTGAAGGATAGCTAGAGCTATGTGTCATCTCCATATTGCTAGTGCTTGGGTTTACGTCATTGTACTGGTTCACCTAGGGGCTGCATGTAAATGTTGAATAAAACTAGAGATAGAATTGATCCTTGGAGGATTCCGCAGGTGAGGGTTTAGGGGCAGAGGTGCCTTTACCAGCACTACCCTTCAGTTGAATGTGTGCATATGTGTTTGCAGGATCAAGGCCTTACACAGTGAAGCTAGCTGTCTGGATGGTTTCAGCTTGTTAATGCACAACCATTTTTGAGATTTGTGTGTGAAAAACATGTGTCATCAGCCTGGAGGTTCTCACACTTTCACATATCAACAATGAATGTATTTATTTCAAAATTTGCAAAAAACAGCAAACAAAAGACTATTTCACTTTTGAGCTGAGACTAAGCATAGAATATTTCAGCTGAAAAGAAATTTTCTGACAGTTATGGGAATGTGAAAATGGTGGGTTACAAGACAAGGCTCAATATCACCCTAATTGCCTCTTTTGCTAGTAAACAAACATTATAAATAAGTTTTTTTTTCAAATTCAAGAGCATTAAACTTCTAAATATGGAAGAACATTTTCATCTTGCAGACTTTTGTTGTGCATGTCAAGCAATGGGCTTTTGAATGAGTCATTCAGTCTTTCAATTCTCTGAAGAGATTTTCCGTTAGTAATCTTGAGAGCCTAATGTTTCCTTAGAGGAAGGTCATTCTCTGATTTAAGACCCACCCAGAGAAGGCAGCCTGTAGCCTTAATAGCTTTTGTGTCAGAACTCTTGTGTGGGGGGTGAACTGGACAATGCTGTGTAGACTCTCTCAATCATACAGGAAGCCAGTTTAAACCATTTCTTACTCAGCAAGACTGACTTCTTGTTACACCCACTTGCTTTGTTCAGTTTGCTTCCACGTCGATTAGTATTGGAGCCACTGTGTCTAAACTGGAATTTTGAACCACACCTGGCTTCAAAACTTCTACACAGTTGATGTGCCGCCCCTTCTACAACTTCTTTGCGTATCTCCCCCCAAAAAACTTACCAGGCCCATAGTAATCAGAGAAGTCACCCTCTCTGTTTGTTATACCACCTCTCCACGTTAGTCTAAAGGTAGAATAGAACACTATGGCATCCCTGCAGCTCTTAGCGTTACTGAGAATGGATCAGATTGCTGAGAGTTCACGTCTGGCACAAAGTGCTGCAGGTTTCTACCTTCATGAGAACTAGCTAATACTGTAAATAACTAGTCATGCTATATAAAAGGGGCAATATTATTACAAAGGCATAGAAGTTTACATACCCTACCCTGTCACTACCTTACGTGAAAAAATAGCCATGGATGCATTAATGCCATTGTGATATAACTCATTATTAAAATATTTGTGTTATATTTGTATGCACTGATATGATGATCATGACTAGCCCTCGCTTGTGTCAAAATATAAAAGGAAAAGTATAGCTAGATGCACACAGCTATCCAATTATGTGTTTTCAGGCCCTTGTCCTGATGCTGCTAATATTGATTGTGATATTAATGTAAATGTATTGCTCATTGTGGTTTTTATTTCAGAGTTTATTAATTTGAAAAAAAGGAAAACAAAAAAGTCCTTGTGGGACAGCCATATCCCAACAGAGAACATCGAAAAGTGGAAAGTCTGCAAAAATAATAGAACACAGCATCTCAAGCCACACACAAACTTTGCTGTCATCGGGGATGCACAGCCAGCTGGTGCAGCCCATGACATGTGCCTAACCAGCTAGGAGATGCCCTCATGCAACCCATTTCCCAGGCAGCCTTTGCCAAAGAGGCTTATAGTGAAACCTGGCTGGCTTCCCCAGCAGAAATCCTGGAAGAATGGGAATGGTAGTTCCATTCACTCTCCCTCAGTCAATGAATCCCGCCATTAGTGCTCTTTCACAAATTCAGGGAGTGGCATTTGTAAAAACAACCCTTCTATGCTCACAGGAGCAAATCTGGCCTAATCAGTTTTCAAAATAGATGACAAATGCTGTTCTGTACATTTGTATTGAAAATGAGACAATAGCCATCAGGGAGCTGGGGCTGTCCTGTATATCGCCTACCTGGGAACTGTCAGACCAAATCACTAGATTCTGTCCTGCTGGGTCAGATGATTCCCAGCACCTACTTGCTGGGCTCCTCTCCAGAAGAGGGCTGTCTGTTCCCCAGCCCTGCTGCTCCTTAAACATGCAGACCACTCTGTTACACAGTACACATAAGCAGCTGATGATTTAATTTGCATTGCTGATGGATTGTTAGAACATAAAGCTTTGATTTTTATGTTAGAGTACTTTAAAGGAATTTTTTTAACGAAGGTGATCGTGTGAAGAACTATTCCATAGTTTTTTAATGTTTATATTTTACTCTGAAGCATCTAATACCACCAGACTTTTAGCTTTTCTTTTCCTGAAGGGTTTGTCTTTTTTCCATTTGGCACAGTGTAGTTCTTGTGTCTCTGTTTCTCATGAAGCACCAAGTACCAGAGCTCTGCTTTGTTCATTTCCTTCTTTGTATAAAAGACATCATCAATAACATCAGCACAGTTATCAGAATATTTTTTTTCTTTTTTATTGCAACAGTGATCATGGAAGGAGCTGGATTTACAACTCTTGGAACTAAAGTGGTCTATTCATTGAAGATTTATTATTTAATATCTACAGAGCAGTTGTTCCCAGAGGCACCCATCAGGATCAGTGCTATGCACTGTACAAATATGTATGCAGATATAGTCACTGCCCTGAAGAGCTCATAGTCTAAGGCTTGGTCTGCACTTAAAAGTTAGGTTGAGATAGCTACATTGGTCTAGGATATGAAAAAAACACACCCCAGATTGACATAGGTATCTTAACCTATGCCTAGATGCAGTGATATTGACGAAAGAGTATTTCTGTTGACAAAACTACTGTCACTCCTGGCTACACTGACAGAACAATCCTTCCACCAGTGTAGGCTGTGTCTACACTACAGGGTTTTGCTAGCATAGCCACGGTGACCTTAAATACCTGATCCTTCAGTTGCCTCCACCCAGGCAAACCCCTATATCTGCATGGAAGCAGTTGCCTTACAAGACTAGTGTAATATAACGGATGAACGGAGAAGGATACAATGCAAAATATATAATTTGTACATACTTATATGTTTGCAGTTTTACTAAGTTATCAAGTGCCAACTATCCCCACCTACCCCTCAAACTAGCCAGTGTAATTGATTAGCTGATTTAGACTCTAAAACTTTAAATTCAGACGTGACGATCATGATATCTAGTCTGACCTGCATATTGCAGGCCACAAAACCTCACCCCCACCACACAATCCTGTAATGGACCCATAACCTCTGGCTGAGTTACCAAGTCCTTAAATCATGGTTTAAAGACTTCAAGTTACAAAGAACCCACCATTTACAATAGTTTAAACCTTCACATGACCCCTGCCCCATGCTGCAGAGGAAGGTAAAAAACCCCAGGGTCTCTGCCAGTCTGACCTGAGAGATAATTCCTTCCTGACCCCAAATATGGTGATCAGTTACACCCTGAGCATGTGGGCAAGACCCACAAGCCTGACACCTGGGAAAGAATTCTCTGTTGCAACTCAGAGCCCTCCCCATCTAGATGTTTCTTATAGATGTCACAACAAATTTGGAGGTATTGCAAAAATTCTGCTTAAAAAACAAAATCTGTCCCCAAGCAAACCTTTTTATGTACTGTGACAGGGTCAGGCCAGATGGCTACAAAAGAGTGGCCAAAGGTAGATACATTAGTTCCAGGTTAAGCAGATCCCTTTTCCCTGGGTAAAATAACAGGGACTATTCCAGAACACTCAGGAACTTTCTAGAACTAATTAAGGCAGGCAGGCTAATTAGGACACCTGTAGCCAATTGGGAAGCTGCTAAAATTAATTAAGGCTAATCAGGACACCTGGTTTAAAAAGGCTCTCACTCCAGTTAGTGAGGTGTGTGCAAGGAGCTGAGAGTGAAAGGGCAGGCTGCTGGAGGACTGAGGAGTACAAATGCTATCTAGCACCAGGAGGAAGGTCCTGTGGTGAGGATACAGAAGGTGTTGGGAGGAGGCCATGGGGAAGTAGCCCAGGGAGTTGTAGCTGTCACACCGGTGTTACACAAAACACTATAGACAGCTGTGATCCACAGGGCCCTGGGCTGGAACCTGGAGTAGAGGGTGGGCCTGGGTTCCCCCTATCACCCCAACTCCATATTGGATACAGGAGGAGTTGACTTGGACTGTGGGTCCCACCAGAGGGGAAGGTCCCTGGCCTGTCCCCTGACCCACTATGTGGACCAGCAGAGACTGTGGGGATTGTTCTCCTTCCTTTTCCCCATGCTGGCCAGTGATGAGGTTATCTGAGTGAATGGCAGATTTGAGCCATGAAAGTGGCCAAATGGAGAGCTACTGTGAATCTCTGAGGAGAGCAAAATCTACCAATAAGTGCAGGACCCACCAAGGTAAAGGAGGAACTTTGTTACAATACTAAATACATAAACACATTTTTTTAAAATGCATACAAATTTGGCACATTGGTTTGACTAATTCTAAGCACAACATCTTCTGTTTTAAGAAGGAGTGGCAGTGTGAATTTTCTGCCAAACTATTCTATCAAAGAGCTTCAGACTTGACCTTAAGGGACTAATACTGGACTGTAGAAGTTACCTGTCATTTAGGTCTTACTGAAGTCTGCAGCAGAATGGCAGGATTTTTTCACTACCTCACGCTACACGCAAGTGTTAATTGTGGCCAACTTTTTAGGGTAGGTATGGCTCATTAGACTCCACTCTTGTA
Organism: Eretmochelys imbricata; assembly: GCF_965152235.1. Lineage (NCBI taxonomy): Eukaryota > Metazoa > Chordata > Testudines > Cheloniidae > Eretmochelys > Eretmochelys imbricata. Next base: position 97,811,002 of record NC_135572.1, read on the forward strand.
TAAGGAAATTGGGAGTAACCCTTAGGGAAAAGGAGCTAGAGTAAAGGACAGAGAGATCTGAAAAGGAAGGGACTTTAGAGGTAGCCAAGCAAATGAAGTAGGTATTGTCTAGATAAGTATAGGAGGACTTAGGACAGAGCACAACAGTGCTAACAGTTAAAATAATCATTTATCTACATGTTGGCAACTGAGATAGAAGAGGAAAATAAGTGATGGTTTTGCAGATATGAATAAGTGGGAACCATAAATGCATATTGATTTTTTTCCGGTGGTGACCATTATGTACATGCTACCTGAGGAAATAAAGTAAGTGGCCAGAGAGGATCAATAATATCCTCCCTGCCTTGTATAGGTTGAACTCCCAATCATGAATGAGTAAGAATTGTTAGTTATCTAATTGGATATAAAATTTCTCCTTGACTTATAGCTTTTTTTACTTCTGTTTGGTAAGTTTTATGCTATGTAAGCTTTTTGTTTTGTTTTAAAAAATAACTTGATGGCAATACAACATTGGCTATTTCAAGTCAATGTAGGGAGTGTTCTTACATCATGTGTTTACTTTGATTCAAATTAATTAATAATTGCTTGCATGTCTCTTTATATGATATGGCATTTTCTTATCAAGAAAGTCTTTTGTTTAAAGAAAACTGGTTGTAAATTTATACTATTTTGCATAGCCTTAAACTTGCTTTCAGCAAAAATCTGTACCTCAGTGTGACAAAATATAGAGACCATGTAGGTGAGGTAATAATTTTTTATTGGACCAGCTTCTGTAATAAAAGATAAATTACTTCCCCACCTTGTCTCTCTAATATCCTGGGACCAACACGGCTACAACAACATGGCATGTGACAAAATATAAATATTTCAATGGATGTCCAAGCATACCAGGGCCATCTGCAAACTGTAGAGTGATGTAGGCTCTGTCTGACTGGCAGGGGCTTGGAAAAGTTCTTTGCATTCCTTAGCCAGAATCTATAGTTCTAGGTTCTGCCATATGGGCAGTACAGTGGTCTGAATCAAACATCACAGTAATAAAACTCTGACCTCACTGAAGTCAGTTGCAGATCTCCCCCTGACTTCAACAGGGTTAGGATTTCACCAGTGTCTACAGACGTATATATGATCTATGTATTCACAATACTCTTGCTAAAAGTGTTCCCACAGCCATCTTGAAAGCTCTTTATGGGCTTGACTAATCCAGTCAGGAAGTAGAATCAATACTATGTGACTAATCACTGAGTCCAAATAGCTAAATGCAAATTAGTGATAACTCAAAGCAACTGTTACAGCAAATAGTTTGCTAGTAATCCATAGGCTGAAAAAAATATTCTCAAATCATTTGTTAAAGAATTTTGACTTTTCATTACTATTATTATATTGCAGGAGTTTCCAGAGGTATAAAGGAGAATTGAGGCCACATTCTGCTCTCTATACAAACCACTTAAGATGTGGTCATGCCACAGATAAATATGTAAAACTGAAGTCTGTTAGCAAATAATTCCTGAACAGAAAAAGCTGATAAAGTTATGAAATAGTTTGCTGCAAATAGTCCATTCAGATCTACTTCAGTGACCCTCGTGAGTATGGACTGCAGAATTTGAGTGTACGTTCTTTTACTATGCATCTGTGATACAAATATGTCCATAACAAACCCATCTCTTCTTATTTAGTTTTGTTGCAGTGCAATTAAGATTATTATATTGATTTAGATTATGAAACCTAGCTATTTACATTATTTAGGCCTTGAATCTGCAAACACGTGTTTGAGAACTTTGGCCCAGATCCACAAAGGTATTTAGGCACCTAAATCCCCTTTTTAGTCACCACTGCGAATCCGATCCACAAAACCCCTGCTCAGCTTTCACCTAATCCTGTAGATGCCTAGGTATTCAGAGTAAATGTTCCCTAAGCATTGCAATGTAAGCCCGATCTCAGACTCTGACTTGAGCCCAACCCCCTTCTGTCTACACACAAATCTCTCAGACTTTGGGCTCAGGCCTAGTACCCTAGGTCAGACTCCAGAGAAGTGGAGGGGTCAAGCTCAACTCAAGCCAGGACCCAGGGTTCAAGCCCTGTTGCTTTGCAGCATAGACACAGAACATACACACACTGACTCAGGTCCTGGGAGTCCACCAAAGGTGTCCCACAATACCATGGGCCAACTTCTTTTGTCCTCTTTATCCCAACAATCTCTAATCAACTTGAGGGAAACAGAAGCAACCCTCCTTTGTTTAATGCAGCAGTTCAGCAAGTCAGCGTTTAACTCTTCCATTGTTTTCTGACAGGCGAGCTGCAAACACACCAGCAGAGAGCCTTCTGTGTTTGCAATGAAGACACAGAAGAAGTCTTTTGCAAAGCGTTCTGCTTCATGGTCATGGGAGCACATCCAGGTTTTGGTAAACCTCTAGTGCAAGGCCATCAAAACAGTGGATTTTAGTAAAAATAACAGGAATGATCCAGACATGCCAAACCCACGAAAAAAGCACAGAAATTGGGCTTGTTTTTGGCTTAATTGGCTTGTGAGTTGGTTGGCTCGGTTTTGGCTTGTAGCTTGTTGCTGATTCCTTTTTTTTTTTTTTTTTTTTTTTTGATCAGCTCCCAGCAAGCAGGAGCAAGGGGAGGGGGGCAAGGGACAAGCAGGGGCAAGGGGGGAGAGAGAGTCAGGGTGCACAGAAAGCCCACCACAGTCCCAAACTGCATGCCAGGAGGATCTAGTCACACAGAATGTTGAGGTTTTTAGGGATTGGCTTGTTTTGGCCTTGTTTTGAAATGGGATTAGCTTGATTTTTTGGAGTTGTGAAAGTCAGGGTACTTATTTACCGGGTGAAAGCTGGCAGCTGTGGAATGTTCACACATACCAGCAAAGAAGCTGGCAGTGTTGCAAATTTATCGGCACAGTGAGCAGTGCAGGGAGTGGATTAAATGGGTCAAGACTGAAAAACCAGGGACTAAAACCTCACCTTGCACAACTTGCTAATATCATCCCTGTTTTATGAGGAGTTTGTCTTGTACATGGTTTCACTAATTGTACTTGTTCATGCACTATTTTTTTTTCTGCTAGTGTAACGCCAACAGACACTGGTCGCAGGCAGGCAGGATCAAACCTGGGACCTCTTGAGCTTAGTGCATGAGCCTCTACCGCATGAGCTAAAAGCTGACTGGGTGTTAGTGAAGGCTGTAAAGCAGACTCATTTTTTTCTCTCTCTAAATGGTGTTTGTGCCACTAGATGTGACAGAACACCACACCTAGGAGGTGTGTGGGTTACACAAGGTACTGTTGTTACTGGTATGTTGGCATGGTAATGGCAGCTGGCCTGCCTGGCATTGGATGAATGTTGTACTTTTCTAATACACTTTTATAAATAAAGCTTTTTTATTTCTTCAAGAACATTTATTACTATCACTGCATCACATCATACAATGTGTACCCAAAATAATAAACACATGATCAGGGACAATTAGGAATTAGTAAGTAAACACTATTCCTCCATACAGTTAGCTACATAAATCCATACTCCAATCATTTCCTACATCAAGCCATACTGTGTATCCCACCCTGCCCCATTTCATAAGTGGTCATGTCATTCATAAGTACGTTGCATGGCAATCAACTCCCCACTGCTCCCATGCACTGAATCCCCCCACAATCAATGAGCCCAACCTCCACAAGCATATTCATAAAGACATTCTTCCCCTTCTTCCATCAGGCCCCTTCTTTCATGCAAGCCTATAGTGTGGGAGCACAAAGTATCCCTGATTTCTGTTGCCCAGGTGAATCCAGCTCCAGCTGTATGTGTTAGCTGCACTTTCTGGCTGAGTGTACTGATTCAGCAGCCCCTCCCTGTCACAGGTCCATTCAGGGGGAAATGGCTCACCCCAGGCTTCACAAAGACTGTGAAGAGCACAGCACTCCACAGTAATGTGGACAGCATTGATGGCATTGGAATCCATTGGGTCTGTAGACATCTGCAACAGGATTTCCATCTGCCAAAAGCACATTCAACAACCATTCCGCACCTGCTGACAGCGAAATTAAACTGTCTTATGCCAGGGCTTCTGAAATCAGGGTATGGTTTTATAAGCCAAGGCAAAAGGGGTCTAGAGGGTCCCCCAGAATAAGGGTGGGGACAGCAACTCCATTTATGACAATACTACTTGGTAGGAATAGTGTCCCAGACTATCCATTACTGTAGAATCCTGATCAGTGAAAAATCCTGGCATCATGAACTTTCCCAGTGCAATCCATGCTGCCATTCCAAAAAATCACCCTCTGTGGTCCATGGGGGCCTGCATAGCAATGGAGTAGCACTCTTTGCAGTTTATGGGCTTGTGTTCCTTGAGGAGGGCAAACTATGGGCATATGAGTCCCATCAATGGCCCCAGTGCAGTTTGGAAGACCCATTGTCTCAAAGCCATCAATTACTTCAGGAATATCTTTTATGCCCGCCCCCTTGGGGTAAACCACATGCCTGATTGTCTCAGAAACCTCTGCCACCATTTTAACCACAGCTGACTTTCTAACACCAAACAGGTTTGCAGTGGATCTGTAGCAGTCTGGGTAGCCAGCTTCCGGAAGGTCATAACATCCCACTTCTGGATTGGCAAAGGTTTTCTCATGCATGGCAGACCCTGTTCAAATCCTTTCTTTCAATCATGTAGAGAAGGGAATTGAACCTGGGTCTCCCACATCCAGGTGAGTGCTCTAACCACTGGGGTAAAACTTAAAAGGTGGCAGTACCTCCTCCTACACTATTTTGTGTGGAGTGAGGCAGGTGCCCCAATCTTTCTCACAAGAAACAACTCAGGTGCCTAAGCTGCCTGGCTCCAGGAGAGGGGTTCCTGGCTATGGATCCCTACTAGAGATAGGTGTCCCTCTGCAGTCTAGACTTAAGCACTTATCTGTGTGAGTTGGTGGGGCTTAAGTCACACCCCTCTGGGCGGCATCTCCCATTGGCTGGTTTAAGCTGCCTAGCATACTGGCTTTTGTGGATTGCATCCTAAAGTGCCTATCCCTCCCATTCATTATATAGGGAGCCTAAGTGCCTAACTCAGGCTTTGTGTTGTTCCAGTGATTTTCTACTCAACTAAAGTTAGGTGTTACAATGCTTAACTTTCCCTGTTGTGGATTTGGGCCACTGTGCATACAGTTAGTCCCATTGAAATCAATAGGCCACCTCAGGCAAAACGTTACTGGCAGGTTGACAACCCCCAGGGGTGGGAAGGGACAACTCCCAGGTCCTAGCCCTATGTCTCTTCACAAACACCAGCCCTCACTCCTAGGGAGGTCACCATTAACACCCTGGAAAAAGTATCTTATTTAACAATGGAACAACACCTTGATCTAACTCAGGCAAAGCCGGGAGTAAACCCAGAGAAGGATATCTAGCAGGATTTACACAGACTCCCTTGCCCCTTGTACAGCACAAGTCCCTCAACGCTAGCTAGACAGACACAGACTATATGCCCCACAACCCCCCTTTGGTCAGTCTAAGCTGTATGCACATTCTGATTTGTATGAGTGATATGCACTGTGAGCTCAGAAAGGTGTGTGTTGCTGTATGATTTCAGCTGTCCTGGTGACTCCAGGCTGTGTGTCTGCAGGGGTCCCCTTTGCAATCACCAGTGCAGCAGGTGGCTTTCCCACTAGCAACTATTCCTTCAAACTCCACACCCCTGTGCTTTGGTGTCAGTCTGCCCCTTGCTCACTGCCACTAGCAGTGGGATTGCTACTGCTTTGTTCTCTCTCTCCCACAATCTGCTCATTGGCTCAAACCCGCCCAGGAGCTCTGTAGCCAATTTTGTTTTGGCACACCCCACCCCCACACACCTCACCACTTAAATATACCTGTCCCCAGGTAGCGCTCAAGCCCGGTATCTAGGCCATCCTCAGCACAGCTGTATGAGCCAGGTAGGGGGAACCCCTCTACTTTGGGCTTTGAGACTGTCGGGCTGTTCCTGCCTCATTGCTCTGTGGTCCCCTTACTGTAGGGCCAGGCTTAGGTGCTTCCTCCCTCCTTGCTCCTACCTCTCTGCTCCTTGCCTCCCATGGAGCCAGGACTAGAGTCAGTTGCTTCCAGTGAGCCACCCCACTAGTAGGGGCCCAGTGACTCATTCTGGCCTGTCTCCTGGCTTCTAGAACTAGGCTCATGATCCTCCCCATTTCGTGGCTTGGGCTCAAAGTGGCAAGGCCACAGCGTGGTCCAGTGGACCACCGTCTCTGTTCTATCTGCCAACACTGCTCGTATCTTGTATTATGGCCATCTGGGGTACAGGATCCCACAGACAATGTGCAGTTCAGGGCCCCAGGTTGCATTCAGTTTGAAGCACCTTTGCTGCCTGAGTAGGATCTGGTCCCCCAGGACTAATGGCCTGATACCAGCATATCTGCAGTAGCTCATCTAGCGCACCTCCATTAGTGGCCACAACCCAGCCTGCCTCACTGAGGCTTCGGTGATGCTCATGGAACCTTTCTGGGATCCTGGTTCCCTGGGGCTCCATGTTGGATACTGTGACAGGGTGCTGAATGAGAAGCACTTAATCATAGAATCATAGAATATCAGGGTTGGAAGGGACCTCAGGAGGTCATCTAATCCAACCCCCTGCTCAAAAGCAGGACCAATCCCCAATTAAATCATCCCAGCCAGGGCTTTGTCAAGCCTGACCTTAAAAACTTCTAAGGAAGGAGATTTCACCACCTCCCTAGGCAACGCATTCCAGTGTTTCACCACCCTCCTAGTGAAAAAGTTTTTCCTAATATCCAACCTAAACCTCCCCCACTGCAACTTGAGACCATTACTCCTTGTCCTGTCCTCTTCTACCACTGAGAATAGTCTAGATACATCCTCTCTGGAACCACCTCTCAGGTAGTTGAAAGCAGCTATCAAATCCCCCCTCATTCTTCTCTTCTGCAGACTAAACAATCCCAGTTCCCTCAGCCTCTCCTCATAACTCATGTGTTCCAGACACCTAATCATTTTGGTTGCCCTTCGCTGGACTCTTTCCAATTTATCCACATCCTTCTTGTAGTGTGGGGCCCAAAACTGGACACAGTACTCCAGATGAGGCCTCACCAATGTCGAATAGAGGGGAACGATCACATCCCTCTCTCTGCTCGCTATGCCCCTACTTATACATCCCAAAATGCCATTGGCCTTCTTGGCAACAAGGGCACACTGTTGACTCATATCCAGCTTCTCGTCCACTGTAACCCCTAGGTCCTTTTCCGCAGAACTGCTGCCTAGCCATTCGGTCCCTAGTCTGTAGCTGTGCATTGGGTTCTTCCGTCCTAAGTGCAGGACCTTGCACTTATCCTTATTGAACCTCATCAGATTTCTTTTGGCCCAATCCTCCAATTTGTCTATGTCCCTCTGTATCCTATCCCTGCCCTCCAGCGTATCTACCACTCCTCCCAGTTTAGTATCATCCGCAAATTTGCTGAGAGTGCAATCCACACCATCCTCCAGATCATTTATGAAGATATTGAACAAAACCGGCCCCAGGACCGACCCCGGGGCACTCCACTTGATACCAGCTGCCAACTAGACATGGAGCCATTGATCACTACCCGTTGAGCCTGACAATCTAGCCAACTTTCTACCCACCTTATAGTGCATTCATCCAGCCCGTACTTCTTTAACTAATCAGCCTCTGCCACTCCAGCCCCAATCAAGGGGAATGGATTGGGGCTGGTTGGATAACCCTGTGTCTGTCTGATAATGGGCAGTACCTCCCAGTGTCATTAGCCAGGCCTATAAAAGCTAGGAGGAAGCCAGAAAGAAGGGAGGAAGACAAAAGCCAGGCACATAGGGAGCTCGGAGTCTTCTGATCTGTTGCTGGCTAGGCCTGCACTTAGCAAAGTTGGCTGTGAAACCTGTACATAGGTGGAAAGTGGTGGCTGGAAGGCAACTGTAAATAAAGAACAATGGTGTTGCATCAAGCTGAGGCGTTCCTGACTGATTGGAGAGGGCAATAGGGGCTGAAACCAGAGGGGCCCAGCGTGCGCCTCTCTACAGACACCCAGGGTCATGTCTATTGCGGCTGGCCATGCTTGCCAAACACTATTCACACATGTAATTGCTTGCAGGGTCAGAACCTTAGCTGTCATCCATCTTAAGTAACTGCAAGATAATTTTCTCCATGCACTGAACTGAGGTACTATTAAGTTAGTCTCCCCACCCTTAACTGTAGCATATTTATTTCATATCTACTAGCCGTTACTAGTTGTTGTTGTTTTACACTTTCACTTTTAATGTATTTTCCAATAACATCACTGCAACATACTGTTTTTGGAAGGAGTTTTCAACTACTCCAGAAGATAATACTGATGACACCCACAGTTTTTCAGTGAAAAATATAAGTTATACTTAAGGATCACTTCATCTCTCATTTGAAATGCTACCTGCGAGGCAGAGATGAAAGTAAGCTGGTCCGGTCCGGTCCGGCATACCAGCAAGATCCAGTACGCCATGCCAGACTGGACCGGACCGGCTTCCCCGGTGGTGATTTAAAGGCCCCAGGGCTCCCAGCGAGAGCCCCGGAGCCTTTAAATTGCCTCTTCCAGTTGAGGCCACGCCTCTTCCTGTTGAGGCCACGCCCCCACTCAGGACTCCGGTGTACCGGTAAATCCTTTAAATTACTTTCACCCCTGCTGGGAGGTAAAAACTACTGCTTGTTTGTTTTTTTAAATAGATGGCAGTACTACTACATAACCGTTTAGGAGAGGCATTTAACATTGTATCAACTGAACCTGCAAGGGGGGGGCATTTCAAAAACCAGACATTACGTTCGTGTCTGCTCCAAGTGTAATATTCCAATTTTGGTGAAGTTAAACATTTTAGAACAGGGGTTGGCAACCTTTCAGAAGTGGTGTGCCGAGTCTTTATGTATTCACTGTAATTTAAGGTTTTGCGTGCCAGTAATACATTAACATTTTTAGAAGGTCTCTTTCTATAAGTCCATAATATATAACTAAACTATTGTTGTATGTAATGTAAATAAGGTTTTAAAAATGTTTAAGAAACTTCATTTAAAATTAAATTACAATGCAGAGCCATCTGGACCGGTGGCCAGGACCCAGGCAGTGTGAGTGCCACTGAAAATCGGCACGCGTACCAAAGGTTGCCTACCCCTGTTTTAGAAGAGCTGAGCTTTTGATCTTTCTGGAGACTGATATAACTGAGATAGATGGCACACTGAAGTACAAAAGAATTAAGCTTCTCTCCAGAGAAAGGTAAAAGCTCGGATTCTATTCAAGCTTTTCAAGAAACTGGTAGACCTGCTGTTCTTTGGAAGCAAAGAAAGCAGCTGCTGTGACTTTGAATCTAATTAATAACTGTTCCAAAGGCTTTGCAGATGATCCCATCTTTAGCAATGCAGGAATTTTTAATTTGTAAAACTGGCCTAGTGACAATGACTCTCCTAAGACCTAAGGAGAAAAAGTGGTTCTGGCAATGTGATCACACTATACTCACCTTTTGGAAAATAAAGAGTACAAAGTTATTGAAGCATTACCACAATACAAAGAGCCCAAATCTGCATCCAGAAATTGAACTCTGCACAGGTTGCCTCCGCACCATGTGGCAGGAGATATTACTTCAGTCTTGTGAAAATTATAAAGATGTACTATCGCTTTGTCCTAAAAATTGTCCTAAAGATCCTAACAAGTTATAGAGTGTAAAAAGGATGACCCTCAACCCCCAGCTGATGTTGATTATAACTGGAGGGCAAACCAGATGTGAAGTTCACCAGATGTGATGTGCTTTCTGCTTTAATGATTTGAAGGGTTAATGAAGATCTCAGGTAGAACTAGACCTTTTTTTATCTAGTTGTTATTCCACATGACTGTATTCCTATCCAAAACAATATGAATTATTTTTGATCTAGGATTTAATAGGACACACTATAATATGTTTCACTAGGTCAATGTATTTCATTTACTTTATTCTTTTTTATCCACTCATTTTATGATTCTAGCAAAGTAAGGAATCTTATTGGTTGGGAAAGATTTATTCTTTATAAACCTTCACTACTTAATTTTGCATGGAGCTTGGATCCTGCAAAGATTTATACACTGACCTTTAAGCAGTCAGTGGGATTATCTACATGCTTGCAGGTGCATCAGCACATCCATTTGTTCAGGATCAGACCTAAAAAAAAATTCTCTTAATATTTCTTCCATAATTTTACTAGGAATAGCTGTTAGATTTACAGGACATTGATTGTCAGCATTGCCTGAATTTCAATGAACAACTTTCAGTGGCTCAGCCCAGGATCACTGCCAAAACAAAATTTTACAAGACAAAATAATTTCCATGCAAATTCAAGCCAGAGCACTCGTCTCGTCTCCATTCCTTTATCTAATAGTTCTGATTGTCCCAAACCTTCACATAAATTCTGCTTTAGTCTTCTGAAATGGCACATAGACAAATGACCAGAAAATTCCTTTTCAAGGCCAATTTTCTCCAGATTAGGTCAGATTTAACAAAATCACCTCAAATCCCAACATACCAATCTCAACCTTTTACTTATTTTTTTCCTGTATGTAGATATCAAAAACACTCACCAGCCACTAAAACTGTTCTAGACTTTCTCCTTCTTTCATGTGCGACCTATCTATCCATACTCAATTCACCTAAAAATAGCAAAACCTTTCAACATACTTTAACCCCTACACTATTCTGTGTTAAAATACATAAGTGTCCATCATCTAATCCCATAGGAAATATCCAGAAGTAAACCTGGCACCCAGGTGACAAAAATCTTTGAAATAGCTCACAATGGACAGAGCTTGACTCCCTCTGAAGTCAGTCAGTTGCAGAACTCCCACTTAATTGACTGCAGGATCAGACCTTGTGCAGTTCTTTCTCACATTGGATTTCATCATGAAAGATGTTGAGCACTCTCAGCTCTTGCAGGACTTCAACATACACAGCACGTTATGGGAGCAGGATAAACTTTTGGAAATCCTTGTTTATAATCACACCCTAATCTTAATATTCCCAGGAGATAGCATTCCATAGCAAAGGTAAGAATTCCAGAGCTTTTTTAAAAGATCTTGTCTTACACAGGTGGAGTCTGGAGGGTTGGGGGGCAAAGGAGGGTGTCCCTCCCTCCACCAAACTGCAAGCCTCAGGGGCAGGCAGCCTGAATGTGCAATGCAATGAGTTCTGCAGAGGAAACAAGATGTGCCACTCCCAGTTTGTGCCCTTGAGGCAAGGAGTCAGAATCTTGTTTATAAACAGATTTCAGAGTAACAGCCGTGTTAGTCTGTATTCGCAAAAAGAAAAGGAGTACTTGTGGCACCTTAGAGACTAACCATTGGTCTCTAAGGTGCCACAAGTACTCCTTTTCTTTTTATAAACAGAGTGATTAACAGTTGATTAAGATAAGAAGACTTAAGTTCAATGATCTGTTCCAAACTTGGTGAGCTGCAAAAAGTAAGTAGCCTAAATGATAGAAAATAATTGTAGATTTTTCTATAGTTGTTTCAGTTGTTGTATTCAAGAGCTTGTAACAAAGTTACTAATATCTTTCTTTGAGAAGATAACTGATTTTTCAGACAAACGAAACGCAATGAGCTAATCTACCTGGATGTCAGTAAGACATTTGATACAGATCCACATGAGAAATTATTAGTTAAATAGGAAAAGATGGGGATTGTTGAACGCTATCAGGTGATCGACGGACATCTATCTAGAACACATCACTGGGCATTGGCAATACCAGGAGGGATGAGCCAGAGTGCCAATGAGAAGCAAAATCAGAAAGTAACTGAAATATTTCTCTGATGGATTATGTGTACTAAGGGACAATTTATCCTAAATGCTCAATTACTGAGGGACAATCTACACTCATTCCCATATTTGCTTTTTACAACCAACTATCGGTATAGTTTTTCATGAGTGATGTACCCGAGTTTTCAGATTTTAATATCTAAACTGTACCATTAAATTTATTCACCTCAATTTGGGTTATTGCAGATTATGTACTGTAAGTATCTCATGACTTTTTAACCAGATTTTGCACTTTTGGATAAGGTAAGCACTACACCCAGATGTACAGACACTTTTTAAAATCTGTGTATTATATAATTTTTAACATTAGTTTTAATAAAAAAAATTTAATCCAAGAACTGAAAGGTGGATAAGGAACTGGTTAAAGGGAAGACTACAAAAGGTCATACTGAAAGGTGATCTCTCAGGCTAGACTAGAGGAAGGTTACTAGTGGAATTCCTCATGAATCAGTCTTGGGACAACCTTTTTTAACATTTTTATTACTGACCATGGCACAAAAAGTGGGAGTGTGCTAATAAAATATGCAGAGGACACAAAGCTGGGAGGTATTGCCAATACCGAGGAGGACTGGAATATCATACAAGAAGATCTGGATGACCTTGTAAACTGGAGTAATAGAAATGGGATGATATTTAATAGTGCGAAGTGCAAGGTCATATATTTAGGGACTAACAAAAAGAATTTTTGCTATAAGCTGGGGACTTAGCAGTTAGAAGTGACAGTGGAGGAGAAAGAGCTGGGGGTTTTGGTTAATCACAGGATGACTATGAGCCATCAATGTGATGTGGCCATGAAAAGGCTTATGTGTCCTGGGGTGCCTCAGGCGAGATATTTCCAGAAGAGACAGGGATGTGCTAGTACCATTATAGAAGGCTCTGATGAGACCTCTTCTGGAATACTGTGTGCAGTTCTGGTCTCCCATGTTTAAGAAAGATGAATTCAAACTGGAAAAGGTGCAGAGAAGGGCTACTGGGATGATCAGAGGAATGGAAAACCTGTCTTATGAGAAGAGACTTAACGACCTTGGCTTGTTTAGTCTAACCAATAGAAGGCTGAGGGGAGATATGAGCGCTCTGTATAAATACATCAGAGGGATAAATACCATGGAGGGAGAGGGGTTATCTAAATTAAGCATCAATGTGGACCCCAGAACAAATACATATAAACTGGCCATCAACAAGTTTAGGCTTGAAATTAGGCAAAGATTTCTAACCATCAGAGGAATGAAGTTCTAGAGCAGCCTCCCAAGGGGAGCAGTGGGGGCAAAAAAACCTAACTGGCTTCAAGACTGAGCTTGATCATTCTATGGAGGGGATGGTATGACAGGACCACCTACAGTGGCATGTGGCCCATCAGCGACTGCCTGCAGCAAAAATCCACAATGGCTAGAGATGGGACATTAGAAGGGGAGTGCTCTGCGTTACTACAGAGAATTCTTTCCCACATTTTTCACCTTCTTCTGCTGCATGGAACCCTTGCAGGTTAAAACTAGTGGTGAATTCTGTGTAACCTGAAGTCTTTAAACCATGATATGAGGACTTCAGTAACTCAGCCAGATGTTATGGGTCTACTACAGGAGTGAGTGGGTGAGGTTCTGTGGCCTGCAATGTGCAGGAGGTCAGACTAGATGATCACGATGATCACTTCTGACTGTAGTAAGAGTGTCTAAGTAAGAATATACATTACAATTTTAAAGCTAACTAGTGTCCCATAAGTGACTTGCCACAAGATGTCAGAACATGTTAGTATTAGAGCTGAGTGCGTCTAATATTTATTTCATTTTCTTTCTTGATATGGGAATTAGATGCAGTGCTCCTGTCAGATATTTCTAAGTTATCTGCAAAAACGCTAGAGTTTTCAGTTGCCTAAGTAACCACTGGAATCATGGTTAAAGTCCCCTCTCCCCCAGCTCTGAAATGGTTCCCCCATAGGCAGGCATGGAATTTGTTTGGCCCTGTTGGCCTGACTGGAGCTGCTCCCCCAAATATAGAAGTCAAACTACATCTGTGGTTTCTTATGTGCACAATTTTCGAGCATTTCTTATCTGTCTACCTGTGCTAAAGAAATATCACTAGCATCAATCAGCTGGAGGTAATATTGCACTAGACAACCCAAAGAAGAAGAAAAAAATTAAAAAATGGCAGCTTTGAGGAAAGTAAAGCCAGATAGCTTCAAAGACTTAAATGGAGCTGACAACACTAGCTGAGGCTCTATTCCCAAAGTTAGAATATAGACTATCAGCCAGATTCACAAAAGAACCTAGGCACTTAAGTCCACCATTTAGGCACTACTGCCATTCTCAAAACCTCAGCTGCCACCCAACCTATCAGGTACCTAAGTCCACAGCGGTGGGCATGCACAAAGCTGTCTAAGTCCTGATGTTACCCCAGAGCTAATGACCTGCTTGGAGCCCTAGCACAAGCCAAAGTCTCAGCGAAGGATTCTTAAACTATATATCCCCCACCTATCTCACGGGTAGGGCCCAATCCTGTGGGCATTCTCACAGCACACATAAGGATTGGGCCCTGCACAAAATACAAAGGTGGGACAGGAGTGTGTCCCAGAAGAGCCAATAGCTTGGTAGTTAGGGCACTCAGCTGGGATGTGGGTTCAAGTCCCTGCTCCAAAACAAGCAGAGCAGGATTTTTCACAAGAAGGGGCTGACCTGGCTTAGGTGCTTAACTTGAGAGGAGGGGTTTATAGCTGGGAATGTGTGCATGTCTGACCCATCAGTTAGCTCCCGAAGCTCCAAACCAATGAAAGTTAGGCACCTAAATGACTGTGAGGATTTGAGCCCTAAACCCCATCCCTTTCATCTGTACTTTATTCCTGGCTAGCTTGGGTATCTCTCTGCTCAGCTTGCTGGCTTCTGAGAATCCCTTTTTTAGGCATCTAAGTCTTCCCATGCATTGGATGGGGAAGCAGGGCACCTAACTCAGGACTGAGAATTCCACTAGGCAGCAGGGCACCTGGCGGGGTTGGTGCTGCAACACCTTCATTCTTTTATGAATCTGGATCTATGTACAGAGAGATTCCCAGAGCACACGTGTAACTTGGCTGAAAGTGCTAGAAAGAAAAGCAAATCCACACTTCAAACAATGTGTTCCTCCTCCTTTCCTGATGGAGATTGCACTTAGCTGAGCAGGTGAGAATTCAATATTGTTACTAATTTATCACACTAGCTACTCTTCATTGTAAACATGCATGTCCTACTTCCATTGCATCTAAGATATACTAGGAATTGAAGAAGATTATAAGTCACGAAGTACGAATCAAATAGCTGGGAATATGCCAGGGAAGAATATTTTCTTTTAAGAATGAACTAATTGACTTGAAGTGTATGGGAACAATTACAAGTACCAGAAAGGATGTTCAGACCAAACACTACTTCTTTGCAAAGAGCATATCTTACGTATTTGTGATTTTTTTGAACTGTACCTTCTATGGATATGAAAAAGGAGATTATAGTGACATCTGGTTATAGCTATGTAAATTAAAAGGCCTCTTCCTTCTGTGCCCACTCTACATCAGTTTAAAGCCACATTAGAGGAATACCAGAATGTGTGTGCGAAATAATAACGGCTTTAGTGCAGCATTATCCAGAGGGTTGTACAATAATCTATCTGGAAAATATTCTTACTTAGTCACTTTCTGATCTCTCTGATTTGGTGCCCGCACTGTATGCAAGGGAGCAGAAGATCAGGATTGTTAACAGTGTTCAGGCAATGTCAGAAAGCAAATGATGGCTCACAGATCTGACAGTGCCAGGAGGATACAGAACTGAAGGAAGGATCATTCCTGGTAGCAAGAACAAAAAGAAATAAGCTCTTTAATCTGTTCATAAGAATGATGAGTTATGCTCACTGTTTTGCTGCTGCTTTACATCTAAAAAGAACCGTTTAGCAGAAGTGAAAATCCATGAGGTGTAACTCTTTCTTAATTGTAAATAAAGAAACCAATATTAAAGAGACCTTAGGGCAATCAGTGTGTGACACAACTGGATATAGTAAGGGGGCATGGGCTGCACCGTACCCACTATTGTTACTGCTTATGCCTCTGTGTCTATTACATCACATCCATGGGATGGCTAAGCTGCTCAATGTCATCAAGAGCAGGGACTGGGATTTGGGTAAAACTGCACTGGCTGAAACTCAATCCAGAAGAGTCATATTAGGCTAGTAGGTTGTGGGAACCAAATGGAAGAAAAGTCAGAATTGTCAGCTCCTTCTATTGAGGGAGTCTGACCACCTTCTGTTAATAAGGTTTGCAATCTGGAGATCCTGTTGGAGCCACAGCTGCTTCAGTATGCTCAGATAGGAGCAGTGGCCAGGATTTGCACGTTGATAAAGTTTCAGATTTTTCTTTTGTATACAGACCTTGCCCCAGTGCTCCTGGCCTTTGTCACTTTGAGATGAGGCTATTTCAATGCATTGTGCATAGGGCTGTTGCCTTTACTCACAACCTTTTCTTATGCAGAATGTGCCAGCCCATTTGTTACAGGGTGTTTTGCATAAACAGCATATGAATCCTATACTTTGTAATCTGCAATGGTTTCTGATTCATTTCTAGGGGCAATTTAAGGTGTTGGTTATATCCTACACTATAAACTTAATGGTTTGAGACCTGGGTCACCTCAGAGTCATTTCTCACTGTACCATAACCACAGCCATTAAGAGGACCTGAAGTCCTTGATCTAAAAACTGCTGGTCTTGAGGGAGCTGGACACAGAGCATTTTCAGTGAGGGGTTCTCAGTGGAATACATTTTCTGCTTTACCTTGTCTAACCCTGATTTTATTGAATTTCATGTTATGCTGCAAGGTCCATTTATTGTCTTCCCAGGCTTTTCCTAAAAGTGAGGGAAGGAAGAGGAGGGGCATCAGTAGGAGAGTTCTGGTTTTGGAGACCTCCAGAACATCTGAGAGGTCTCAGTTATTTAGACATGGGTTGTATAATGTTGCACTTTTGTGTGCTTGTGCCCAGAGCATGATTTGGGTGTATTTAAAAACCCTAAATAGATATAAAAAATTAAGTTAAATTCTGTCAAGAAACATGCATGTCCAGCTCCACATGACATCAAGTGTATTTAAACCAGGGAGTGACGCGGGCCTAGGGATGTGCTGGCCGCTGCTTCCCACAGCCCCCATTGGCCTGGAACAGTGAACCGTGGCCAGTGGGAGCTGCGATCGGCCGAACCTGCGGATGCGGGAGGTAAACAAACCAGCCCAGCCCGCCAGGAGGCTTACCCTGGTGGGCCTCTGGCCAAAGGTTGCCGATCCCTGATTTAAACACTCTTATCTGAGAGATTGCTTTGATCCTTGATTATTGTATTTGTGTGTTTAAAAGAATACGAGTATGAATGCAAGCTAAAGAGAAATTCAAAGCAGAATGAAGATATGTATGCATTTAAAAAGTGATCATAACTTATGGTTTCCATGATTGGCCCAGTCAATGGACACCTTTTTTGCACAATGAGTTGATTTAATCAGTATGTTCTTAGACCCATTTCAAGTGTGCCTGGTGATATTTCTTAAGTTCTTTTTTTACTAATGTGAACAAGCATAGTTAAAAATAAACCTAAAGATAACCCTCAAGATAAAATTACTTGCTTGTTCTTTACCAGTCTGATTATCTGTGCCACACAGAACATTGTATGGTACTAATAATCATTAGGGGTGTGTGCAGTAATTTAATTTTGACTCCTTGTGGAAGGGCATGCTCCCCCCACCCACCATCCTGGCAGGAGGTCACTCTTCCTTCCTCCCACCCTGGCCCAGCAGGAAGTTGCTTGTCCTTCCCCTGCCCCACAGCTCCCAGGGCTGGGAGGAGTTCTGTGCCCCCAGTGTTTGTGGAGGGTGATGCCCCTGCTTACCCCACCTTGTGCACACTGCTGCTTATCTAGTGCCACAAATTTACAGAGCACTTCACAAACAAAAAAGATATGATAGTAACAATAAAAGCGTTGGTATCCAATAAATGGTGGGAAAATGCACGTGGGTTGTTTTTAGTTTTTATAAAACATATCTTTGAATAATGTGATAAAATGTAATACTCCAGGGAATAGTAATTGTTTATATAGGGTTTTTTTTAATGTACTCATTTAATAATCTTAATATAGTTAAGTTGATTTGATCATGTATACACATGATCACCAGAGTAGTCAGTTTTATCTGAATTTAGCCATTTTTGCATGAAAATTGTTTTAGTCCACCCTGGCAAACATTACTACTGCAAAAATTTTAGAGTCAATAGTATGTTTTTATTGAACTCTTCATTTTAGGTTAAAGAGATTAATTTATATAAATATACAAAATATAAAAGTCAGACTATTACTTGCCCACATAAACTTTAATAGCTTTCTGCAAAACAATTTCAGTTGCCAACTATATTTTAGGAATTGGCATTGGTAAGCTTTTATAAGAGCATGCCCGTAGTAATAGCAGTATTTCATGTTGTTCGCATGATTTTCAATTAAGTTCCACAGGATTACATATTTCATGTGATTAATGATTTGTCTATTTGAAGTTTTAGATCAATAGTGTAATACGGATCAGGATCTGTGCTCTGACGTTTCCTTCCCTTTTCGTTTGGAAATTCAGCAAGCTATCAGGACAAAATTCTCTTCCAACAGTTATGTCTGTTCAGTTACAAAGAAGACAATCAGCATTTTCCAAGATGTTAACAGATTAATTTTTAATTCTGCCTTGAACTTCTTAAATAACTGATTAACTTTTTCCTCAGAGCTTAACTTCAGAAATGTTACCTATCAGCTCTGTGTTCTTGGGGAACCAGGGTGCAGTACCCAGCCTGTCTGACTCAAAAGACCTCCCCCTTCTTCCCTGCCTCTGCTCGAACCAAAGCTGATCAGAAGAAAGACTTACAAAAAGCAATGAAAAGGCAGCGGGAGACACACTTAAACCCCTAGGATAAGGGTGACAGGATTAAGGAAACTCCCCTAGCCTCATCTGCATCAAAGATGGGACAGGGAGGCATCTCCATTAACATACAGATGGAGAATAGAGATTCCAAGGCAAGAACCGCATGGAACTCTGGGACCAGAAAAGCAGGGAAGCACTGCATGATGGGGGATCTCTGCTTCAGATGTTAATGAACCCATGCCTGCACACACCCAGCTCAGTAGTTATCAGACCAATTCTACTAATAAATCCTTTATTAGTATCCTAAATAGTGAAGCTCCCTAATTGCATTGTGAGCTCCCTCCAAGGAACACTGCCCATAGGCAGGAATGATCAGTTCCTATTGTCTAGCCTGAACAAAACAACTTTGGTATACTCCCTTGAGCCATCAGTTTACCCATAAACAAGTCTAGTGTTCTCCTTTGAACCATTGTTGTTTCCCTACAAAAACCCCTACCAGTGCTCAAGTAAGTGCTCTGATGGCTGGATCCAAAATCTGTATCAGTTCCGTTGGGACTTCATCTTCTCCTGACTGATCGTGCTGGGGGTTCTGCCTGTCTCCAGCACTCCGGACCCACAGCTACCACCACGAAGGGAACCCAGATCGATTCAAGCTTCACGGAGTGGTGAGAACCCATCTCTCTCTCTCTCTCTCTCTCTAGATATAGCCTTCTGACCCTGACCTGTTTGATCAGTTATAGTTTTCTAAACCTGACTTTTATAATCAAATTTAAGTTAGATTTAATATTTATAAGTGTTTTGTTTGTTTGGTTCCCCT
Source organism: Eretmochelys imbricata (assembly GCF_965152235.1). Lineage (NCBI taxonomy): Eukaryota > Metazoa > Chordata > Testudines > Cheloniidae > Eretmochelys > Eretmochelys imbricata. The sequence continues at coordinate 97,830,491 of NC_135572.1, forward strand.
ATGGTTATTACCTGGCAATAAATAACTTTTATGGTTAAGCTGGTTGCTTCTCTCTCTCTCTCCCTTGTGAGTGGCTTTTCTGGCTTCCACATTCGCTCTGCAGCAACTCTCCTCATACCTAAGTGAAAGATTCCTGCAGTGCCCAAAAATCCTGTAGGGTTTGCTCATCAAGTGGGTTACTACCAGAACAATTGTAATGTGAAATTGGGGATAGGGACATGGTGAACCTGGGACATAGGAGGGTGGCAGCTTGGAAATGCTGTTTGACCCAGCCTACTGAGTCCAACGACATATACGGATCAGCTTGGGAGTGCGGATTAACCCGGTTTTGTGTGAGTGAGTGAGACAGAGAGAGATTCTGAGGCTGGAAGAACCCTGCCCTGGGGAACCTAGGTCTTGCAGGATAGCTCCATTGGGAGGGAACTGGGAGAAGCAGAGCGCTGTATGAGAACACAAGTGACACAAGAAGTACATTGATAGAATTACAGAACACCCCCCCCCCAAAAAAAAGTAACCCTAATAAATGTGTGTCCGAAAGTAACGGGCAAATCTGGTAACAGAAATGAAGGCACAAAATAGGATTATTTCCTACCACTTTTCACAAACACTTAATACAGGACACAGTTCTTGTTACCATGAACTCAGTGAAATTACTTACAACAGGGTAAAAATCGCTGTTAAATAGAGGATCAGCATCAAAGCTTATGAGCCAATTAAGTTCCACTTAAGGCCTTAGAATGCAGTTTGGGATTTAAATGGAGCATAAGACTTGTGCAGGCCTGCAGTGAATATCAGTCAGATGATAGTGTATTCTGCACTCAGCAGAAAGGGCTAGATGCACAAAGATTTATTTAGGTAACACCTAACCCCCAGGCACCCTGCCACCAAGAAGAATCCACAGCCTTGAATTAGGCACCCAGGATGCTTGGGGGGAGTTAGGCACCTAAGGAAGGGTCCTCAGAAGCCAGTTAGCTGAGCAGGGAGCTGCCTAACCTCGCCAGGAGTGAAATACAGAGAAAAGGGGCAGGATGTATTTAGGTATCTAGTTCCCACTGGTCTGGTCCTCTAGGCGCCTGACTGACATGCCAGAGGGAGGCACTTCCCTCTGCTCAGAATTCCAGGAGAAGGTTCATGGCTGAGAGTTAGGCACCAAAGCCAGGTCAGCTGCTGAGATAGAGGCCTGCTAGGGCATGGGCTCTCATGAAAAGCTAGAGAAAGCCCCAATTATAGCCAATAATCCAATGGTCAGCAGTACCGGATTTACCATGGTGCCAGGCCCAAGGTCCAAAGGGGGCATGACCCACTCTTCTCCGCCCCCCGCTCTCTCCTGTGGGGGCAGAAGCTTTCCAGAGCAGGGCAGGCTCCACCAGCAGCCAAGCTCCTCCCCTGCCTCTTCCCACAGCGTGCTACGTTCCCTCCCCTCCTCCTCTCCCTGCTGCCGATCAGCTGTTTGCCGAGGGGGAAGAGCGGAGCCTCAGCATGCTCGCTGCTCCAGGGAGGAGGTGGAGAAGAGGCAGGGGTGGGGCCTTGGGGAAGGGACTGGAATCAGGGCATACCCCCTCCAGCCCCCTTCCATGAGCACCTCCATGACCCCAGCCCACACCCCCAGCCCTCTGCCCATCCTGACCCTTGCACCCCCTCACACCTCCCCAGCCCCCTGTCCTGACTCCTGCAACCCCCCGCACATAACCAGCCCTCCCTATGTCCTGACTCCTGCACCCCCCCCACATCCCCACCCCCATCCTGAGCACCAAACGGGAGCTCCTGCACCCCCCCCTCGTCTCACCTGTACCCCTCTCACCAAACAGGAGCTGCCCCAGGTAAGCGATCCACACCCCAACCTCCTGAGACCCCTCCCTCACCCTAGCTCCTGGCCAGACCCCGCACCGCAATGTTTTTTTTACAATATTTGGAAAGATCATTATGTGGTCCGTCGAGACCCTGTGCGATTTTCAAGTAGTCTGTGGAAAAATAAGTTAGATTACAAAAACAATCAAGGTACCTCACTTTATTTTCAAAAAAAGAAAAGGAGTACTTGTGGCACCTTAGAGACTAACCAATTTATTTGAGCATGAGCTTTCGTGAGCTACAGCTCACTTCATCAGATGCATACCGTGGAAACTGCAGCAGACTTTATATATACACAGAGAATATGAAACAATACCTCCTCCCACCCCACTGTCCTGCTGGTAATAGCTTATCTAAAGTAATTGTTAGGTTAGGCCATTTCCAGCACAAATCCAGGTTTTCTCACCCTCCACCCCCCCACACAAATTCACTCTCCTGCTGGTGATAGCCCATCCAAAGTGACAACTCTTTACACAATGTGCATGATAATGAAGTTAGGCCATTTCCTGCACAAATCCAGGTTCTCTCACTCCCTCACCCCCCTCCAAAAACCCACCCCCATACACACACAGACTCACTCTCCTGCTGGTAATAGCTCGTCCAAACTGACCACTCTCCAAGTTTAAATCCAAGTTAAACCAGAACATCGGGGGGGGGGGGTAGGAAAAAACAAGAGGAAATAGGCTACCTTGCATAATGACTTAGCCACTCCCAGTCTCTATTTAAGCCTAAATTAATAGTATCCAATTTGCAAATGAATTCCAATTCAGCAGTTTCTCGCTGGAGTCTGGATTTGAAGTTTTTTTGTTTTAAGATAGCGACCTTCATGTCTGTGATTGCGTGACCAGAGAGATTGAAGTGTTCTCCGACTGGTTTATGAATGTTATAATTCTTGACATCTGATTTGTGTCCATTTATTCAAATCAGATGTCAAGAATTATAACATTCATAAACCAGTCGGAGAACACTTCAATCTCTCTGGTCACGCAATCACAGACATGAAGGTCGCTATCTTAAAACAAAAAAACTTCAAATCCAGACTCCAGCGAGAAACTGCTGAATTGGAATTCATTTGCAAATTGGATACTATTAATTTAGGCTTAAATAGAGACTGGGAGTGGCTAAGTCATTATGCAAGGTAGCCTATTTCCTCTTGTTTTTTCCTACCCCCCCCCCCAGATGTTCTGGTTTAACTTGGATTTAAACTTGGAGAGTGGTCAGTTTGGACGAGCTATTACCAGCAGGAGAGTGAGTCTGTGTGTGTATGGGGGTGGGTTTTTGGAGGGGGGTGAGGGAGTGAGAGAACCTGGATTTGTGCAGGAAATGGCCTAACTTCATTATCATGCACATTGTGTAAAGAGTTGTCACTTTGGATGGGCTATCACCAGCAGGAGAGTGAATTTGTGTGGGGGGGTGGAGGGTGAGAAAACCTGGATTTGTGCTGGAAATGGCCTAACCTAACGATTACTTTAGATAAGCTATTACCAGCAGGACAGTGGGGTGGGAGGAGGTATTGTTTCATATTCTCTGTGTATATATAAAGTCTGCTGCAGTTTCCACGATATGCATCTGATGAAGTGAGCTGTAGCTCACGAAAGCTCATGCTCAAATGAATTGGTTAGTCTCTAAGGTGCCACAAGTACTCCTTTTCTTTTTGCGAATACAGACTAACACGGCTGTTACTCTGAAACCTGTCACTTTATTTTCATTTACTTGCTATTACTTATAGGAGGAGAATGAAGAAAAAAAAAGAACGAAAAACGGGGGCGGGGGGAGATAAGAGAAAATGTTCTTTTTCTTGGCTGGGTCCCAAGGAGAGGCCCCAAAAATGAAGCTGAGCACAGGGACGGGGGGCACCACTAACTCTAAATCCACCACTGGCTGTCACATCACCTGGGCTGGGGATACTGTGTCGATTGATCCCCACAGTCTCCAACCTACTTGGGCAGTACAGCAGATATGGCCCTGTGGGAGGAGGGGCAGCTCAGTGCAGAGAGAGACAAAGAGAATGGGCTAGAACCAGGTAGGTACCCGCTCTATGTGGGCAGGGGCGGGGGGGATTCTGTTTATCCCCTCCCCAGCCCTGCTGTGCTTGCAGTTTACCCCTGGCCCCTTCCTTGCTCCAGGGAGCAACCCAAGCTGCCACCCCACTGTGCTTTTGACCCCAGCCCCTTTTACAATCATTCCCCAGGGGGGCCCACAAATATGTTTGGCGCCGGGCCCACAAAAAGTTAATGTGGCCCTGGTGGCCAGGGCACTCCCCTGAAGGGTGGGAGATGTGGTTTCAAATCCCTGATCTGCCTGCTTTGGAGCAGAGACTTGAATTCACATCTACCACCACCCAGGTAAGTGTCCAAGCCACCAGGCTACTGGGTATTGTAGGGTGGGAGGTCACTCTCTCTTGTTGGAGCTGTTCTACTTTGTATAAATAATTAAATATTCATTAGGCCAGAGAGAGAGAAAATGACTCGAGTCCAGTGGTTAGGGCATTCAGGTGGGATGTGGGAGAGACAGAGAGACCTAACCCCAAAACACTCAATAGTCTAGTGGGCTAGGGCACTGACTGGGAGGTCGAAGACGTGAATAAAAGTCCCTGCTCCAAATCAGGCAGAGCAGGGATTTGAATTTGGGCCACATACATTCATAGATTACAAGGACAGAAGGGCCCATTGTCATCTCCTGCTCTGACCTCCTGTATAAGACAGGCCATAGGACTTCCCCAAAATAATTCTTGTTTGAACTAGAGCAGACGTTTTAGAAAAATGTCCAGTCTTGATTTTAAAATGGACAGTGATGGAGAATCCACCACAACCCTTGGTAAATTGTTCTAATCATTAAGTATCCTCATGGTTAAAAATGTACACCTTATTTCCAGTCTGAATTTGTCTAGCTTCAACTTCCAGCCAGTGGATCGTGTTATACCTTTCTCTGCTAGATTGAAGAGCACATTATTAAATATTTGTTCTCCATGTAGTTACCTATATATACATCCCAAGTGAGTGCTTTACCCAGTAGGCCACCAGATGCGCACAATTGCCCCCACCTCGGTTTTGTGACAAATATAATATTTTAGGTAGGCTTTGAGAATGCCTATGGGATTGGGCCCCACTGGAGAGAGAGGCAAGGGAACACCTCATTTAAGAATCCCTCTTTGGACGGCAGGGGCTTCATCTTCATCTTTCTAAGCCCTTGTTACATGTGGGGCAGTATCAGCACTTAGGTGGCTTTGCACATGCCAACTGGCCGAAACTTTTACACCTATGGGACTTGGGCATCTCTGGGGTTAGGTGGCAGCTGAGCAGTGATTTTGAGAATGTCAGTATTGCATAAATGGTTGATTTAGGCACCTAAAGGAGCAGTTAGACACATAATACCTTTGTGGATCTGGCCCTAAGTGTTTACAGGACTGGGCTCCAGTAAGTTGTCATCTGGCTGTGGAAAGGGGTAGTAAGGCATTTCTAGTTGTTTTAAGTTCAGCTTAGTTATAAACAGTAAATGCAACATCTCTTGTTCGTGATAACTGGTTAGATAAGTATGGAAACTAGTGAGGCAGCACCTGTGCCTTCAGCGTCTATACTGACTACTTCACTAGAGAATGGACAACCATTAATGTAGAATAGCTTGTTGCTTTGGGGAAAAAAGACAGCTCAGGTCCTGAAGACACATCTTCATTGGTTCTCTCAAGCCCCTGCAAGAATCAATATAGTCCCTAAGAAAAGGAGAAAACCTAATAGTTTTGTATGGCCTAGGTAGATCAGTAACATAATATTTATCCCTGGGGATCTATTCAGTGATGGCATATTTAAATAGTCTCCTCTATTCCATTAGCATTCTAATGCGGAAGAATATGCATAATTTTTAAAGGTATACTTATCTTATGGCACATAGCCGATTACTGTATTATCTGACAGTGAGGCGGAATTGGATTCTTCCTGTCTAAATTTACTCATCCTCATTGTTAGAACAATCTGTTACAGGATGTCATTTTAGTATTCAGTGGCAATGCTGTCTGTCATCTCTTTAAAAGTAGGTATATTAATAAATACTTTCCATTTGTACTTGGAGTCTGGCAGGTTAATCTATTCGTAAGTCAAGAAGCAATCCATTCTCACAGTTTAATTCTGTGTACAGATTTTTTATCTTCCAAAATACAAAGGTGCAAACACAGTGCCTGCCCCAAAGACTTTACAATCTTAAAGACAGAGCTACCAGTTCAACTACTGCTGACAAGTGAATTTATTTTAGACTCTTTTAAAATGTATTTTTCAAATAATAGTTGATCCCTTTAAAAGTGTTTTGCTACATCTGCTAACGGGTACTGAACAATTTGGACTCTGCACTTTTTTCTAGGGTTGCTAAGTTTCCAATTAACTAAAAATTAAGCATTAACTAGAATACCAGAAATGAGAAAAAATATAAAAAAATGAAGTTCATTTTTAAAATTAAAAATTAATTTATTGATTTGTAACATCCATCACTAATTATCTAAAAGAAAAAAAATAACACTTTTTGTTTGTCTCTAAATGTCTATGGTGCCTGGGTCTTTAAGGCAAGCAAACATGAAAAATGTCTTGTCCCCATATTAACTTTCTGCAACACTTGTTCAAGTGTAATTTGCTTGTGTTGTACCTATTGCTTACCCAGATGACTGAAGTACTCTCCACATACCACACAGTGACATTGCTAATTGTCCAGGATATAGTGAAAGTCAAGAAGCATGTTAGGGATACAGATTTTAGCTTTGATATTTTGTTTTGGTGGAATAGGAGCTGTTATTGCTGCCACTGCGTCAAATGAGTGGAAAGTAACCAGCAGAGCAACATCAGTTATCACTGCAACTTGGGTTTTCCAGGGTCTTTGGATGAACTGCGCAGGAAATGCACTGGGTGCTTTTCATTGCAGACCTCATTTTACCATCTTCAGACTAGAAGGTAAGTAGAGGTAATTTTACTCGAACTATGACAGTGCATGAAGAACTACATCAGTACAGGGTGATTAAGTAACATTTACAAATAACTCTGAGAATTTCAAGATGTGAGCCTCAGGAGGAAGATAATGATTTTGCTTTGTACAACAGGGTATAACTAGAAACAAGGGTATAAATTTAACAAAAGGAAAATATAAAATTAATATTGGAAATAATTTCCTGACAGTAACATGCATTTCTCTCCTGAGGAAAGACGTAATTCCACTATGTAAGACATTATAAAAAAACCCAAAACACTCCATACTGGACAGAATTCTGGCAAATATACTTTTGGTAACAAACTTCTCTTGGCAGAGGTGGACTAGACTCCCTAGTAGAAATTGGAGATGATAAAGGTCTATGTGAAACTAAATATACTGCTGACAGGAAAGGGTAAGTTATGACAGGATCTCTGACACGTATCAGAACTTCTTACAATAATTAGGGGCCTGGTCCAATGGTGCATTTGTATATATTCTTCACTATAAGCACATGAGTGTAATGGAACTACGGACATGCTTAGAGCTAAGCACCTATGTATGTGTTTCCAGGATTGGGGATGACATTTTACATTTTAAGTTATAAAGCAGGATATTGTCGAAGGTGAGTTAGAGAGAGAGAGAGAGAGAGATGTATTGTACATCATCTATTGATTTGTAAAAAAGTAAATGTCGGCTGCTCAACTACTGAGTGAAGATGGGGGGAGTTCTCTGTATAGAACAGCATATGGAGAAGCATTTGGTTTAAAATATATGTAGTACTAGTTAAACTTTGAGACACTAAACCATAAAGTCCTTTCTACAATTTGCATAGTAGAACTACTCAGCTACCAGCAATCATGCTCCTTCTTTCCCTTGAGGACAAGGGCAAAGGAATTTGCTGAAGCTGGGCTCTCCTGGATGACTGGGGCAAATGAACAAGGTGGAGTAGGTCCACCATAATCCAGTGCGTGGTGGGGGACGGTACTAAAAGAAGACACCGCTAGTAATTTCATGGAATCAGGGAAGAAATCCAGGCCGGAGGCAACCTTGCAAATTCCTCAATGAGAGCTACAAGAATCACTAGTGGGAGTCACTCGTGGCCTGTGGGTCATACAGGCCAATTCCTGGACCTATTGAAGTCAGAAGTTTTGTTGTAGACCTCAGTAGAACCAAAATTTGGCCCATCATGAGTACCTATGAGTTTATACATCTACTCTGCCTTCAGAGCATTTACCTGCTTTGAATACTAGAAATCCATAAAGGTAAAGTTGATTGTCAAAATGACATTATGATGATGATGCAATTATGGGCTTAAAGTTGCAGTCTTGGTATAGGCAAAGCTCCCAGTAAGATCAATGGAACATTTATGTCTCTTTCTACATATTTTATCAGACAGTCCTCAGAACTGCAAAAAATCATGTACTAATTATCTGAATCAGTGAGAAACCTTTTACTTATGTTACAGTATAGCTAAAATTAATCAAAAATGGAAAAAAGCTATAAAAACTCAAGTGTACTATTTAAAAATCTGTTCTCTTCTTTTTGAATAGTTGTTTATGGATTGTAATGCTTATTTTTTCTTTAAGTTTTTTTAAAAGAAGAACACTTTCCGTTCAAGAGTATAAGTTAAATTTGTCCTTTAAGTACTTCAGTGACTATAAACTCTCATTATTATAATAATTGTTAGGAAAGTTATTTTCAATATAATCAATCACATTTGTGACTTAAAATTTTACTGCTTTGAACCATTTAATCATTGACTGACTATAACTGGCATAATAAATATGATATGAATATGTATGAATTTTTTAAACAATGTATGTGCAAATCCCAATAAGCTTTTGCTTATTAGTAGTTTATAATAATACAAATATGAAATTAACAGCTTTGAGCAACATGTTCTTATTAAAATGAGATGGCAGCAATAATTTGAATTGACATTTAGGAAAACTAATTTTAATCAGCCAGTGCAAGCACCTCCAAGGTGTCATATTACATGCAGAGAAAAATAGATATGCAAAAAATAAAAAATAAAAAAAAAAAAGCATTTTGTTTTGTAAAATTACTTAACATCATAATACTCTGAAGAAAACAAGAAATCTGCTGGAAGAGCTTTGCACATAGTGCTATATTGTAAAATATTAATCCACTATTATTCCAAAAGTAACAAAAACTGCTAATGTGTCTTCCAGAGCCCAGTGGTGCTGGAACAGTTTTTATAGTTGGGGTGCTGAAGGTGGAAACCATGTATCTGGGTTATTATTACTACTTCAGACCAGACGGTGTGCCATACCCTTAGTTCCAGCACCTATGCCAGAGCCTCTAGATATCATCATAATTGTTAACATAGTGACTGTGGGCAGGGACTAAGAAATAGCTTTACTATTGCTCACTTATTTTATAGCACTTATTTGCAGTTTGTTATAGCATAAAATACTAAACTGGCTATGCAAGCTCTTCGTTTCTTTAGTAATCTTTCGACAGCTGGATGGAGGGCCAGGAAGAAACAATGCGTTCTAGTCCAAGCTCTTCCACTTACTGGTGTTAATAAACTTCATGGCCTTATCATTTAGCAAGGTGTCTTTCTAAATTAAAAGGCAGGAAAGTCTCTTTTCCGCATTTTACAAATGGTATAGCTGAGAAGTTCCAGAACTGGAAACTGAATCCTATCTGTCGCATAGCAGACCCAGTTCTCATTCACAGCTATACTGTCTTTCAGAATGGAATTGCCAAACTTATGTGTATGGCAGAGATGTCTGTAACCATTATACTACCATCATCTCTGCAGCCAGGAATAGTACGCAGGAATCCTGACTGCCAGTGTTCCACTAGGGGTCACCAAATGAAATTAATAGGCAACAGGTTTAAAGCAAACAAAAGGAAGTATTTTTTCACACAATACACAGTCAACCTGTGGAACTCCTTGCCAGTGGATGTTGTGAAGGCCAAGACTACAACAGGGTTAAAAAAAGAACTAGATAAATTCATGGAGGATAGGTCCATCAATGGCTATTAGCCAAGATGAGGAGGGATGGTGCCAGAATCTGGGAATGGGCGACAGGGGATGCATCACTTGATGATTACCTGCTCTGTTTATTCCCTCTGGGGCACCTGGCATTGGCCACTTTCAGAAGACAGGATACTGGGCTGGATGGACCTTTTGTCTGACCCAGTATGGCCGTTCTTAAGTACTGACTAGCAAATAGTTGTTTAAACCACTGGTATAGTATGTCACATCTCCTTCTTGTGACTGGTTTACCTAGAGGATAATAGCGTACTACTACTACCAGGTACTCCATTAGCTCAAGTGGTAAAGGTCTGTGTAACCCATGTAAAGGTTCTGGATTCATAACTTGAACTCATTTTGGTTTAAATATTAGTTATTTAAAAAACATATGTTTTAAAAACATTAAGGTTGCAAAGTCAAGCACTGAAAACCTTAATCCAGCCCCATTATGAGTATGGGTTTATCTAATTACACAATCACATGCTTTCTGATCTACTGGATTCCTGCTTCACCCAGTGCACAAGATGGACAGTGAATGGGGCACAGGGTTGCAAGAAGGACAGGGATGTTCTCTTGTGGTTAAGGCACAGGAATAGAAGACGAGAGCTGGGTACTTTTCCTGGCTCTATCACATCATTGTACTGTATATGAGGTTGGGCAACACTCTATCATACCCAAATATTAGAAAGTCTAGAACTTAACAGAGAAGGCCCTGATCCAGCAGAGCACTTAAGCGCTGAAATAATTTAATGCAATTCTCACTGTCCCCAGCTTACACTGCTTGCCTAAATGTATGTTTGCCCCTTAGCATATGCAATGGTCAAAAATAACAAACCACTATGAGATTACTAAGTACCATTTCCAATAATCTTCTAGAAACAAGTTAAAATATAGGCAAAGAAGTAAAATTAAGTGTGTAGAATTTTTGTAAAGAAAACGTAATATTGGTCTGAGGTATTAGCTGGATACCACTGAAACATTCTTGCAGCTTTAATTTGTTCATAACAAAGGTGTTTTGGTTTTTTGGGGGGCAGGTGGGGATTGGTTTTCTTTTAATAGCACGCTAAGCTCCACATTCTGTATTATTGATTCTTCTGCTGTGTTAAAGTCTTCTGAAAAAAGAAAAGGAGTACTTGTGGCACCTTAGAGACTAACCAATTTATTTGAGCATGAGCTTTCGTGAGCTACAGCTCACTTCATCGGATGCATACCGTGGAAACTGCAGAAGACATTATATACACACAGAGACCATGAAACAATACCTCCTCCCACCCCACTGTCCTGATGGTAATAGCTTATCTAAAGTGATAAGTTGGGCCCAACTTGATGATCACTTTAGATAAGCTATTACCATCAGGACAGTGGGGTGTGAGGAGGTATTGTTTCATGGTCTCTGTGTGTATATAGTGTCTTCTGCAGTTTCCACGGTATGCATCCGATGAAGTGAGCTGTAGCTCACGAAAGCTCATGCTCAAATAAATTGGTTAGTCTCTAAGGTGCCACAAGTACTCCTTTTCTTTTTGCGAATACAGACTAACACGGCTGTTACTCTGAAAGTCTCCTGAGAAATCCTTGCTTTTGTTCATTATGGTGTACTATTTTATACCATAAAGTAGATATTTTATTAATCTTATGTAGCAACATTTTCCTTGAAGACCCAGAAAGTCTTCTGTTGGAGTTTTAACTTCTAGCTCCTTATTTTTGAAAAGATAAATTGTGAAGATTTAGCTCGTACAAACCAACGGATTTCAAAAGCTAAATCCACCCACACCTTACAGTTAAGTGCAGTTATTCTTCTCAACTGGAAGGCCTTCTATGAGGTTTTCCCCACATGCTTCCAATTTTTTAAAATATTCCATGTTGTTCTTCAGAAATCAGTGAGACCAACATGCATAACTGTTGATACTTTCATATTCAAAGGAAATCAACTAAAATGTGGTATCTTATTTAACATGAGGCTCTTCTTCTACAGCTGACAATCAGATACAAGACATGTCTAAGATTTATATTTGGTTACACAGTACATTTGTTCAAAGTGATGAACACTGATTCATATTTCCAAAGGAAATGTGAACTTAGGAGTTCTGTATTTCCTTTCCCAGATGGAGATGTTCCAAAATGCTCTCCTATTTGTAGACTGCTTTTCCTTTCTCCAAAAGTGACATTATGATAAGACAGAATGAAAACTACTTCTACTGACATCAATACCCTGTATATAGCAGAAATAGGAGAACAAGCCACACCAAAAATAGTGAAAAGTGACTCACTGACCCCATTTTATCATGTTATTTAATTTGACCTACCAGCGAGATTCATCCTTCACAGGGACATAAGCACCTTCTCAGCTACAAGGCTGGCCAAAAAAACAAACAAAACAAAGAGCTGTTCGGAGCTCAGCCTCCAGGGCAAGCCTTGCAATGCACAGGTCAGCTCTATTTTTAATTCCAGAAGCGGCACAAGGTAGGGGAGGAAACAGTATAATTAATTAAAAGAACAACACACACTACCACCACCACCTAGCTCTTATATAGTGCTTTTCATCCAGAGATCTCAAAGTACATTACAAAGGAGGTAACACCATTATTGAGAGCGGGTTCAGAGGGAGACACAATTTATGGTCTGATTTTACCTCCTTCCAGCATCTTTGGGCTTCACAAAACCTAAGGCCAGCCCTGCTCTGTTGCTATGAAATAGCCTCTCATATCCTGGTTACATAATATTTTCGCTAATGCCCCAGTTGCTTGCATTTAATCTATACAAACATTAATGATTTTACAGTTAAGCATCCTCCTTTGTAATTTGACAACAATTCAAGGACTGTGTTCTGGATCTGCTAACAATGCAACAGCAGTGTAACACACCTCCTCTACAACGTAAAGTCTGAATTACTCACAGCCACAAGGATATGTGATTTGAGCATTGGCCTACTAAACCCAGGGTTGTGAGTTCAATCCTTGAGGGGGCCATTTGGGATCTGGGGCAAAACTTGGGGATTGGTCCTGCTTTGAGCAGGGGGTTGGACTAGATGACCTCCTGAGATCCCTTCCAACCCTGATATTCTATGATATGGATACTCATGTACAAGAAGGGGTTCTACCTGAGGGGTAAAAGGTAGTGGTATTCCAAACTCTGCCTACAAAATAAACTTCATCTATTCAAGAAGCCAAAATGAGACACCATTCCCAGCAGATAGTGCAGATGTTCAGAATATGATTCTGTGCACTCCAGTGGGTAGACTTGGGCAAAAAAAAAAATCAGCAAAAAGTAAATTCACCCCCCCAACTGCATTTTTCTGCGAACAGTTTCAGCTGAAAAACAAAACATGCAAAAATGTTGAAACAGTTTGTTTTAGCCATTTCAAAAGGAAATGTTTTGACTTTTCATTCTTGAAATGATATTTGTTTTCAAAAGTTAGCTAAGAAGAAGTGAAAGCCACTCAAAAACAACCTGAAATAAAGCACCAAAAGAGTTGTTTTGGGTCAAACAAATGTTTCATTTGACCCAAAATGAATTTTTTTTCAATTCAGCAAGAAAAAACAAAAAATTTCCATTTGGATTTGGACAGAATAATCAATTATTTGCTCAACTCTACTACTGGGCTCCCCTCAGTGTGGTTTGGAGGGCCACAGAGCCCAGCAACTGCACATGGCTGCCCTGTTATCCTTCTTGGTAACATTGTTATTCTTCCATTGACTGCCTTCTTTCCTATCTGTGCAGCAGCAGCTTCAAAGAGCATGAAGAGGCAGCTAACGCTGTCTGGAACAGCATTAACTCCCAATCACCCACTCAGATATCTAGGTGGGTTGCAGGAAAGCAGACTGGAAAGAGTAACTGCTCCCCTATAGAGCCCTGCGTGGGACTATTTTTTTAATCCCGCTCCCGTCCCATCCCACCCCGCAATACCCACTCCCACCTGCATTGTTTCTTGCATTTTTTCCCCGCTCCCACCTGCAAAAACCTTAGATCCCACAAATCCCGCATGAGAGACAAATTTCCCCATGCTACTAAAAACTAAAACCAAACAAACAGGTTGGTTAATATATTAGATATATAAACAGAATTCAGAATCAACTTTTACCAATAAAAGAATAAAACAAATCTTGCTTAAACCATGTAAAAAGATACTTCAACTCCTGTTATAACAGACATCTAGTCTTTCTATCCCTCACTATAATTTAAGTATTAAAAACTTTATTTAAAAACAAAAAAGAAAAACTTGCTTTACATTGCTGAAAGTCTATTTATGACAAACTGATGAGCGATGTTGTGGTTTCCCACAAAATTACCGCTGTCTTGTTTTTTGCACATCCCATCCCGCCCAAAGAGGCGACGCTGGGGGCAGGGGAGGTGGGAAGGGTTGGCCGCCTGCCCTCCCCAGAAGCCTGCTAGGGGCACTTGACTCAGTAGCCAGACCCGGCTGGGGAGAGGAAGGGGCGGGGCCAGAGCCTCTCCTCTTCCAGCCATGCTGCGCGGTGCAGCGCAGTGGCTGCCCTGGGGCTCAGCTTCTCTAGGGACAGTGGCCGAGCGAGCCGGAGCCCTCCCCGGCATGCTCAGAGACAGCTCCTGTCCCCAGAAGCTGAGTCTGGGCAAGGCAGGGAGTGGCGACAGTGGCAGTCCTCTCCCTGCCCGGGTCATCTTCTGGGGACAGGAGCCAACTCTGAGCGTGCTGGGGAGGGTGGGGGACTCTGGCTCGCTTGGCCACTGTCACCAGAAAGTGAGCCTGGGGGGGCAGGTGGCCTGCGGGTTAGGGTTAGGGTTAGGTTTAGGGCATGGCTCCGCAGCCTGGCTGCCAGAAGAGCAGCCGAACAGCCAGGGGAAGCCAGGCCGGCACAGCAGGAGGACAGTCCAGGTAAAGTGGGATGGGGAGGATGGGATGGGGAGAGTGTGGGGGCCCTCACCTGGGGGCAGTGCGGGGAAGAGTCACATGGGGGTGTCACCTGTCCCTCCCCCTTAGCTGGTGCCCCTCTTTGTGTCCCTCCCACTAGTCACCTCTGCCTGCCCACAACAAAGTATATTTTATCTATTCCCACTATTATAGCAGTGGATCCTGCAGGACCCACAGGATTCCAGTCCCGCCGCAGGGCTCTACTCCCCTGCTCAGCTCCCTCCCTAGAGAACGACATCTTATCCCTGCAGTTGACCGAGGGCTCATAAAATACTTCTAAAGAATAATTTTTTGCTTTAGGAATGCATCATATGGCAGGTATTTTCCAAAAAAAACTTCCAGAGATCTTCATTCTCCTCCCGCACTTCAGTCTGAGCATGCTGAACTCTGTATGCTATCCTATCAATACAGTCACTGTACTTTACAGGAACAAAGTAGAAACATTTCCAGCAAATGTACTTAATACAAGTGTGTTTGCCAAGTGACTCTGCAGCCTTCTTTGGTTATGATTTGGAGAGGTGTTTTTGTTTAAATGAGAAACCAAGTGGAAAGGTTTCCTATTCCCTCACCCTTCCTGTCTGCAAATACTTGCTTCCTTGGTACACAATCATTGTAAATTTCAGAGTAGCAGCCATGTTAGTCTGTATTCGCAAAAAGAAAAGGAGTACTTGTGGCACCTTAGAGACTAACCGATTTATTTGAGCATAAGCTTTTGTGAGCTACAGCTCACTTCATCAGATGCATAAAGTGGAAAGTACAGTGAGCAGATTTTATATATACACACAGACCATGAAAAAATATACATTGTAAGGAGAGTGATCACTTAAGATGAGCTATCATTATATCATAAGCATTATAAGATATGGGAGAAAATCATGTGATCCTGTTGGTAAAATGCTGGCAGTACATCACTTGCTTATCGTCCACTTTCCTGTCTATCATGTAGCTTAAAATAAGAAAATGTTCAACTATCGCCTTTAGGATCACGGATTAATATATCCACTGCAGGGTCACTATGGAGACCCTTCCTGCTCCCAAATGATCTTAAGAACGACAATGGGGAGCAGGAGAAAGATGTAGGTCAGTGGCCTGGGCCATCAGATCAGATTCACACCCATTCTAAGACCTTAAGGAGCCAGGGTCAGTGGTGATTAGCCTTAATGGAAGCAGAGCCAGGAAGAAGGTAGGATCAACTTCCTTCCCTTCCCCTATTTACCTGGAATTTAATAGCTCATGGTCTCGTGGAATATGTGGCAACAAGTAGTTCCAATGTGGAACCCCTTGGGCAAGAGATCATGAGACTGAGCTAGCGGAGAATGTACACAGCAGCAGCTACTTGAGAGCAAATTGGGCAGCCTTACGGCAGTGTGAAATTAAGAGACTGGGGAAATTAAAAGGCTGAGTCACATGGAGCCTGAGAAAAATGTGGGGGTGGAAAAGAAGCAGGGAGAAGAGCAGGCCCAGACAAGGCAGCTGCAGGTCTATGGATGGAATCAGAACTGGGACTCAGTGGTTAGAAAAGCTGTCCAAGCAGAGCAGTGGTAACTAGCCTGGAGTCGGAGCAGAGGCAGCACTGGGAGGCAAGCACGGTCCAGAGGAGTATTACCCCAGTAATGTGTCCAGCCCCTGGTGCTCTGTTCACAAATGTTTGTAGCTGGTAAAAGGAAGTAGAGGAGATCTGGGTAGCAACTCATGTGTTAGTATTAGTGTTTTGTGCACTCTCACCTCTAGAAAAAAGAAAAGGAGGACTTGTGGCACCTTAGAGACTAACAAATTTATTTGAGCATAAGATTTAATGAGCTACAGCTCACTTCATCGGATGCATCCAATGAAGTGAGCTGTAGCTCACGAAAGCTTATGCTCAAATAAATTTGTTAGTCTCTAAGGTGCCACAAGTCCTCCTTTTCTTTTTGCGGATACAGACTAACACGGCTGCTACTCTGAGACCTCTCACCTCTAGGGCGCCCCTAATACCTGTTACAAGGAACTTCGCTTCTTTTGACCACTTTTGACCCTGGAGTGGCCTGTCTCTCTCCAAGTCTTCCATGGCCTGGCTCTCCAGCCAGGTCACCTTTAAGTGCTTTAAAGTGCAAGCCAGCCAGCAACAGCCATTTCAAATTGTGACTATTGTCTCAGTGCTGCTCTCACTGAAATGACTTTTTTTTTGCCAGTAGGCTCACTCCTGTTCCTGTTGAAATCAAAGTTCTGTCTACAATCTTAGCAAAGGCTAAATATTAAAACAGCAAAAATTAGACCATTTAAAAGAATTGTGGACATTTTTGTTAATGAAAAGCAGAAAAGTCTAAAATAACCGAGAGAACATGGTCAAGATATTTTCAATATTTTATCTTTATTTTTTAAACTTTATGTCCTCAGGGAGTTTGAAACAAAAATCTGTAGGAACAAAAAATGTAGCCCATACTTATACAATGGGGGACTATCTGCAAAGCAGTGACTCTGAAATAGGATTTGGGGTCATAACGAATCATCAGCTGACCAGGAGTTTTCAGTACTGAGATCACATAGGCTAATCTGACCTTTGGATTTATAAACTGCAGAATCTTGAGTTGGAGTAGGGAGTTTAGATTACCTCTGTATTTGGCACTGGGACAATCGCTGCTAAAACACCATGTTTTGGTGTCCACAGTTCAAGAAGGATGTTTATAAACTGGCGACAGTTCAGAGAAGAGCCAGGAGAATGTTTGCAATTTCGGAAAACATGCCTTATTGTGATAGAGTGAGCTCCTTGAGTTTATTTTGCTTAACAAAGACAAGGTTCAGGGGTGTCTTGATCAGTCTATAAGTACATATGTGGGGAGAACAAATCTGATAACAGAGGTCTCTTGAACTTAGCAGAGAAAGATCTAACATGATCCAATGGCTGGAAGTTGATGCTAGGCAAATTCAAACTGGAAATAATGTGCACATTTTTAACAGTTAACCATTGGAACAATTTACCAGGGGTTGGGAAAATTTTAAAATCAAAATTGTATGTTTTTCTAAAATATATGCTCTCATTAAAACAGGAATTAATTCAGGCAAGTTCTATGGCCTATGTTATACAGGAGGTCAGACTAGATTATCACAATGGTCCCTTCTGGCTTTATAATCTATGAATTTTCAACAACAGAACTCCATGTATGATGAACTTTCTGTGAAGATGAAAAGTCTGTTTCTAACCAAGAATAGTTGTTGCTGTGAGTGAGTCATAGAGAGTTACTTCCTGAGACAGAGACTTTATTGGCAAACTTCACTTCTCTCCACTAAGGAAAAACAATAGTATTGTAAGGAAACAAAATATGCTCTTTTAGGTCTTAAGTGTTTTGGCTCTTGTTTGCTTTTATTTTAATTTTACCAATTAGCCGATTTTCTATATAGCTTTATAATTTTCTTTCATTTTCTTTGTTCCATGAAGCTGTGTACTAGTCATTGTTAAGCAACTGTGTAATTTTACTATCCATGCCAAAAACCGCACAAGCTACCACCGAACGTTTAACCTCCTTTTTCTAAGTAAGCTAGTCAAGAAGCCAGCAAAACCACCTTTCAGCGCCATCTGTCAGCATTATGGATTCTTTGAGGCAGGCTTCAGGTCAGGGCATGATACAAAGACAGCACTTGTTGCTCTGGTGGATGATCTCTTCCTGTCCATAGACAAGGGAAGTACATCCTTGTTCATCCTGCTGGACCTCTCTGTGCCATTTGATAATGCAGTGCTGATCACTATATTCTCCCGACCCATCCCCAGGAACCTGCAGGAGTAAACAGAGGTACCCTGAACTGGTATTCTAGTTCCTCCACCTCCAAAGCGCTCATCTCCAGCATCCCATAGGATACTGTCCTCTCCCTCACATAATCAGCATCTATATGAAGTAATTGGGAGAGCTGGTGAGGCAGCGTGAGCAGAAATGCCAGCAGACGTCTTCTTTATGTCTAGGCTTAGAAGGATTAGATTGGTATCGGTAAATGTCGATTCCACCATTCACACACACAAACCAATGAAAAAAATATTTCCATTGATAACAATAGAAATCTACAGATAAGCAAAGTAAGAAAAAGGTCTGCTTAAGAACTTTAGTTAGAGTTTGATTTAAGGCTAAAATTTTGACATATGATGTTGACAGTTTCTTGTAACTGTTATCAAGCTTTAAGTTGTTGAATCTCAGCATCTGTTCTCGTTAAATAATTATTGTCTCATCCCTCCCCATTGTCTGACCCTCCATGATTTCCCACAACTGTAAAAATTTAAATATATAAAAATTGGGGGGAAAAAACCTTAAAAACAAAGAACAATATTATCTGTCAAAAATACAAATCTAATTCTACCAAGCCTATTTATATCAACCATAAACAGCACCATCTCCCTGCTCTATCAGGGTTTAACTAAAGTCAGCTCCTGGATGATGAGCAGCTGGTTAAACCTGAAGTCAGACATAATTAAAGTGATGCTGGTAACCCTCAGACAGAGACAAACACCTACAAGATCTTTATCAAGAATTCTTAAAACTACAATAAGGGAAGTGAGGAAACAGATTGACAGAGCGAGATGGGTACTTAGAAGTCACCTACTGCAGGACAGGCCCAACAAGGAAAATAACAGAACACCAATGTCCCTCACGTACGGCCCCCAGCTAAAACAGCTCCTGCACATCATCAGTGATCTACAACCTATCCTGGAAAATGATCCCTCACTCTCACAGACCTTGGGAGACAGGCCAGTCCTCGCTTACAGACAGCCCACCTGAAGCAAATATTCACCAGCAACTACACCACACCACAGAAACACTAACCCAGGAATCAATCTCTGTGGCAAACCGCATTGCCTACTCTGTCCCCATATCCACCCTAGCGACACCATCAGAGGACGCAACATTAGCTACACCATCAGGGGCTCATTCACCTGCACGTCTACTAATGTGATATGTGCCAGCAATGCCCCTCTGCCATGTACATTGGCCAAACCGGACAGTCTCTATGTAAAAGAATAAATGGACACAAATGAGACATCAGGAATGGTAACATACAAAAGCCAGTAGGAGAACACTTCAATCTCCCTGGACATTCAATAACAGATTTAAAAGTAGCCATCCTTCAACAACAAAAAGAACTTCAAAAACAGATTTCAAAGAGAAACGGCAGAGCTACAATTTATTTGCAAACTTAACACCATTAATTTGGGCTTGAATAGGGACTGGGAGTGGTTGGCTCACTACAAAAGCAATTTTCCCTCTCTTGGTATTGACACCTCTCATCAATTATTAGGACTGGATCACATCCACCCTGACTGAATTGGCCTTGTCAGCACTGGTTCTCCACTTGTAAGATAACTCCCTTCTCTTCATGGGTCAGTATATCTATACCTGTATCTGTAATTTTCACTCCATGCATCTGAAGAAGTGGGGTTTTTTACCCACGAAAGCTTATGCCCAAATAAATCTGTTAGTCTTTAAGGTTCCACTGGACTCCTCTTTGTTCTCATGGATACAGACTAACACGGCACCCCTCTGATACTTGCAGCCAAGAAGGGAAGGCCCATGAGTGCAGGAGACAGACCTTTGATGGAAACTGAACATAGACTAGAGAATTCACTTCTGCAAGAGGGCACTGCCTATTCCCAGAACTGAATGTGTAACTCATTTCTCTTACACAACTTTTCTGTGGTACATTCACTACATACACAAACAAAAGCTCTATAAACGGATCAAGTTTCTCCTACAGGCTAGGAAGGAAGGAAATTCTTATTTTTATTTCTATTCTTGAAAGGTACTCCAATAATATGGGGATGGGACACACCACCACACAGCCACTGGATGCTCCTTCCACTACCATGCATTCCAACAGCACATGTGGAGGAGGAAGAAGTGGTAGAAGGACAAAGTTGCTATAATGCTGAAAGGTAGCCATGTAGAGGCTCCAGCCTCCTCTCTTCTCTGTCAGTGCCTGCCTGCCTACTCAGCTCCAGCCTGGACTTTGAAGCACTGTTACTGGGAGTGAGCCTGAAACCCTACTATCCCTTAAGCACCATCATCCATGAGATACACACTCCACAGGGCCTCCTCCATCACCAAGGGCAATCACCTACAGTCTGAAAAGCTCCACCCATTCTACAAAAAACAAAGGGAGCCTGCGCTCTACTTGACCAATTCTCCCACAGCCAGAGGCCGCAGGGAAACCCCTCTGATACCACAGCTGCCAGCCCCACCGCTCCAGTGCGGAGCAGCTGACAAGTAGGGGAGTTCTGTGGCAAGGTATCTGTAGTGAGGTAGTGAGTAGGGGGAAGATTAATTGATGGACAGGCTGGGGATGAAAGAATGTATAGATTGGGGTGGGGAGTGATGGAGCACAGAATAGATGGACTTTTGCGGGGAGTGTTTAACTTTCAGAATGTCACAGGCTGACAGAACATTTTTGAAGGAGTGCATTGTTCAGATTTTGGCAGCATTTGCCTGGTTAGCATCAAATAAATTATTCATAGTAGCTAAGAATAATGATAACAAGATAAACAGAATTTTTCGGTCAAGTCTGCAACTAAACCATCAGCAAGCCTCATTTAAAATCCCTCAGTGTAACTGAGGCATAATTACATTTCTAATCCTACTGTGAGTGAGCAATTCAGTCATAGGTGATGAATAAGTTACACTGTATAAAGAAAAAGGGATTTCTGGGTGTAATTAAAAATTATTTTTGAATTGCTGGTTCCAAGAACCCAATGGCAAAACTCTAGAGATTCTGAGCCTGATTAGTCACTGAATTGCTCCAGTTTTATGCCAGGGAAACTCCAGTTTTGATAGAGTCAAACCAGCCTACAGCGGAAGTAAAGAACTGGTAAATCAGGCCCTTATAGGCTCGGGAAGTAGGAGTGCATGGGGTGCTGCAGCACTCCCAGGTTTTATGCAGCTCCCAGCTGCCGGCTGCACAAGTGGGGTCCGCTACTGGCCTCACACTTGTCCCCAGCCTCGGCCCCCTTATCCCTGTCCGTGTCCCTCAACCCCCGCACCTGGAGACATGGCCCTGCTCCTGGCCTCATCTGCAGGGAGGGCAGGGAAGGGGGGAGAACGGGGGACAATGAGGTAAAACGTTTGGGGATAGTTTTGCTGGCTTTCAGCACCGCCACTATAAAAAGCATTCCAGCCTCAGACTACAGAACTACTTAACTGCTATTTGAAACAGTAGCGTTGCCAAATATTTTAGAAGAGGGGTTTGGGATCTGTTTATAGAAGAATAAACATTCTTAACAAGGTGATCTAATCATACTCTTTCACTTAGGACAGATTGTCAGCAACTAGTCCCTGCTTGATTGCTTTATTCCAGTTACCAAATGTACTTCCCAAAATAAGATAAATTTCTAAATTAAAAATAACTTCAATCTACCTTTATCATTTTCCTAGCTTTGAAGTACAGAAAAAGAGTACTAATTGCCATCTGATAATATGACACATTATTTGCTACTTCTTTCTGATTATCCCAGTCACACCCTATGTAAGTGATGTGGGAGGGAGGGGCGAGGGGGGATATTCTTTTAACATTACTTAAATCTACCCAATGTGAATATTATATTTCCCCACACTTTTTGATAACTAGTGAATGGTCAAAGGGGGAGGTTCAAAGAGGGGAGTAGTAGGGGAAGGGAATGTTGCCAAAGGGTGGAATGTCTGACCAAACTATCAAGCTGCAATTCATAAGAGAGATACAGGAAACTTTTCAAGAGTTGAGCAAGTTATAAATGGTACTAGAAAACTTCATTCATTAGTTATTTACTTCTCCTGGTCAATAATCTAAGGCCAACATTTTCAAGGTTGGGTGCTCAAAGTTGGGCATTTAAATCCATATTTAGGCACCAGAACAAGTGGCCTGGTTTCTGGGGTGCTGAGCATTCATAGCTTCCACTGTCATTTGTGGGAGAGAGCAGCATCTCTGAAATCAGGCCACTTTATACTGATGCTTAAATATGAATTCGGGGACTTAAATCACATTTAGACTGGGGCTATTTTAAGGCCCTTTTGTGCTTCCAGAGCAGTGTAAATATACTTTACTCCCACATAAAGGCTCCTTTGACACTGCCAGAGTGGTGTAAAGTGGCTTTAGCATAAATAAGAATCAAGTTCTCATTACATAATTTCAGGCACCCAAGTTTTAAACTTTGGCCTAGGGTCTCGCTGTCTGGGTTGAATTGTGGCTTCTCTGCACTGGCGTACCCAAGGGGGTGCAGTAAGCTTCGCCCACCCAAGGAATCCACACAGGCCCAGGCAGAATGCAGATACCAATTCACCCTAAAGCCTAGGCAGTGGAAGAGGCCGGTTAGCACACCTAATTCTGGCAATGAGCCATGTGGAGAGGGAGTGGAATCAATGCCACCTTACACACCTTTTAGCGTATTTCTCATTGGAATAAAATTTGACAGCAGGGATTAGGAAAGGTTCACATTGCACTTTTCACCAGTACAGCTCCTAGAGGTGTTCTGTATGCCTCTGTCCTGCGCAGGTAGGTACAATGTTTTAAAGCACTTCCAATTGGTTGCTATTAACCCCCACATTGACAGCAGCACATTCCAGGACTTGCAACTTCCTCAGAGATAGCAGTGATGGGAGTAGTGTAGACAAAGTGCTTGCAGACATCTGCATTTTAACCTACATCTCATCTATATTTGCTCTGAGCAGAGTTAGATAATAAAGTGATTAAACTATTGGCGGCTGTTTGCATGCCTACTCACAAGAGCACTCTCATAATTGCTACCACCAATGAAGATCCACTTGTAGTAGCAAAGATGGTAAACTGTAAGGGGAAAAGTCTGGTGTAGACTCAGCTGTACTGTTTTCGTCATCCATACTGAAATCCAGCTGTGAATGAACGACAAGTCTGGTTCAATTTAGGACTACTGCTCACCACGGTGAGAAAGGGATACATAGTCAGGCCTCAAATGTCTCTTTGAAAATGAGCTCTGTCTTCTGACTGACTGGTGGAGGGGATGTTGGAAAACAAAAGCAAACTTTAGACTTTCAGGAAGCTGAGTTCCAATTACATCTTTTATTTCCCCAGCAGCCACAGGAAGAGAGAAAATATTTAGCAACAAACTGGTCAGAAGAATTGACAACATTAAATACCCCCAAATTAATTAAATGTCAGAACATACTGGATGACAGCGTTCTCCCTCAACAGAGTCACACTTGTTGGCTAACCAATAACCTACCTGAAGTAAGAGACTCATCCAAAATATTGAGAAATGTTATTGTACTAATTACTTCGTACAATTAGTAAACGTTATGTTGTTAAAGTCTACCTGGACTTCAAATTTACTTAGCTTAGTGACTCTGTAAATGAAAGACAAGTAACTCTTTAAAAAAAAAAACAGTAAGGCACGTGCCTTTGCAAAAACAGGTGTATAAAAGAGGTTGGGGATAGAGTACCCTTTCAGCTTAGAAGGCCACAGGGAATATGATTTTCATATTCAAATTTGGCAAGCTAGCCGACAGACCTCTCAAATTACTACACCCACATACTTGGATGTGACTTGTGCACATACATCAGGCAGTTAGATCTCTATGCATTTTACTTTTTTGTGTCAGTTTGTACTGATCATTGAAGGTGAGTTCCTGATGGATACAATGGCTATTACTTTTTAAGAGCCAGATTATGATTCCTCCTCCCTTACACTGCTGAGCAGTTGCTCACATGAATTGTCCCACTGAAGTCAAATAGGAGTTCTTATGTAACTAAGAAATGTGTGTAGGACACCTCATAGCCCAAGAATAAGGGTCAGATTCTGTGACCTACAGTACACTCATGTTGAGTGGTGCCTTACACCCACAGGTAGTCCCAGTCAAGTCATTAGTAAGGACAGTAGAATCTAGCCCTAAATAAATACTTTTTAAAAAGTACAGGATGCATAAGCTCCCACATATGTGGTCATGCAGACAGAGGCCTGGATGAGACCATATTGAAAAACTGGCAAATAAAGTGTCCGAAAGTAAACTTCTATTACAAATCACTTCTGATGGTTTGTTATCTTCCCTTTTACAGTCTCCTGTATCTTCCATATATTTTCATTCCAGCACTAAGTGCAAGTATCCTTCCTGGAAGGGAGAGAGTCAACTTGAAATCCTATTTCCATCTGAAAGTGTTGTGCAATACCTCATGATTACAAGTAACCACTAAGTCTTTGAAAAAGGTTAGAGGAAATATTTTTGTTATTTCAGTTTGTTTTCTTTGTGTATTTGGCATCATTTTGTGTAATTATTTTCACTGTTCTGCAATGTGTCATAGGCTGGAAGGATGATGTTTTCATGCACTGCTCTGTAGGGGAACTGACATTCATGCTCTTCACCACATTCTGCAAGAGGGCATTTAATAGGAACTGCGGCAGTGACACTGAGACTGGCATGTCATTTATTATGTGTATCCTTGTAGCACCCAGGTGCCCCTGTTATGGAGGAGGACCCCATTGTGCTAGGCACTGTACAAACACGGAACAAAAAGTTAGTCCCTTCCCCAAGGTGCTTACAATCTAAGTAATAAACTTAAGAAATGGCAGGCAGGCATATACATAGAGAATGGGGGAAAGGGAAGGAAAAGCAGATCCAAGCATGTTAGGTGATGTTGCTCTAAACATCGGCAGAGGAGAGAAATCCTCTATTTTTAAAAAGAGTCAGGATATACTATTTAAAGATGCTCTAACCCATTGACAGAATTCCTTCCAATACCGTATGCAAGCTACTTCAGCCATCTTAAGGTCCCCTAAACCTACTCAGATCTTTGGGAAGCTGTTGCTTCAAACTTTTGGGATGTACTTCATCTGGCTCCACTGCTTTCCCCCTCCACCCCACCCAACTTTTAATTATTTTGGTCTAGTATCTTCTTATGCAAATACAATACCTAGCCCTTCCTTTTTAAAGATATTTTACATTGCTTGGATATCCTGTGTCTAGAAAAATGAGTTAGAATGACAAGTCAGGCTGCACCCAAAAGCTAAGAGGTAAGAGAGCTATTTGCAACATTCAGTACTATAGGTGCTGACTTTTATTTTTCCCTGGGGGTGCTCCACCCCGAGACCCTGCCCCCATTCCGCCTCTTCCCCCAAGGTCCTGCCTCGGTCTGCCTCTTCCTGCCCCTACTCTGCCCCTTCCCCCAAAGACCCACCCTCGCTCCGCCTCTTCCCACCCATGCTCTGCTCTCTCCCTGAGGCCCTCACCGGCTGCTCTCCACCCTCCCCCAAGCCTCTCTGTGAGCCAGCTTGTTGGTGGTGCCCCCGATCAGCTGATCGGTGGCAGCGCTGAATAGCTGTGGCTTGTGGGTGCTGAGCACCCACTATTTTTTTTCCCATGGGTGCTCCAGCCCTGCAGCACTCAGGGAATCAGCGCCTATGTTCAGATAGGACACAGTATGTACAATAGCCGTGCTCTGTAGCATCACATAGGAGTTCAGGGTGTGCTCCCCAGGTCTAGTCATTAGCCTTGAAGGCTTTGGTGGTGTAGCGTTAGCGATTTAAACAGCCATGTAGAAAACCTGGATTTCATTCCAAGTCCTCTTCTTACTTAACTATGTGTTTCTACCTGGTGCACACAATCTTGAGGCATTTCAGTAAGGGCCTGAACTGAGGCATAGATTTTGTCCTAGCCTTCTGTGCAGGGTTGAACTTTGCCCACATAGCCCATAATCTTAAATGTTAGTATGAAGAATACACATCTTCATTTCCTTCGCCTGATGACTCGCATATGTAGTTATAAGGAACATTAGTTTGAGCAGGGATAGAAGCTCTTGATACAGCTGG
This sequence comes from Eretmochelys imbricata, assembly GCF_965152235.1. Lineage (NCBI taxonomy): Eukaryota > Metazoa > Chordata > Testudines > Cheloniidae > Eretmochelys > Eretmochelys imbricata. The sequence continues at coordinate 97,856,939 of NC_135572.1, forward strand.
TTGCACCTAAACAGATAGATAGTCTGCAATACTTCACCCAGAAGAATTAGAGGTTTGCTTTGGTGGCAGAGTTACATTTGATTTTAGCCTCTAGAAGTAACCACCAATCAGTCAGTCAGGGGATGTCTATACTACACAAAAACACCCTCAGTTGGTCCATGTCAGTAGGGCTGTGAGGCTATAAAATTGCAGTGTGGACAGGGCTTGGGCTGCAATTTTATAGCCCCCAGCCCTAGCCCCATGAGCCCACCTCAGATGACACGATCCAACCATGTTTATTTTACCGCAGTATAGATTTAACCCGTTGTCCCTACTTAATGTCCATTGTTCTTTTTTCTATTTGTGTCCACTGCTAGAAAAAGGTCATTCAAACAAACGTCAGTGAAAGGGGAATCCATGCAGGGAGGTGTCAGCAACATTCCAAATCCAATGTAATAATGCTGTGTCATTTCTTATTCTTAGAGTAATCAAGATAAAAAGGCTAGTAGGTCTCTGAGACATTCAGCAGCTTATTGTTAAAGAAGAGTTCATTAATTCTGAGTCAGTGACAATGGTGGCTGTAGAGAAAAGTTAATTTGCATGAGATGTTAAGCCCAGTTTAAAAAAAAAATCACTAACTAGAATTGCAGAGTGTCCCCCTCTCTTCAAACACCATTTCAAGATCCAAGATGATGCAAAGATGATGCAAAGAACCCATTCTTATGTAATCCTGGAGAAGGGCCTCTCATTCAAAATGTTTCTTGATAAACAGCAATTATTTTATAAAACTAACAGCCCTAAGGTAGAGCAAATTTACAGCAACATGAATCAGCGAGCTATAAGGGCCAGATTTGCATTCTAAACGGACCACAGCCTTCACTTGTAAATAAGAGCAGAGTTAGAAATGCTTTTAAAAAAAACCTGCGTAATTACAATACCTGTTTTATAGACCTATCAGCAACAAAGTAGTTTCTATTTGCTACTTAGTTCTACAACCTGAAATGAATGACTTAAAATTGTTTAGAGAAATTCGAAGTGTCCTTGTACGTGCTAAAGAGAACAGGAGAGTGTCGATAACCCAGGGCTAGAAGAATAACGAACATGTTCATTTGTGATAGGCAGTGTAGTTGTAGCAGTGAAAAAGAGCTCTTTATAAACTCAAAAGTTTGTCTCTCTCACCAATAGAATATTATCTCACCCACCTTGTCTCTCTTATGTTCATTTGTGATACATTTGGGGCCTCCCTGTAATAAATTGCCTGTAATATCAGAGCTAAACACGCCGTAATAGCTTATATTTATGCTATCCCAAAAGAACCCAATGGTTTTCTATCCCAAAGGAACCTAATGCCTTTGGAGCACTTAGGGATGATCCTGCTATCTTTACTGCCACAGAATTCTCAATGAATTGGGATATGTCCATTGAATGAGAGTTTCTCATGAGAAATACTGCAGGACCAGGCCTTATAGATAGAATAGATGGGACAAACCCACAAAGGAATCACTTCACCCACTGCTGAAATGCAGCTACCTTGGGAGTGGAGCACAGCAAACATTCACAGAGCAATTTAAACGGTTTTCTAATGCTAGATAGAGAATACAGATTAACATGGTTTTTTTACTAATTAAAAAGCCAGCAGTTGTTCATTACAATCTTAATTTTTAAAAGCTTTTCACTTCCACTTAATGCACATTTGTGGCACTATACAAGTAGTAGCTATGGTGCTGGCTGTCAAATCTCAGAGAGTCCACAAGGTTATTTTTCGAGAAATCGTTACAGCGACAGATAACTCACTATGCTAGCGGCCGCAAAAGGGAGTGTGCAAACTCCCATTTTTTCCACATCACTCTCATTTGATCCATAACTTAAGCCCCAACTCAGGAAACCAGAAAAGAACATGTTTAACTTTCAGCATACGCTTAAGTCTCATTGATTTTTATGGACTTAAGTGCATGCATGAAGTTAAGCACATGCTTAAGTGCTTTCTCGAATCTAGGCCTCACTGTCATCTTTCCTGCTTTTTCAATCCTTCCCTGCATCTTTTATCCCATTTTCCATATAAAGAATGTGAGAATGTATTTAATGGTCATGGCAGATGCACGAGGGCACTTGGCAAGCCAAAGGCCTCTGGCTCTAATATTGCTCCTTGTGGTTTGGTTAAATTACCACATCAGAATAGGGGACCTTTATGAAAGGCCATCTCCCCTTTTTTCTGATGCCCTCTGCAGTGTTGAGTGCTAGGGATGCTATTTCAACACTAATGCTACCAACAGGCCCATCCTGCTGCACTATCATCAACCCTGGCTCATCTCTCCATTACATTCACACACAGATATCAATGAAAAGGTACCCTCTGGAATTTGAGGCCTGCTTGGCTGATCTATTGGATCCAGTCTTAATCTATCACTCCCAATGTCCCGTGCCAAAGGATTTCTGACCTCCCAGTGGCAGTATTATGCATCTTTTGGGTTAAAGTTAGCCACTGTGGAATTAGGGCTATTTAATATGCTCTTACTGGTGCAACAATGTGGGGACAGGATAACAAATAACTTTTCTTGACTGTATGTGCACTTTTGGTGGGGGAAGGCTGTTTTGAAACCCTGGCAGCTCTAGAAATGATCACCAGGCCATAATAATAAGACATCCTGTCAGCTTTCCTAGTTAACTGAACTGGAGATTCCTGCTTTCATTTCTGTTCACCTCCCCACCCCCACTAATCCATTACTGATAATAAGTGCTGACAGCACTCTATGGCTCTGATTCAGCAAAGCACTTTAAGCATGTGCTTAAGCTGGTCCCTATTCTACAAAGCAATTGAGCAATGATTTAAATGGGCTCAAGCACATACTTTAGTGCTTTGCCAAATCGGGATGGACTTAACCACATGCTGCCTACATGAACTGGTAATGGCACCCAAGGGACTGTCTACCAGACAGCACCACTCTCCAATCACTCTTCCTCTTCATCACTGATGTGCCGTTCCCTGCTGACTACATGGTCCGTATACCTGGGGCTTCAGGGAGTGTGGTATAGAAGCTCACTACCCTGGTTGTGTGCCTCTGGGGCGTTAGTCACTTTCCATACAGAGGAGGGCAGAGAATCTTGTCCAGGAGGTTTTTGCTGTGAGAACACAGGGAGAAACTGTAGTAATTTCAAACAATACAAACTAAATAAAAATAGTAAAATTCTTTGAACAACTTTATTGTGTGTGTTAGAATTAAAAATAAAAGTAAAAGCACTTGCTACTTTGGAAAGTTACCATGTATTAATACATTTTGAAATTGTTCTCCATTCTACAAGATTGCTTCAAAAGATTATTTTCCATATGATTTTCTTTGAACTATGTAAAATCTAAAAAGCTACCTGCCCAATAAGACTTTTGTGTTTTTCCAAGGAAAGAACCTGGCCTTAATCTTTCTATTTGACTTTTAAAGATAGGACCAGATCATCCCCTTTACAGGTAAAAGTCATGCAGGACCCAGGAAGTTTCAACTCACAGATTTTCCTTCAAACTGTTCTATCTAAGCAGGGAGGGGGAATGTAGACCCTGTGGGATCTTAAAAAGAAAAGGCGTACTAGTGGCACTTTAGAGACTAGCCAATTTATTTGAGCTCTATGAGCTGTAGCTCACGAAAGCTTATCCTCAAATAAATTGGTTAGTCTCTAAGGTGCCACTAGTACTCCTTTTCTTTTTGTGAATACAGACTAACATGGCTGCTACTCTGAAATCTATGGATCTGAGAGTATCAACAGCTCCACTGCACCCTACCACCCTCAATCACACCTTCCTCCAAAGCCATGCTTCCATGGCTCTCTGCCACTCCAAAACCCTTCTCTTAGAGGGGTTTCTATCTGTGGAGGAAGAATTATTTTGGGGAAGTTCTATGGCCTGTGTTATACAGGAAGTCAGACGAGATGAACATAACAGTCCCTTCTGGCCTTGGAATCTATGAATCCCTGAAAGATAATGCAGAAAGCTTTTCCTACACTGGCAACTTATGATAACTTGCTTCTGACTTTTGTTGTGTGAGGGCTCTCATTCTAGAATAAATGAAGAAGATGCTCATATTTGGAATGCTGTGGTCCAAAATAGCGAAGGGGCAAGGAAGTCAGGTCTGGTTCAGGAATTTGGTTGGTTGGCTGAAGATCTTAAGTTCTCTTGACATAACATTCCTTCCATCTCCTACATAAAGGCATCCTTTGGATCTGCTTCCCCCTAATGGCCATGTAAGTTACTATAATACGTACGGCTACTAGTAATAACATTCAGGTCTCAATAATAAACAAGTCAATATTTGTGTGCATTATTTGGGTACTTGGGGGGCGGGGGTTTCTAAGAAATACAGAAGCAAGTGTTTAAAGTTTAGGGTGACCTGATTTTATAGGGACAGACCCGATATTTGGGGCTTTGTCTTATATAGGTGCCTATTACCCCACACCCCGTCCCGATTTTTCACGCTTGCTGTCTGGTTATCCAATTAAAGTTAGTCTTTTATAAGAAAAACTAAGGAAAAGAATTTACATCAAGTACCAGATTTAAGTAGAGTTTAATAGTGAGTAGCACCTTTTATCATGAAAATACTTCAAAAAACATGATTTAATTAATTCACACTCCTTATGAAGCAGTATCCCTATTTTATAGAAAGGGAAACTGAGTCAAAAGGTGACATATTTGTCCCAGGTGGAAGAAGTCATTAACATCACCAGACTTAAAATTAAGGTGTTCCTGATTCTAAGTCTTGTGCTCAAACCATTAGGTAATATCATTCTATGTACTTTTCTGTCTTCATAGTGTTTGGCTGGGAAGTACATAGCATTAATACTATTCCAGTTTGTGTGTGTCATTTTAAGTAAGGAAGTTTTTTGTATAGACTTTGGGAGGAGTGTACCTGACCTCAGATGTCAGAAAAAGAAGGGTTTTCTGTCACAGATGTTAAATAGAACTATACCCGGGATGTTAAGTTAGGGCAAAAATATCAGAAACAGATGCAATAAGCTGAAAAACATTTTTCTACTGGAAAGTGCCTGGCAACCAAGATAGCTCACTATGATAATAGCATAATATAACGACACAGGGAAACTGATAAGTTATACCACCACTACGGCGTCAATGATGGAGAAATATAGAATGGGATTTTCAAAAGCACCTAAGTCACTTAGTCACGAGCCACAGTTTGGCCACCCCTGGTCTATAAAACCATGAATGGTATGGGGAAAGTGAATAGGGAAATGTTATTTACCCCTTCATAGAACACAAGAACCAGGGGTCCCCAATGAAATTAATAGGCAGAAGATTTAAAACAAAGATAAGGAAGTACTGCTTCACACAATGCATGGTCAGCCTGTGGAACTCGTTGCGAGGGTATGAAGTAAAGGCCAAAAGGATAACTGGGTTAAAAAAAGAATGAGATAAGTTCATGGAGGACACATCCACCAATGGCTATTAGTCAAGATGCTCAGAGATGCAACCCGATGCTCTGGGTGTCCCTAAACCTCCAACTGCCAGAATCTGGGCCTGGACTACAAGGGATGGGTCACCCAATAATTGTCCTGTTCTGTTCATTCCCTCTGAAACATTTGGTATTGACCACTTTCAGAAGACAGGATACTGAGATAGACAGACCATTGGTCTTACCCAGTATGGTTGTTCTTATGGTCTTAGTCACTCCAAAGGAGCCATAGTGCACCAGAGGATCTTGCTGACTATTGTTATTGCCCAACAGCTTCAGTCTTCATCACCACCATCTCAAATCCTTGCCATACCTGACAGCACCAATACAGTGTAATGGTGAGGACATAAACACAAAGAGCCATGCTTTAAGCAGCAATTAGAAAACTCCCTAACCAGGATGTTCCTACATTTGTTAAGCTTTCCGCTGCAACACATCCTGGTCCTCTCTTGTAACTGTGGAGGTCCAGGAACTCTACAACGACTCTAAGTTTTAATCTTTTATTACAAAGAAAGGGAGATGTAAAGTATAAACCAATGTACGTACACAGACGAGTTCAAAATAAAAACTTCTAATTCCTTAAAGCTATTTACACTATGTCCCCTTATCAAATCTATTTCCATAGTCCTGAGCAGTATTCTAAAGATCAGGTCTTTGAAGGTCTCTGATCAATTTTCCAGACCATGAACTCACTTCTGTTGAATTTGTGCGTCAAGTTCCCTGTGGAGGGGGCTTACTTCCTGACAGAGTACTTGCAGGTCCCAGATCCTACCCTCATTGTATTTGGAAATATTGAAGATGAACCTGATTCCTCCAGAGAAGTCCTTTTAGAGTCTCCACTAGTAGGATATGGGAGTTTAACAGTTCCAGATGTCTGGGAGCCTTTGAGCCAAACTTTGTCCCATGGTCTCAGCTCAGGTAGTGCTTTGTTCTGTGCCAAACAAAAAAGTTTTCTTGTTGCCGAATTTTTATTTTCCATTTTTGAAATTCTTTCGGGTTTAAGCTGTATCAGTGCCACAGCTGAAGGAATCCTTAGTTGTCTTAGATAGTCCAGACACAAGCAGTGTTGATTGATATGCAGGAGTGCTTTATATTGGTCCACTGATTTTGGAAGAAGTCCCTTTAAAGTCTGCACTGCTTTCTTTGCCTCCCTGTTGCTCTGAGGGTAATGTGGATTACTAGTGCAATGTTTAAAATCAAAGTTCTGTACAAATGCTAGGAATGTTACAGAGGTAAAATGAGGCCCATTATCAGATGGGTAAATGTACACGGAAGTCTTCCTAAGTCAATAGATCTGGAGAAGTAATCAACTACAATAATGTATGTGTGGTCGTTCCAGAAAAACAAGTTTGTGGCTACCTGCTGCAAAGGTGTGTCAGGTAGCTTGGAGAGAGTAACGGTTGGCAATTGTTTTGGGGGTTTTCTCCCTTGTTACATATCTTGCACCCCTTACCATGGTCTGAATTTGCCGACTCAGACCAGCCCACCATATGGATTGCTGTGCTCATGCCACATTGTTTATACCCTCTCTTTTTGAGGTATCACAGGGATAAGAATGCATTGTCCTTTCAGAAACAGGCCTTCAGCCATGCAAAATTTATTTTGGTAGGTGGTCTGTTGGAAGTTCACTCCTTCGAGCACACCCTTTTTGGCAGAGCTGAGTCAGTTTCTGGCAAGTCTCATCTTTTAGTTGTTCATCTCTAATTTGCTGAAGTTGGCATATGCTAGAATTGATGCCAGAACAAGGTCAGTGTAGGCTTTGACATCTCTCCCTAAAGCTTTTTCTTCTTCCATTGGTGGATGCTCAACTGGGGCTCAAGACAGAGTGCTTTTCCTGGTATGTGTTCAGTGGTGAAAGAAAAATCACATCAGCCATAGTCAAAAATCTTTTAATCCTAGATTGAAGGTTATCCAGTGGTTTTCAACCCATAATGCCAGAACTGTCCCTTACAGCAAATCAGGGCAACTGCCCCGGGCCCCACACTTTGATAAAATTGTGAGGAGGCAAGTGGGGAGGTGAGATGGGAGGGCGAGGTAAAGAGGCGAATGGTGAGGCAAGTGGCAGGTGCATGGGGGGGTGAGGAGGATATCCGTACCAGAACCTCCCACTCCACCCAGCGCCTCCTGCCCATTGGTGGGCCCCGCCGATCAGCGCCTCCCCCTCCCACCAGCGCCTGCCACGGATCAGCTGTTTCATGGCATTAGGAGACACTGGTGGGGAGGGGAGAAGAGTGAGGGTGCAGCGTGATGGGGGGAGGGGGCAGAACTGGGCAGGGAAGAGGCAGGGCAGGGGCTGAAGGGGCAGGGGTGAGACTTTGGGGGAAGGGATGGAGTGGGCACATGGCCTGGGTGGAGCCAAGGGGGAGCACCTCCCGGCAGATTAGAAAGTCGGTGCTTAGGTCCTGGGCCCTGCACCCTCCAGTGATGGCCCTGCATAATGCCACTAAGGACTGGTGATTGGTTTCTATGTCAAAATTCAAGCCGAATAGATATGCACAGAGCTGTTCACAGGCCCAAGTGACTGCTAGCGTTTCCTCTTCTACTTGAGTTTACCATTGCTTGGTTTCTATGAGGCTTCTTGCTATGAATACAAAAGGTTCTGGTCTCCTCCTGGCTGCTTTTGTGTGAACACTGCTCTGAACCACATAAAGATGCATCTGCTAGTACGGTTGTCAGATAATTTACTGAATATTGTGCCTGAACATGTGGAGATGTCAGTAGTCCTTTTATTTTATTGTGTGTTTTATTGTGTGCTCCCTACATCATATTGTGACCATTTAGAAGATCATTTAAGGGTTTTGTTAGATGAGCTAAATTTGGTAAGACTTTCCCAAAATGATTTGTCATGCCCAGAAATCTTCTTACAGCAAAAACATCTTTGGATTCAGGTAAGGTAATTAATACCTCCAATTTGTCTGAAACTGGCTGAATTCCCTGTTTGCTAATTATTTGTTCTACATATTTTATCTGCTCCTTTCCAAATTCACATTTCTCATTCTGAGTGAGGCCAGCTTGCTGGAAGCATCACAAAACAGCATGCAGTCACTCATCATGTTCATTTTTATCTCTGCCGTGTACCAAACACCTCATCTGTATAACAAAAGATGCCAGGCAAACCTGACAAGATCTGAGAGATTCTCAGTTGAAGATGATCTGATGCTGAAGATATGCCAAATGGAAGATGGTTGAAATAGTACTGTCCAAATGGGGTGATGAATGTAGTTAATAGTACAGATTCTTTAGCAAGGGGGAATTTGCCAGAAGCCTGCTATAGCACAAAACTTTAAGTCTTTAGCTTCTGATAACTGAACTAATGACTTATCAACTGCAGAAAGCTGGCATCTTTCTCTTTTTATTAAGTTGTGTACAGTCCACACAAATCCAGATTCTGCCATTGAGTGACTGTGGTCCCCCACACACCAGTCAGTGGGTCCTTCTGTTATGGGAAATAACCCTCATATCTTCCATTTTCTTTAATTCTTCTTTGACTTTCCCTAGCAGAGACATTGCACTCCATATGTTTTATGGAAATATGTTTATAAGTGTGAATATGATGTAACTGGAATGTGCTTCATGCAAAAGGTCTCTTGTAAGGTATCATTACAAAGCTTATAATCTACTGAGTGTGTTCATCCTATGTGTATGAATGTATCATTCTTGTATATGAAGCGAGAAATATGAAGTAGTACTCTGAAGTCCTATTGTAACTATGCAAAGTGTGAGCCATTAATGGTGGCCTGAAATCTTGATGGTTCCCATTAACTAGGACAATTGGTTGTAAATGGCTCTTTTTACTTGCAAGCCTTCCTGTATACCAGGGTGCCAGCCAGTGAGTAATGAAGTCTCACAGGACATGTGAACATGTCACATGATAATGAAATCCCTCTTAAACCTGGTGCTTTTCCATTTAGAAGGAAGGGTGAGAACCCAGAGAGAGACAAAGATATAAAAGGGGGTGGAACAGAACAAAGTGGGCTGCCAGTCATGAGAAATCCCCTAGTTACCATCTGAGCTGAAACTAACAAGAACTGTACCAGGGGAAAGGGATTGGGCCCAGACTAAGAAGGAGTCTAGTCTGTGAAAGAAGGTTACTGGAAAATCTCTGAGGGTGAGATTTACCTGTATTCAGTTTCTTAGATGTATTAGGCTTAGACTTTCGTGCTTTGTTTTATTTTGCTTGGTAACTTACGTTGTTCTGTCTGTTATTACTTGAAGCCACGTACATCCTACTTTTAATACTTAATAAAATCACTTTTGTTTATTAGTAAACCCAGATTAATACCTGGGGAACAAACAGCTGTGTGCATATGTCTCTATCAGTGTTATAGAGGGCGGACAATTTATGAGTTTACCCTGTATAAGCTTTATACAGAGTAAAACAGATTTATTTGGGGTTTGGATCCCATTGGGAGCTGGATGCTGGAGATGGGTGACTTGCTGAGCAGTTTTTGGTTAAAGTCTGCAGCTTTGGGGGCATGGAACCGACCTGGGTCTGTGTTGCAGCAGGCTAGCGTGTCTGGCTCAACAAGGCAGGGTTCTGAAGTCCCAAGCCATCAGAGAAAACGGGCTCAGAGGTAGTCTCAGCACATCAGGTGACAGTCTCAAGGGGGTCTCTGTGATCGAACCTGTCACAATGTCATTGATGGCACCAGTTTTATTTTATATTCCCCTAGTCACTTTCCTAGCCATGTGAAGACATCTCTTTAGTTTGCTTTTTGCCATTAACACATTACAGTTTCTCTGCTAGGTGTAGTCCTTCTATTGCTGGAACCTAGAGGGGGAGTTGTCAGTCCTTGCATTAGATATCCTGTTTGGTGAAGAACTTTCCATCCTTTCTCCAGTTTCCCAAGGAACTGGCCACAAACATCCAATGTCGTGTTGCAACTCTCCCATAGAATCTTATTTGGTCTTTGCAGATCTCCATCGCAGGAACAACTTTAATCTTTTTTTCTTTTTTTTTTTTTTGGCAGTTCCAGTGACTTCTGTCCCAGCATCACTTTTAAATTTAATGTTTTCACCATTTAGATTCATGCTTGTGTATTAAGGTGATCATAGAAGATTAGGGTTGGAAGAGACCTCAGGAGGTCATCTAGTCCAACCCCCTGTTCAAGGCAGAACCAACAGCAACTAAATCTTCCCAGCCAGTCTTTCTATTGAGAATATAGTCCCTAGAACTGTGGACTCATCATCTGATAACATGTCCTCTTGGATTGTTTCCACTACTATTAGTGACCTGCATTCTTACTGTCACATTTTGGGGCATCTCCTATATTCTGCCTCTTTAGCTGCACAAACTTACTAGCTGTGGCTGGGTGTCTTACCACATCTACCACAGATTTTCCAATCTTCCCTCCTATTAAGTTTCATTGGTCTCCCACTTTCTAACTGAGCACTGTTCTTAAATTGTAAGTTTGGTCTGACTGCTCTTTTTACATCTGTGATTTCTCTTTACTGATCAATATTGTCTGATTCTTTTTCCCCTATGCTGCTAGCACGTAAGGCACAATGCCAACTCTTTATGGTTTCTTGCATTCCCATTTCTGCTATAGCTTTTGCTAGAGTGAAATCTGGGTCTAAGTGGTGATGATAAATTGGTGTGTGACAGGGCAATACTCTGTTTCCATCCTCTGATGCCCCAAAAATTACTCAGACCCACTTTCTTTCAGTATTCAGTCTGTATTTTATTCCAAACCCTTTCACCCTCTATTCCAATAGTGGGCAACAGCACGTTTTTTAATCCCCATGTCTTTCAGCCCTTCTTTATCAGGGCCTTAGCAGGAGAGATTGCCCTGTTTTGGGAGCTGTTTGGGTCTGTGCTCAGCTAGCCTTGTCCTCGTCCTCGTCCTCGTCCTCGTCCTCCCCCCGCCCTTGTAACACTTCCTTCATGGCTTTTATCAGGTTAGCCAGCTGAGAGCTAATTAGTTCCTTACCTCCCCAGTCTCTCCTGATTAGTTCATTGCTCCATCAGCTGTCACTGGGGAAACTAATTGAGGCTACAGTGATCAGAGATCTCACCTGTCAGGCCTCAGCACTCTGTCATACAGCATCTCTTATACTAACAGCTATCCTGTCTCTTATTCATACTTCTTTTCACATTCCATGTTTGCAATGTTCAGCAAGACCATGAAGATCAGTAATAAGTCTCAGCTGTTTCCCCTTGTTCCTGGCATCTCCTTTTAAAGCTGACTCTTTCATATACAAGATTCTGTCTGCCTATGAAATGGGTATCACAAACCTCTTTCACTCTGGAGCATTCTCACTTTTCCTCCTGAGTGAGGGGGAGGGCACATAGGAGAGCAGCAGCAGCATTACCCTTGGCAAATATTAGGGCATTTTTCTGGTATTCCCATGCTTTCTCTATTAAACCAGAAGCCATCTGGAATTGCTCAAATCTACAGATGCAGCAAGGCCAGCTGCCTGAGTTGCAAAAAAAAAAAAAAAAAACCCCACACACCACAGTTCTCTAACAAAGCCATTTGTGCTGTGGGTGCCATTGTTGCACTGAGACAGGCCCCTTCCTCCTTCAGGCTGCAGCTTTCACATATCTCCTCCCTCATTTTCTAATTTCCTCACTCAGTAACTGCTCTGGTGGTCTGACGTTTGTGGTCTTTTCTTAACTCCTTTATTTAGAGAGAGGGAGTCACTCACTTCTGACCATGTCATGTGAAGACATAGACACAAAGAGCTGTGCTTTAAGCAGTGTCTACAGAACTCCGTAACCAGGCAGTACCCCCATCGATTAAGTTCCCTGCTACAACAGGGTCCTCTCTGGTAACTGTGGAGGACCAGAACTCTGAAACCGCTTGTGACAGGTTTCAATCAGTCCACCGAGCCTCTGGGGGGCGATGGAGAGCTACTGTCCCACTGGCAGGCCTTAGTCACACCTTTCGGGCACTGGGGAATTAGCGGAGAAGGTGTGCCGGCCAGAGAGTCTGCAGCGCGCCCCCTCAGGCAGGGGAGCGCCGGCCAGAGAGTCTGCAGCGCGCCCCCTCAGGCAGGGGAGCGCCGGCACGGGTCTGCAGCGCGCCCCCTCAGGCAGGGGAGTGCCGGCACGGGTCTGCAGCGCGCCCCCTCAGGCAGGGGAGCGCCGGCCAGAGAGTCTGCAGCGCGCCCCCTCAGGCAGGGGAGCGCCGGCACGGGTCTGCAGCGCGCCCCCTCAGGCAGGGGAGCGCCGGCACGGGTCTGCAGCGCGCCCCCTCAGGCAGGGGAGTGCCGGCACGGGTCTGCAGCGCGCCCCCTCAGGCAGGGGAGCGCCGGCACGGGTCTGCAGCGCGCCCCCTCAGGCAGGGGAGCGCCGGCACGGGTCTGCAGCGCGCCCCCTCAGGCAGGGGAGCGCCGGCACGGGTCTGCAGCGCGCCCCCTCAGGCAGGGGAGCGCCGGCACGGGTCTGCAGCGCGCCCCCTCAGGCAGGGGAGTGCCGGCACGGGTCTGCAGCGCGCCCCCTCAGGCAGGGGAGCGCCGGCACGGGTCTGCAGCGCGCCCCCTCAGGCAGGGGAGCGCCGGCACGGGTCTGCAGCGCGCCCCCTCAGGCAGGGGAGCGCCGGCCAGAGAGTCTGCAGCGCGCCCCCTCAGGCAGGGGAGCGCCGGCACGGGTCTGCAGCGCGCCCCCTCAGGCAGGGGAGTGCCGGCACGGGTCTGCAGCGCGCCCCCTCAGGCAGGGGAGCGCGCCCCCTCAGGCAGGGGAGCGCCGGCACGGGTCTGCAGCATTTGGGATTCCACTACCCAAGGCGGGTTGGCCGGGGTAGGGGAACGCAGGCCCACCCAACTCCACTGCGTTCCAGCCCAGAGCCCTGACAGCAGCGGGAGGAGAGGGGCCCGCCGCTGAGTCAGCGGAGAACCATCTGCACCCTGCTGACCAAATACGCCCACCATACGGTGCAGTTCTGCCCCTGGGCTACTTCCTACCCGGTCTCTCAAGCGGGCCTCTCTGGTCCCTCCAGCTCGTCCAGGTATTCAGCTGCTGGCAGCTCCAGCTCTCCCTCTGTGTCAGGCTCACGCTGGCCCGGGCTACAGCCTGGCCCCTCCAGGTCCTCCGGGTACTCAGCGGCTGGCAGTCCTGGTCACCTCAGTCCTTCCTCCAAGTCAGGTTCCTCCGGGCCCAGGGCCTTCCCTGGGTCGGCAGCAGGGTCTGGAGGGAGCAGCCTGTGTCTGTCTCCCTCCCTGGTGCTGCCCTCACTGGGCAAAGGGCCCCGCCCTTTGTACTTCCTGTTCCATTCCTCCCCTTCCGGGATTGGCGTAAGCTTGGTCTGGCCCCGCCCACTCAGGCTGAGAAGGTGGCTTTTTACCCTCTGGTTTGGAGGGAAGCCACCCTGGCTCCCTACATACCCCACCCCTCAAATCCAGCTCCCGACCATCGGAGCTGGCGTCCTCACCCTCTCTGAGGCAGGATAGAAAGTCCACATGGGCGGGAAGGGACAACGCCAGATGGTGAATCATGAAGGCATAGGGCTGCAGAGCCAGATACCACCGCATCAGCCTGACATTATTGTCCTTCATCTTATTAAGCCACTTCAGGGGTGCATAGTCCATAACCAGTATAAAGGGGGCTCCGAGGACGTAGTAGCGGAGGGCATCGACCACCCACTTAACCGCTAGGGCCTCTTTCTCCATGATGGAGTAGTTCCGTTCTCTGGGGAACAGCTTCCGACTGAGGTAAACAATAGGGTGTTCCTCCCTGTCCATCTCCTGGGAGAGGACTTCCCCAAGCCCTACTCCTGAGGCATCAGTCTGAACGATAAAGTCGTGATGAAAGTCAGGGCTGAAGAGTACTGGATTGCTACACAGCCATTCTTTGATAGTTCGAAAGGCCATCTCGCATTCGTCGGACCAATGCACCTGACGGGGGCTGTCCTTGGTCAAGAGCTCCGTCAGCGGGGCTGTAACGCTTGTGAAGTGGGGTACAAACTGCCAGTAACCACCAGCTAAGCCCAAGAATTGATGCACCTGCCTCTTCGTGGTCAGCGCCGGATATTCTTGGAGTGCTTGGACTTTCCCAATGAGGGGATGGACCTGTCCCCGGCCCAAGTTGTACCCCAGGTAAGTGGTTTCCTCCCGCCCGATTCGACATTTTTTTGGATTGGCCGTAAGCCCGGCTGTGCGGAGGTCCCAGAGGACTGCCGCTACTTGGTTAAGATGTTCCTCCCAGTTATTGCCATCATAGATGACCACATCGTCCAAGTAAACCGCTGCATACTTTGTGTGTGGTTGCAACACCCGGTCCATCAAACACTGGAAGGTTGCCGCAGCCCCATAGGGGCCGAAAGGCATCCAGGTGAAATGGTACAACCCTGAAGGGGTGGCAAACGCTGTCTTCTCCTTGGGATCCAAGGGGATGTGCCAGTAGCCCTTTGTGAGATCTAAAGTGGTGATATAACAGGCCTCCCCGAGCCAGTCGAGGAGCTCATCGATGCGGGGCATCGGATAGGCGTCAAATTTTGAAATGGTGTTTACCCTCCGGAAGTCAATGCAAAACCGCCGGCTCCCATCCAGCTTTGGTATGAGGACAACGGGGCTCTGCCACTCTCTCTAGGAGCGCTCAATAACACCCAGATCCAACATTGCCTGGACTTCCTCCTCTACGGCCTCCCACATTCACCTAGGCAATGGCCGGGTTGTCTCTCTGACCACCACCCCGGGTTCAGTCTGGATCACATGGTAGGTGAGTATAGTCCACCCAGGTTTCATGGGGAATGTCTTGGGGAATGTCTTTACTAAGCAGAGGGCCTGTTCTTGCTGCTCAACTGTGAGTGTCTCTGCTAGCTGGGGCTCACCATTATCTGACTCCTTGGGCGATTGGGGCCCCAGGTCCGGTTCGGGGGGGTACGGGGCAACTATTATTCCTTCCCGTTCCCGCCAGAGTTTTAAGAGGTTTACATCATAAATCTGTTTTTCCTTACGGTGACCAGGTTGCTGAATTTCATAGGTGACAGGCCCTACCCGGCAGAGGACCTCATACGGACCCTGCTAGCGGGCAAAAGCTTTGATTCCTCCAAGGGGAGCAGGAGGAGTACTCAGTCCCCTGGCACAAATGATCGACCCTGGGTGCCCCTATTGTAGTGCTGCTCCTGGGCTCTTTGGGCTGTGTTTAAGTTCTCCTTCGCGAGCTCGCCAGCCCACGCCAGCCGCCCCTGCAGCTGTAAGACGTATTGTAAGAGACCCTGCATTGTGGACGAGTTGTGTTCCCAAGTCTCCCTCAAGAGGTCCAACACCCCGCAGGGTCGCCGCCCATAAAGGAGCTCGAACGGGGAGAACTTCGTGGATGGCTGTGGGACTTCTCAAATTGCCAGTAGTAAAGGAGGGAACAGCTGGTCCCACTGGTGGAGGTCCTGGGTGGGGAAACGCCGCAACATTCCCTTCAGGGTCTGGTTAAAACGTTCGACCAATCCGTTGGTCTGGGGATGGTAGACTGAGGTCTGCAATTTCTTAATCCCCAATAGGGCACATACCTGATGGAACAGAAGTGAAGTGGAGTTGGTCCCTTGATCAGTGAGTATCTCCCGTGGGAGGCCCACCCTTGTGAAGATCTTCACAAGCTCCGCAGCGATAGTGTGGGTGGTGATACTTCTTAAGGGGATAGCCTCGGGGAAGCGGGTGGTGTAGTCCATCAGGACAAGGATGTATTGATGGCCCGCCTTACTTTTTGGAAAAGGTCCCACCAGGTCCATCGCTACCCACTCAAATAGTACACCTACGACTGGTAAAGGGACCAGCGGGGCCTTCTGTACCCCTGCCGGGGCTGCATGTTAGCAGTCCGGGCACGACACATAGTAATCCTTCACCTCACAGTGGACACCGGGCCAGAAGAACCTGGCCAGGACCCTAGCCACAGTTTTTTCCTGCCCTAAATGGCCAGCAGCCGGGATGTCATGTGCAAGCTTCAGGACAGCCCGACGATGAATGCGGGGGACCATGAGTTGGGTCCAGAGCTCTTGGGTCTGGGGGTCTCGATCAACACGGTAGAGCCGCTCGTGATTGAGTTCAAACCTAGGCCATTGGGTGGTGCACCGGGCCTCCATGACCTCCCCATCCACCCGGGCCAGCTGCTCATAGGCAAACTGGAGTACGCCTGGTCTGGCCCCGCCCACTCAGGCTGAGAGGGTGGCTCTTTACCCTCTGGTTCAGAGGGAAGCCACCCTGGCTCCCTACACCGCTCCACCTACAGTATGGGGTCTCATTCCTCCCTTCGTGTACACACATTATTTCCATGAACACAATAGGAGTTACACATCTATTAAAAGGAAATAGGCTTTAAAAAGAAATTATTTCTTCACTCTGTGCCATGGTCTACACTAGGAGTTTAGGTCGAATTTAGCAGCGTTAAATCGATGTAAACCTGCACCCGTCCACATGATGAAGCCCTTTTTTTCGACTTAAAGGGCTCTTAAAATCGATTTCCTTAATCCACCTCTGACAAGTGGATTAGTGCTTAAATTGGCCTTGCCGGGTCGAATTTGGGGTACTGTGGACGCAATTAGATGGTATTGGCCTCTGGGAGCTATCCCAGAGTGCTCTATTGTGACCGCTCTGGACAGCACTCTCAACTCAGATGCACTGGCCAGGTAGACAGGAAAAGGCCCGCAAACTTTTGAATTTCAATTTCCTGTTTGCACAGTCACCTGCAGCTTGCCACTCTGGCCAGAGGTCATCAGCAGAGGTGACCATGATGGAGTCCCAGAATCGCAAAAGAGCTCCAGCATTGACCGAATGGGAGGTACGGGATCTGATTGCTGTATGGGGAGAGAAATCCATGCTATCAGAACTCCGTTCCAGTTTTCGAAATGCCAAAACATTTGTCAAAATCTCCCAGGGCATGAAGGACAGAGGCAATAACAGGGACCCAAAGCAATGCCACGTGAAACTTAAGGAGCTGAGGCAAGCCTACCAGAAAACCAGAGAGGCAAACGGCCGCTCCGGGTCAGATCCCCAAACATGCCGCTTCCATTTTAGGGGGTCAGCCACCACTACCCCAGCCGTGTTGTTTGACTCCTTCAATGGAGATGGAGGCAACACGGAAGCAGGTTTTGGGGACGAGGAAGATGATGATGATGAGGTTGTAGATAGTTCACAGCAAGCAAGCGGAGAAACCAGTTTTCCCGACAGCCAGGAACTGTTTCTCACCCTGGACCTGGAGGCAGTACCCCCCGAACGCACCCAAGGCTGCCTCCTGGACCCGCCAGGTGGAGAAGGGACCTCTGGTGAGTGTACCTTTTAAAATACTATACATGGTTTAAAAGCAAGCATGTTTAATGATTAATTTGCCCTGGCATTCATGGCTCTCCTGGATATAATCCCAAAGCCTTTGCAAAAGGTTTCTGGGGAGGGCAGCCTTATTCCATCCACCATGGTAGGACATTTTACCACTCCAGGCCAGTAGCACGTACTTGGGAATCGTTGTAGAACAAAGCATTGCAGTGTATGTTTGCTGGCATTCAAACAACATCCGTTCTTTATCTCTCTGTGTTATCCTCAGGAGAGTGATATCATTCATGGTCACCTGGTTGAAATAGGGTGCTTTTCTTAAGGGGACATTCCGAGGTGCCCATTCCTGCTGGGCTGTTTGCCTGTGGCTGAACAGAAATATTCCCCGCTGTTAGCCATGGGGGGGGGGAGGTGAGGGGCTAGCCACGTGGTGGGGGGAGGCAAAATGCGACCTTGTAACGAAAGCAAATGTGCTGTGTATGTAATGTTAACAGCAAGGTTTAACATGAAAGTGTGTAGCCATTGTTCTAGAAAATGTGTCTTTTTAAATACCTCTGCCTATTTTTTGTTTCTTCACCAGCTGCATGTGTTTCAATGATCACAGGATCTTCTCCTTCCCAGAGGTTAGCGAAGATTAGAAGGCGAAAAAAACGCACTCGTGATGAAATGCGTGAGGCAGACAATGTGAGAGTGCAGGAAAGCACAAAATGACCGGGAGGAGAGGTGGCGGGCTGAAGAGAGTAAGTGGCAGGCTGAAAAGAGGGCTGAAGCTGAAAGGTGGCGGCAGCGTGATGAGAGGAGGAAGGATTCAATGCTGAGGCTGCTGGAGGATCAAACCAATATGCTCCAGCGTATGGCTGAGCTGCAGGAAAGGCAGCAGGAGCACAGACTGCCGCTACAGCCCCTGTGTAACCAACTGCCCCCCTCCCCAAGTTCCATAGCCTCCTCACCCAGGCGCCCAAGAATGTGGTGGGGGTGCCTCCAGCCACCCGACCACTCCACCCCAGAGGATTGCCCAAGCAACAGAAGGCTGGCATTCAATAAGTTTTAAAGTTTTAAACTTTTAAAGTGCTGTGTGGCCTTGTCCTTCCCTCCTCCACCACCCCTCCTGGGCTACCTTGGTAGTTATCCCCCTATTTGTGTGATGAATTAATAAAGAATGCATGAATGTGAAGCAACAATGACTTTATTGCCTCTGCAAGCGGTGATCGAAGGGAAGAGGGGAAGGTGGTTAGCTTACAGGGAAGTAGAGTGAACCAAGGGGCGGTGCGTTTCATCCAGGAGAAACAAACAGAACTTTCACACCGTAGCCTGTCCAGTCATGAAACTGGTTTTCAAAGCTTCTCTGATGCGCACCGCGCCCTTTTATGCTCTTCTAACCTCCCTGGTGTCTGGCTGCGCATAACCAGCAGCGAGGCAATCTGCCTCAACCTCCCGCCCCGCCATAAACGTCTCCCCCTTACTGTCACAGATATTGTGGAGCGCACAGCAAGCAGTAATAACAGTGGGAATATTGGTTTTGCTGAGGTCTAACCGAGTCAGTAAGTTGCGCCAGCACGCTTTTAAACGTCCAAATGCACATTCTACCACCATTCTGCACTTGGTCAGCCTGTAGTTGAACAGCTCCTGACTACTGTCCAGGCTGCCTATATATGGCTTCACGAGCCATGGCGTTAAGGGGTAGGCTGGGTCCCCAAGGATACATATAGGCATTTCAACATCCCCAATGGTTATTTTCTGGTCTGGGAATAAAGTCCCTTCTTGCAGCTTTTGAAACAGACCAGAGTTCCTGAAGATGTGAGCGTCATGTACCTTTCCCGGCCATCCCACGTTGATGTTGGTGAAATGTCCCTTGTGATCCACCAGTGCTTGCAGCACTATTGAAAAGTACCCCTTGCAGTTTATGTACTTGCCGGCTTGGTGCCCCGGTGCCAAGATAGGGATATGGGTTCCATCTATGGCCCCACCACAGTTAGGGAATCCCATTGCAGCAAAGCCATCCACTATGACCTGCACATTTCCCAGGGTCACTACCCTTGATATCAGCAGACCTTTGATTGCGTTGGCTACTTGCATCACAGCAGCCTCCACAGTAGATTTGCCCACTCCAAATTGATTTCCGACTGACCGGTAGCTGTCTGGCGTTGCAAGCTTCAACAGTGCTATTGCCACTTGCTTCTCAACTGTGAGGGCTGCTCTCATCTTGGTATTCTTGTGCCTCAGGGCAGGGGAAAGCAAGTCACAAAGTTCCATGAAAGTGCCCTTACACATGCGAAAGTTTCGCAAACCACTGGGAATCATCCCAGACCTGCAACACTATGCGGTCCCACCAGTCTGTGCTTGTTTCCCAAGCCCAGAATCGGCGTTCCACGGCATGAACCTGCCCCATTAGCACCATGATGCCCACATTGCCAGGGCTCATGCTTTGAGAGAAGTCTGTTTCCATGTCCTCATCACTCTCATCACTGCGCTGACGTCGCCTACTCACCCTGTATCGCTTTGCCAGGTTCTGGTGCTGCATATACTGCTGGATAATGCGCGCGGTGTTTAATGTGCTCCTAACTGCCAAAGTGATCTCAGCGGGCTCCATGTTTGCCATGGTATGGCGTCTGCACAGAAAAAAGGCGCGGAACAATTGTCTGCCGTTCCCCTGACGGAGGGAGGGCGACTGACGACATGGCTTACAGGGTTGGCTTACAGGGAATTAAAATCAACAAAGGGGGTGGCTTTGCGAGAAACTGAATGGCCCCCTCAAGGGTAGAACTCAAAACCTCAAGGATAGAACTCAAAACTGGGTTTAGGAGGCCGTTGATTTCACAGAGGGAAGGAGGGAGGGAGGAGAAAATGAATACAAAGCAAATCTGGACTATTTCTTGTTTTGAGCCACTTCATCTATCTTTATACATTTTGCTGGCAGCATACTGTGCATTACGACCGCTAGCCATCATCATCTCCTGGGTGCTCGGCAGAAGACGGTGCAGTATGACGACTAGCCATCATCTTCTGCTGGCTGGAGGTTAAAAGACAGTGCACTGCCGGTAGGACTGAATCGCCACGAGACAAAACAAGGGAAATGACCTGTGTGAGTCACTCCCATGTTTGCCCAGGCGCCCGATTAAAAGAGCACCCAGGACTACGTCGATGACGACTACCAGTCATACTGCACTGTCTGCTGCCAAAAGGCAATAAACTGCTGCTGTGTAGCAATGCAGTACCACGTCTGCCAGCACCCAGGAGACATACAGTGACGGCTAGCTGAGCGGGCTCCATGCTTGCCATGGTATGGCGTCTGCACAGGTAACTCAAGAAAAAAGGTGCCTAACAATTGTCTGCCCTTACTTTCACCGAGGGAGGGAGGGAACTGGGGCCTGACGATATGTACCCAGAACCACCCGAGACAATGTTTTAGCCCCATCAGGCACTGGGATTTCACCCAGAATTCAAAGGGGCAGCGGGGACTGCGGGAACTGTGGGATAGCTACCCACAGTGCAACGCTCCGGAAGTCGACGGTTGCCTCGGTACTGTGGACACATTCCGCCGACTAGATGCACTTAGAGCACTTGTGTGGGGACACACACAATCAACTGTATAAAACCGCTTTCTACAAAACCGACTTCTATAAATTTGACCTAATTTCGTAGTGTAGACATACCCTGTGAATGAGTCTTTTGTCACCCTGTAGAGTCTCCTAAGGCAGACAGAAACAGCTGAATGTTAAACCACCTCTTGGAAGTTATAATGCCTCATTGCACCAGTTCTGAATTTGCCCTAGTTGGTTATGTCTGAATATTAGCCCCTTTTTCTTGAAGATATACCTTTTTAGTCAGTTACTCTACCTCTCTCCCTTAAACCACTCCCAGTGTAAGCCCCCTTAAACGTGTTTCTGCTTTGTTACACATGGCTCGCCAGCTGCATTGCAACTTTCTGCACCTATTGCCTCTGTTACAGAGGATGTTGCTTCATGCACCTTACCTCTGGATCTAGCCCATAGATGTAAAGCCCAGACAAGCAACAAAACATCATAAATATAGGAAGATTTTCCAGTATTGGTGAGACAGAATTTTTTACCAAAGGCATTTTGGAACAGCTACAAACCAGTTTTGCAAGAATTCTGTCCAAGCTATTAACAGAGACAAATAGCCTCGTCACCAGTAAGAGGAGAACACAATGTTAAGTAAAGTGAGATATCCTTATTTAAAGTAAGTATTATTTTACAAAAAGCATTATGTGCTTTCCGTAAGTAATGAGTAAAATTTACATTAAAGGTGGGAATGTACAACCAGATAAGATTCTTTTCCAAGAAGGAAAAGTATTTCAAAGAAAAAAAACACCACAGAAACAAGGAAATATTTCCAACCAGATTTTGCCACTAATTTCTGTAGGAGCAGGATCCTGCACTGAAAAAACAGTTTAGAAACTGGCTTATTTGAAACACACTGTTTTTAACAAGAATTTTAGACTCTGTTCTCAAAGATGTATGTGCATTAGATTTTATTCTGATTACTAACGGTTAACTGTTCAGTGATTTTCTTGTTTGACTGAATGAATGTAAATAGATTGCAACTAGATTTTTCCCTTCTGTTCCTCATCAGATAGGCCATTGTTCTACAAATATGAAAGAGAATTCTTTCTTTCTAAGTAAATTTTGTATGATTGGAAGGTACCAGATTGGTTGGAAAGCTGGTCTCTGTGTCTCTTTTGTGGATAAATAGGGAACTTCTGTCTTCTGGGGAGACAGTCATGCCACTGTGCTTCAATCCTGCTCCATCTAGACCACCTCTGGAAGGGAGAAGTTAGCTAAGTTTCCCTGCCCAGCAAGACTGGTAGTCAGGTGCTGTGGATCTCAAATACAGGTCAGTGGGATTGTCAAGTAAGAGTCTTACCCTCTCCACCACAAGGTCAGACCAGAGAACTGCGACTAATAGTTCGCAACCAGAGGCTACATCCACCGATTCAGGAGGATCACATGACAATCAGCAGTTTGCTAATTGGACATCACTTAATATAAAGCTTCCTTTTCTTGCCCCGCCTCTTTTCTGAGCAACTCGTCTTTTGACCTGTTGCTGCCCAGACCCTTTGAGACCAAAAACTGCTGCCATCCAAGCCAGTCTTTTGACCTGGCTGTACCCCATCCTGACCAGCCTGCCCCTGCATCTTGCCTGTTCAGCCATCCTCCCATGACTGATATCCTGGCTGTTGAACATGCCTACACCCTGGACTAAGAAATCTGGCTCACTCTTCAAACTACCACCCCTCCTTGATCTCTTGGCAAGGTCCAACTAATCTCTGACCAAGTGCATCGGCAACACCCACCAGCCACACAGCCTCAGCCCCTAATCTTGAACTCCATGGCTCTGCTTGCTCATAACAGGCCATGTCACCAGAATATCAATGAGTGCTTTTTACAGTATGGTTAGGGATAGCTGGTCATGTGTGTTGTTGATCCAGTTCAAATAACTGTATGTCTGATCTGAAAGGACTAATTCTATGGCCTAGATGTTCTGCTCCCTTTCTGTGGTACCATGAGAGCGGCTGGGTTGTTAAGTCTGGAGCATTAGTTAGGACGAAGGAATTGGGATGCCTAATTTTTGTAAGCCTTTCCAGCTAGTTAAGTGGCCTGAGAGTCCATGATCATAGGTGACTACTTGACAAAGTTGAGGACAGAGGGGCAACTTGTTTTTCCCGAATCCTGGGGTCACCCTATACTAGGCCAGTTCCTCAGCGCATTAGAGTAATTTACACCATCTGCCAATGGCCCTGGCAACTGGGAACTGCTGGGGCAGAGGAGAGCCCTGGCCACAGAACCTTCCCACAAGCATGCCCCCTCCTTGGCAGCCGGTATAGGGATAAGAAGAAGAGTGTAATAAAAGTTGCTTCTGTAACTATGCCACTCCAGGATCCCCCTCCCACGGGATTTGGGGCCACTTTGCAAAAGTGGAGTGGCAAAAAGTTCAGCGCAGTTCAGGAATGGGATGTTTTAACTCATATTGTTCTGCAGGTGTCTTTTGTTCTTATCAGTGCCTATAAAGAACACAGATTTCAGAACTAAAGCACTGATTGGTCCATAGACAGCCATGGGGTGTGTGTTTATGGAGGAGTGTTGGGAAGTCATTCTTCAAAGTTTGGGAAGTCAGTGACATTGTGGCCATTGAGAGAGATGTACTGATAGGGAAAAGATTCATCTGAAATTAATTTAAAAAGAGCTGAAAAAAATGTTGAGCAGTGCATTCTAAATGGCATATGGCTCAGATGTGTGAAAAGGGGGACAAGATAATATAGAATTAGGGAAAGAAAATGTTTCCAAGTAGGAAATATTTTTGAATTGTGTTGATAGGCTAGAAAAAACAACCACCACCACTGGAGAGGTGCTGCTTGGAAGGTTGAACACTAGAGATCTAGAGTGGAGTTATATCCCTGTTCACAACATTAAGACTCATATAAGCTTCTAAAAATTAGCAAGAGAGTTAGACTAATTGTCTAGCTCGAAAAATTGGAGAGACAAGGTATGTGAAGTATTATCTTTTATTGAACCAACTTCTATTGGTTAGAGAGACAAACTTTTGAACATACTCAGTGTCACAGCTAAATACAAGGTTTCTCTTTGAAGAAGAAGAAGAAGAAGAAGAGCTCTGTGTAAGCTCAAAAGCTTTTCTGTCTCAAAACCAGAATTTGGTAATATCTTTTATTGGACCTCACCCACCTTGTCTCTCTAATATCCTGGGAGCAACAGCTACAATACCACTGCTTGGAAAAAATTGAGTGGATGTAACAAATTGGTAATATATTGTACAGAGACCCATGTTAAGCATTTCACCACGGCTGGAGACAAACTCAAGCAGAGAATTTACCTCCCAGAAGGGAGGAGTGCCACAGACTTAGGGGGGTAGTCCACTAGGGAATATGTTCTGGCTGTCAATTTTACATGGAGGTTCTCAGATACTACAGTGATGGGTGGCAGTAGAAGAACTTAAGAAAACTAATCAAATAGCCATTTTAGGCTAATGTCAGCTACCCTCATCAAAAGGAGACTGAATCTCCACCTGTAGCAAACTCTCACAATCCTCTTACAAATAGAATGCATCTGAGACTGATGAAACCTCAGGGGTAGAAAACAATTTTCCTTGTAATGGACAACATTTGAAAAAATTGTAGTACAGTCAAGAAAACTGGGTGGTTTGGGGTAGAGAAACTGATTCAAAGAAAATTTTGAAATGGTGAAACCAAAGTTGGGCAAGCTAGTATTAAGAGGAGACCTGATACAGATCCTTGATTAAGGAATCAGCTTTATAGTAGGAGAGAATGATGTACTAAATATACAGGAAAAACAAAATGGCCTTGTCATGGGATGGTCCCCGAAAGTCATTTCAGGCCTTAATCAGAGACTATAACCACTCCAGGTCTCTGTCACAACCACTGTGTTTTACTGTATTCTTTCAGCAGGCTACAGCCTTCAGTGTTATTTACAGGCCAGAGCCAGCTTCCCCACTTTCTTCTTGGGAAGGAAACAGTACTAGCAGCAACCAGGCCAACCTACCTTCAGGCTCCCAACTCTTCCTCCTATACTTCCTTCCAGTCCACTTATATGGACCTAGCTGCTGGGGTTACTTCCACCAGTTTTGACCGTCAGATGACCACTCAGTTAACTGGCCACCTGTGCCAACTGCCTGTCTTTCAGCCAGAGTTCAATTAGTGTGGACAGGTGGGGATTTGAGTAATAGGGTATTGAGTTAGCTCCTCAGTGCAAGCCTACAAGAAGATGAAAAGTAGGCTGGAAAGGAGCAAGGGATATCAGGTGAAATGCAGTGAGGAATCTTAAAAGATATCCAGCAACCTAGTATCTACCAACCCCACAGAGATGCTGTGAGGCTTACTTAGTGAACGTTCATAAAACACAATGAGGTAACTTAATTGAAGAGTGCTGTCTAGGCCTGATCAGCAAAGGTGCACCATCCATTAACTTCCTGGGACTCTCTACATAAATGAGAATAACTCACATGAGTAAGGTTTGCAGGAACAGAAAGACAGAAGTGAAAAAAAATTATTCTTGTTTTGGACAAGACTGTATGCATTGGGACTCCCACAATAGCTGCATGTCAAAGAAATACACAAAATGGATGCTTCCACAAGCATGACTAAGTGCATTGAATAAGTCTGCTTTAGAAACTCTAGTATTTAATCCTGCTGTTTAAATGAGAAAGATATGGCAGTGTATTAATAAGTTGTGGGGGCAGGGGTGTCAAAGCTACAGTACAGTAATCTGATAATGGAGCTACTTCAGGTGTGACGCTTAATGGGGTTTAACTACCTCCCAGAGCACCTTTCATCATCCCCTCTACCTCTACCTCTACCTTAATGGGGTGGCAGGGAAGAGTTAGGAGAACCAGCCCCAGGAGCATGAGCCTCCCATTACCCCTCACTTAATGGGAGGACAGCAGCTAGAGCTACATCAGATGGCAGGTGGGAGAGGTGCCATGGTAAACATACTCAGTATGGTTTGCAACAGAGTGAAATTTAACCATTAGATGCACACTGTTCATTCCTATCAAATATCATAGAGCATCATAGATTTGCCTGGCACCTTACAAATATGCAGTAAAACACATTCTTTGCCCCAGACAGCATGTGAGCCTCTCAGGAAACTGGAGAAGAAATAAAAAAAACACAAACACAGACGCTCCTTAGCACTGATGCGCAATCTGCAGGATTTCTACCTTAAAGGATAAAAGGATTATCCGTTGTTCCATGTGCCATCTGCATGGGACAAGAAAGATATGTAAAAGGCATGTGGTTTTGCAGAAAGCATATGTATGCCCAGCACAGATAACTTTCATAAACCACGAGCAGTAAACGGTGATATATTTGTTTTTTGCATACACCTGTTCTATCTGTCCTGACGGTATGACTGATGCATTAAAACTTATCTAGCTCTGAAGTGCAGGGAGATGTGGGTAGTACTGTGGGATACCAGAATTACTAACAGCCAAATCCTGCCATCCTTATTCAGGTTGAATAATACCTAACTCTGCAAGTAGTCCCATTGAGTTCAATAGCACTCTTTCTGGAATAAAGTATTACTCAATGTGAATGAGATTGGCAGAACATGATCCTGAGGGTATGTCTATATGACAACTGGGAGGTGTCTCTGCAGCATGTGTAGGCATATCAGAGGTATCTTTGATCAAGGCAGCTGCTAAAAATAGTGTAGTCACAGTGGCACAGGCCAGTCGTCAAAAGTATGTGCCCAGATTCCTGGGCAAGATTATACTCAGGCAAGTAGCCTATGCTGCTACAGCTGCCCTGCTATTTTTAGTAAGCTGGCTTGATGAAAGCTAGCTCAGGTCTGAGCTACCTATGTGGCCATTGCCCCTCCCAATTGCACTGTGGACATACCATAAGCGGGTGAGGTGTTTAGGCCTCTGGCACATATGTCACAGGTTTCAGATCTTATGTCATGCATAGTTCCTTGCTACAAAATGACCAACTATCTCATTTCCATTGTGCCTCCCTGGCTACACACCACAAGAGGCGGAGGTGCTGCATGGTCAGCAACAGTCCCCAAACGTGTCAGTTTGGCACCACGCTATAAATGAAATAATAATATCACTAAATGAGAAAGATATGGCAGTGTATAATTGCTGGCAGTGACACAATACAGTGCAGCAAGAAGCTAACATGCCAATATAAGAGTCACTATTCCTCTCTACGTATGTGCTGAAAACACTGTCATTGCTACTAAACTACTCACTTACTGTCCTGCCCTCGTGAGTGTCCCTGACACGAGCGGTCTGCTGTGGCACAGTGCACCACTGCTCTTGCTGCCCTTGTGAACACCCGGGCAGAGATCATCACTTCCTTTGTGCCTACTCCTATGCATCATGTTTATGGTGTTTCTGCTGGTGCTTAATGCCACCCCACAGTGTTGTTGCACAATAGAAAGCCACTCACACAGCTTTTCCAATGGACCAATGCTTCCTCCCTTGCAATCTCTTTCCCTCTTTTCACTCCCCGCTGCATTCCCCCTCTCCTCATTAGAACCGCTGCGCATACACACGCACACACCTTCCGTGCAGAACAATGAGATCTGAAAAAATTCCTAATTCGCTTTCATTGCTAGATAGGGCAGGGCTTTCCAATGCAACGCTGCTACAGAGGATTCATTTCCCCATGAAAGTGTACCTCTTGTCAATGGAAAGTCTGGCTACACCACTATGGAAAGCACGTGGCTTTAAAACATGAGAATCCTAAAATAGTTTAATTAGCAAGCAAACCAAACAGACTTCTCTTACCCAGGGAAGCCCGTCGTGCAGCACTAGCCATTGATGCTTGCCATATCCAACTGATGAATTTCTCATTCAGATGCTTCAGAGTAGAGAATATGAACTTCCAAACTACGTCATTAAAAACTCTATCAGCTGGTAGAAAGAAAGAGGCAGACATTGAGACAAAGGTACTGAACAAGTGCAACAGTGACAGTTAACTTCACAAAACAAATCTCACTTGTTTTTACTGGAAAAGTTTGTCTTTATACTGAAACTAAATTGACTGGAATGGACTGATTATTTCAGTGACCTTTTTCAGGTCACTAGTCAAGATTTGGGCCAACATGTTAGTGTCAATGTTAATATATATTGTTGGCCTATAAGAGGTACAAACAGTAGTTTGGCATCTCTTCTTTTTTCAAATACAATAAGGTCTTTTGTTGACATATGTGGTTAGCCAACATGTAGCATTTGAGTGATCAAACATAGTCAACAGGTGGCCATGTAGCACAAGGGAAAACAAAAGACATTATAAAAACCTATATTGAGATCATGGGAACCAAGAGCTTGGAGGGCTAATTACTTCCTTTGATTTTTTTACTGTGTAAATAAGGATGCTAACTAAGTAACATCACATGATTATAATTCAGACAAGGTCAATTTTGAGAACAGGATTTAGACTACAGCCAGAGGGTAAAATTCCCCCTTCTTGCACAAAAGTTTGGGGACTCAGGGGATGTATTAGGTGATTCTTAATGTAGCATACATGGGGTACAAGGTACCTAAAATGTTGTCCCATGTATCTGTTCTGCACCTGTTGAAGTTTGGGACAGTCGTCGATGTTGGGACTGAAATAACATTGCTTCCTGCTGCAAAAGTACAGAGGCTTCAGTATGGAAAGGGATAATTGCTTATTTATTGATAACTAGTTTAACATTTTAAAAGCTGAAATTATCACCATCTATTTGCCTGGCATTGCTTTACTGAAAAAGGCCCTACCTGACATATTTGAGCCTGTTTTCTGAAGTAAATATGTGATGTGGCCCTAGCAGATGACAGTTCTTCCTACAACTGAAGGGACAAACCAGTGCCTTTTTACTTGCCATTGCATATCACCTCTGATTATGAACTCAGAACTATGTAATTCAAAACTAGGTCCATGGAAGCCAGCTGAATTATGCCACCGTAAAACTAACATAAGCGAGATCATATTCAAACCCATCAGATCACTTGCTCTCTCAGCTAAGCAAGCAGGTGATGGTTCTTTTTTCTTCATTATGCATTAATTGTCCCTAAGATGATTCACTTCAGGGCCACATTCATTGAGATCCTAGACAAATTATAAACGTCTGGGGAGTTAGCTGCTAATGATCTGGAAGCATAAAATACTAGTATTCATAGAACATCAAAGTGCAGGAAATAAATTAGGGGTGGGATCCATGAAGGTACTTAGGCATCAAAGTCTCAGGTTTAGGTGTCTAATTCCCAGTTTTGGCTCCACTGCAATCCATAAAATGCCGAACTCTGTAAGCTTCTAAACTCACTTGGTGCCTAAATTTTTCAAAGTAAAAGTTCCCTAGCTACCCGTGTTCCTGATTCTGGGCATGCACCCTGCTGCCTCACTCTAGGCATCCATGTGCCTAGCTCCCACCTAAGCCCCAGACCACATCCATTGCTGCTGCTGCATCTCTCACCCCTTCAGTAATTTTTAGCCCTGTTGTTAGAGTACTTGCCTGGGACGTGGGAAAGCCCGGTTCAATTCCCGCCCCCACTCTCTGCCTGAGGGGGAAAAAGGATTTGAACAGGGATCTCCTACCTCTCACAAAAGTTCTCCAACCACTGAACCATGGGATAGTTTCAGAGGGGCCTCCCTCAAGTTCTCTGTTGAAGCTGTTGCACTCTGGATAAATAATGAAAGAGTGGTTAGAGCAGGGAGACTGGACCCAGGGTCTCACACATGGGTGCCCTGCCCACTGAGCTACAGAGTCATCTCATTCTCTCGCTCTCTCTTGCCCAAGTTTCTATCCACAGGGGAATACTCATTAAGAGGGAGAGAATGAGGTAATTTATATGTTCTAACTGATTTTTCCAGAAGAGGGCGCAAATTTCATATATATTAATATTAAGTGTGTTGCTACCGGCAGATGTTTACATTTAGCAAACAGCAATAAGAATGGTTTGATTTGGTTTTTCAGCACTGGAACAGCAGTGGAACATGGTGTGTCTCGTTGCCTTTTGTCAGATTCAAGCCCATTTTATTTACTGCCGCTAAGGAGTAGTTTAATTGTGGTTAAACTAAGTATAGCTGAACAGTTACTATAATTTTAGGGTTAGATTTTCAAGAGCGCTCAGCTCTCATTCAGGAATCTAAATGACATGCTCAGGGCACTTGGGTAAGCTGTTCTAAGAAGACTGACCACTTTCTTTAGGTACCTAAATAAGAGCTGAGCTCTTTTGAACATTTGGCCCCAACTGCAGATACCGGCCCTTCTGATTTTATTGTTCTTTCACTGGAGAATCACTGTGATGAGACTATTTCAAAATTCAGCCTGTTTTGGTGTGCAAATCAAGGTACAGAATAGTATTTCAGACTCCAGTGTAAAAGGATAATCTAGCATGTGTTTACATAATAGCCA
Organism: Eretmochelys imbricata; assembly: GCF_965152235.1. Classification (NCBI taxonomy): domain Eukaryota; kingdom Metazoa; phylum Chordata; order Testudines; family Cheloniidae; genus Eretmochelys; species Eretmochelys imbricata. Next base: position 97,887,462 of record NC_135572.1, read on the forward strand.
TGGCTGAGGCCTTGCCTTCTGTGTCATTAGTAAGTCCGAGTTCCTACACAAGGTTCAGATTTCAACTTATCCACATAGATACTGTTCTTTAAGGCAAAAATCTTTATGCCAATGTCGAGCCTGAGTAGCTCTGCAGGGCAGGGGGCAAATGCTCTGGGAAGATGGAAGACAATGCTCCTTCCATACCACCTCATTGAAGCAACAGGGCCTCCTACACACACACACGCATGCCTTGTGCAACACAGATGGGAGCAGCATTTGCCCCTGGGAGTGTGGTATGCTGCAAGCGAAAAAGTAATTATCCACTTGTTAAAAAATATAAATTAGAATAAACTTTTTGAATGTCCTAATTACTTCATGGTTATTAATAGTGCCCAGCAGTCCTAGTCAGGATGAAGTGTCCCTTTGTGCGACACATTTTACAAGAAGATACTAGGGATTGTAACAAACAATAGGAAGGGAAGGGGGAGAGAGTATGAGAATAACAGTGATTGGAATGTCCTGTGACATGGTCTGCTATTGCATAACCCGGTGGGTTCAAATCATTATGACATTGTGTGTGTGTGTGTGTGTGTGTGTGTGTATAAAAGGACACACACACACACCATTACCCTTTTACTTAGCTATTATCAGTAGGCACTTTCTTTTAGACTTCACGGTACAAGTGGATCTTGAGGAAGAGTCTGACATTTGCATTCGATTCTCCTCCTAATTAATGTTTCCTCATGACTATTCACAAAAGAATGATCATTCATGGGGTGATTATTCAGAAGAGTGATTCATTTTCAAAGAAGTGTATGTGCTGTGCAGAGAGTATCATCTCAGTTTTAGGCGATGTAATCTCCAGCTCCTACAGTAGCTTTATGATTTATATCCACACATGGCTTTCAACTTGAAGTTATAACCCTGACCTTTAAACAAATGTACTGTATACCCTAAGGGGCTATACAATAGTCATCCACCAAAAATGCTTCTATAATGTGGCTCTCCCATGCAAGTTACACAAGACTGGTGTGCAGAATATGCTGCACATTTTTGGCCACATTCAAGTAAAGTGAGCAGGTTACATAGTTGTACTCTCCTTTTGCGATATTGGGGGAGGGGGGAATACTTTGCATTTCTATAGTGTCTCCCATCCAAAGACATGAATGAGTTTGGCCTCAAAACACTCCTGGGAAGTAGGCATTATCGGCAACTATTTAGTAATGGAGCTTTTAAAATAAAATTATGAACAATGAAGACTTGCATACATATACAAAAACATGTCCAGGAATATCTGTATGTATATAGCAAATTCATCCCTAATTTGTCACAATTTAATGCTTCACTCAGAATACTGCTTGACGACAGTACAGTCCGGCATTGGTATGTTTGGGAGGCAAAAAGTTGTCACAGAAGCATCTGCACTGAAATATCTGTTGATGGAGATTCACATGTGGGTTGGGATTGCCCTTCAAGGTGATTACTCACTGGCATTCGGTTCCAAAGCACTGTGCCACCCCACTAGAACCGTACACAGACTTATAAAGAAATGCTGGTAATTAGTTTTGATAGTGAATGGTTTAATTAATAGGTTTATGGGCAGAAATCAAACAAGGTAGACCATCAATCACTGGAAGCTATATTACAGAAATCACTGTTAAAACCACAATCTACACTTCAGAAGATGATAATCAAATTGGAAAATTATAAATCAAGTATGAAATTAAGGCCTGCTAAGGAGCTTTTTATAGCAAATGTGATTTCAAGAGTAACAGTACACAGTGAAAGCAAGGACTTGCAGAAATATTAATTTGAAGTTAATATGACCCAGGTAGCCCCCACAATATTGTCAAACTCATGTGCTCAAAAAATCAAGGGTCTGGCAAAAAAAAAGAATCACGACATTTCAAAAATAATATATTTTAGGTTCTTTTTATTTGCCTTCTGGGTATTTTTTTTTTTTTTTTACTTTTAAGGATAAAACTTGGGTCCAATTTTTAATTTTTTCCCCCCACAACCTTCTGGGCTAGAAAGAAAGGATTCTCATGAAATAACATGACTCCAGGAGCTGAGGCTTTAAGAAAAAACACTAGATATCATAAGACTCACAATAAAATCCCAAGAGTTAACAACACTATGACCATTTCTGAAACAAACTCTGACAACTTCAAGTAAGAAACACAAAATGGCCTAACCTTACAAAAGCATAAAAGATTAATTTTAGGTGGCTGACAGAAAAAGCTTAGGCACCTCTAAGCATAAAAGGATATTGGGATGACAGCGATAAAAACCCCCCATTGCATATGGTGGATTCTGTACACAGAACATTAGATCACAACATGAGATCAGAAATGCAAAACATAATCCATAGTGCCCATCTAGGTGTTAAGAAGTGTGAGAACATTAAGATGTATGTATTAACATTAAGAAGTCCCATTCTGGCCTGGCACGAATGCTACCATTACAGAGAAGCAATCCAAATGTAAATTCTGCAATAAACATTGGAAAGAAGATAAGAGACTCACTGAAATCACATGAAATACCTCATTGGCCAAAGGTCAATTAGAAACAAATGGGGAGAAATACCTCTTAGTGGACTATTACTCAATATTTTTTTAAAAATCGAGCTGTTGCACAAGTTGTCCAAGTAGCAATACAAACAACACATTGTGGAATCTTGAAACTGCAGTTTACAGGAGTTAACAGACAATAGCCCACAATTCACAAGTGGCTGATTTTGGCAATTCTCTTTGCTATATCAAGCTCCCACTATGTACAGTCAAATAGGTTAGCAGAAATGTCAAGGTAAATAGCAAAGAACTTGATAAAATCAAAGCCTTGGTACGTTGATGGGATCTATATTTAGCATTCTTAGAGTATCACAACACACTTGAAGTATAGACAATTCACCCTGAAGCAATGATAAAGAATATGCCAGGATACTAAAACAGAAGAAATACTGATAAGAATGCCAACCAATTGCTTCCTACTCTCCCCTTGCAAGTGCTAGATTTCAAAGTGGATGCCCCCCAGCCAAGATTACAGCTATACCTCCACATCAAGATCTTGCACTGTAATGACACCTGCAAGTCAGACCAGCAGGAAGAACAAGAGACATCCAAACAAAAATGGTGATGCCACTGTCTGTTTCTTTAGGTCATCCAAAATGCTACTGACAGAGCTCATGCACCAGCAGAAGTGATATGTCCAACCAATCACAGACAGACAAAGAAACCAGGAGCAGCAAACACAGGCTCTAGATGCCAGATCTACCTCAGCTGATGAACAGGCCATTGCAGAAGTATTCTGGGGTGCATCTCTCTCAATCTCCACTATTGAGACTGTTCCACAATAATATTAATTGTGCCAGAAAGCAAGTAAGAATAACCCAATAGCCTGGTGGTAAGGGTATTCACTTGGGTCATGGGAGGCTTGAGTAGAGTAGGGTAGAGTAGGGATTTGAACAGAGATTTCTTATCTCCCAGGTGAATGATCTAACCACAGAGCTATGGAGTATAAGGGACCATTGCTGAGTATTATGCGGCTTAAGCATGCTTAGGGCACACCTACCAACTCACACCCCCTTGGACAGGGGAACATCTAGTTCAAGGGTCTCAAACTCAATTTACCTTAGTGCCAGTCTTCAAATCCTCCCAGCGGGCCAATAATGTCACTGAAGACGGTGTTCAGAAAGGAAATGTTTATATTGTATTTTTTATTTCAAATTTCTTAGACATAATAAAACTGTCATACAACTTTATACAATTCTTCACCTGTCAGAGAGTTTTTAGTGTTTGCCAGACACCTGGCAACGCTTCAGTTCTGTCAGTTTGTTGATGTTTGGCCTCAGTGAGTGAGCAGTTGAAACCTGCAGGATTGCAGCAAGGTGGGCATCAGGTAGTTGTGTTCGGTATTTTGACTTGTTTATATTCATTGTGGGAAAAAGTGACGCTGCCTCCACGGCTGACTCTGCCTGGTGACTAGTGATGGCATCTCTGTCCCTCTCCCCCAGCCAATGGGAGCTGCGGAGGGCGGCACCTGCAGCAGACATTGCCAGCATGGTGTCTGCCTGCGTCTCTCCTCCGCAGTGGGGAGGTTCTTAGGCCCCAGATGGCCCATGGGCCGGGCGTTTGAGACCCCTGGTCTAGTTTGTGAATCCTGCTGCGTCTTAAATATGACTAAGGCACCGAGCAGCTCAGCAGTGTCTGGACTTCAGTGGCTTTGTACGTGGTACTTAGGTTCCTACAGGATTAGGTGGCCAACTGAATGGTGATTTTATAAATGCCAGTCGTACCTAAATGATAGTTTGAGACACCTAAAGTGGCAGTCAGGGGCTTAAGTCCCTCTTGCAAATCTAACCCATAATAGTCACAGATATGTCTAACAAGAGAGAAGAATCCTTTCATCTGTCCAGAGAATTTGAGTTGTCCACCCTCACCTGCATCCTAAACATATGTGTGTTTCCTTCGTTCTGTTTCACTAATTGGCTGTGTCCATTTGTGGTCATTGTTCTTGGGTTTTTCTGTTTGATTTTCGTTTTTTAAAGAGGGAAGATGTAACAGTAGCAACCAGAATTAGTGGATGATGACCTCTCATGTGTCAATGATATAAACTTCTTGTAATTTGGACTCAGATCATGTGCCTGGGACCAGAAAATAAAGACCTGTGTCTCACCAGCCCTTCTGTGTGTCACAACCTTTATTACAACATAGGTTGACACTTTAGTATTTTGTTCTCAGGCTCTTTTAGAGATTTTTTTCTTAATGGATTGGTGGTTTGCTTTTCAGTCTGCTTTAAAGTTAGGGGGCAAAATTCTGCTCTCAGTGATGCTCATGCTAACCTAATGACTTTAGTAAGTTTGCATGTATGTACCAGCAGAATTTGTCTCCATATATTGAATGATACATGTCCCACATAAAGGGATAAGGATGATTTCGTAGAATGATCAGTATGTGGCATGAATCATCCCATTAAGCATAGCTATCATTTCTGGTGTACTTGAAGGAAGTCTCCACACAGTTTGCTCAGAATAGTAAACTTATAGTTCTGAAGTTCAGACACACTTCTCACCAGAAGTTACCTGTGAAATTTGAAAACATACAAAAAAACCCCACCTAAACGGTGCCTGAAAAACTTGCTAGTGTACCCATTGCACACACAACATTCATATTTATGAGCATAAAATGGACAGTTGCATGCAAACAGGTACTTATATGCAAAACATTTAATTTAACAGACTTTGTTAGTGCAAGTGTAAATTATACAACAACATATTAGCCAAATTATCAAAAATTAGAATAATATTTTTAATCTCATTTGGAATTTCAGAACCCTGCTGCTGGTGGAGGGTAAAAAGATCATTTGTGATACTGGCCTTGGTAGAGACCTACTTTAGAGCTATAGAAAGCAATCTGCATCTCTCACACACACACACCACATACAAGTGGTAGTCTTCCTGATATTGATGGATACCTGGTCCATTGGGAAAGGGGCTAAAATCAACAACTTATTTCATGCAGCCACCAGTCATCAGATGTCAACAATTTTCCATTACTATGGATCTGGCCTGTGTCTTACCTACATCACTGGTGTGTGAATCAGCTAGTTATGTTCACAAAGAACGCCTTTGGGATCCCAAAACTCCACTACTAGACTAGATTTTTCCTAAAGATGACAGTTTGCTCAGGGTTTCCCTTAGAGCAGCCTGCAGCTTTATTTTTAAGAGGAAAGTTTGCAGCTATGGGGAGATTTTACAGTGTTGCCATTCCCCAGGTACTGTTGATAATTCTAAGGTTGCCATGGACTTCCTCCCAGATGGCTGTGCTGACTCCTCTGTCAAGGAGGAAGTATGATCCCTGTCTGTCTTACCGTTTTGTAGTGGTGACTCTCATCATAGTATCTGAGCACCTCCTGTATTTATTAGATTGGAATGATGAAATTCCTAAGAGACTCCATCCTCAAGCTCTTCTCCCTGCTGGTTACAGAGAGGTCTGCTCGAGGAAGGGTTTTTCTTGGGGTGGGGGGTAGGGAGGAGAGATGTCCAGGAAAAGTGGTCACAGATTCTACATTTACACAGACCTAGTGTATCTACTGCATCTCTGGAAGGTGCCCAGATAGCGCACTCATAGCCACAGTACAGGAACATACAAAGAATAGTGATCCCAGCACGTATCACAATTGACCTTGAAAGGCTGTCCTCCGTTGAGAGGATGGATGTTTGCCTGCATTTCGCTCACCTTCTCAGCTTGTGCACCTTCCAGAGATACACTATATGTAGTGCGTCTGTGTGAATGTGAAACCAGTTATTTTGGCTTTATGCTGGTGAAATGAATTTTATCCATGGTCTCTTTTACATTTTCTATTTATCAGTGAAATATGTGAAGCATTTTACATTAGTAATGAATAAATAAAAATACATTTGAATCTGTGTTTTTAAATTTGTATTGGACTTTAAAACATATTCGGTAACACAACTGTGGCTGCTGCTGTTTATGTGCCTGATCCACCTCGTACTGAAGTCCCAGAGGAGCTGCATCCTTTTGTGGTGGATTGTAGTGATACAGGCAAGTACAGTTTCCCCTTTAGTCCCCACAGTCAATCAAGTTGCCCATCTTCACCACTATGTATCAAACCAATGGCCACCTCCCCCAGGAAAGGAATGTTGTCCCTCTCAGAATCCAATTTAATCCCTGCTTCTGGCAGATTCCTCAAAGTAAGACCCTTCTCAAAACCCTAAAATAAAACAGATTAAAATTCAGCAGTTCTTCATACCCCTCAAGGGTCACCTTCAGCAGGCTACTCACCCAACATCCACTCTGTTCTTCAGTTCCTCTGCCCATATTCCAGGGCCACACTCTCCAGGTGATCAGCCTGCCTCAGCAGTCATTCTTCTTCAATTCCTGCACCCCTACTTCAGGGCCTCCAGACATCTGGCAATTATCTATGCTTCTTACAACTCTTCTTCCACAGCCCTCACCTCAGGGCTTCTGCAAACAGGCTCCTATAATGTTCTACCCCCCATGTGGAATCCTAACCCTACTGGGCTCCTTCTCATAGGAGCCATTTTCCAGAATCAACCCTCTTTTTCCTGGGCTCAGACTCAACGGTTGTTCTCCTCCTTTGCCTAGAAACCTCTGTATAAGCCTTCTACTCAGCAGGGTTCCCTAGGTCTGGCCAATTCATCAGTTCTCTCTCTATAGCATCTCTCTTTCACCACCATCTCTCAAGTACTGCAGTCGCCAGTCTCATGCAGGGCTCTTAAAACAACTCCCACCATTTCCTTCCTTCTCACCTTTCTCAACTGCTGACTGGATCTTAATAGGGGCCAGATGGCCTCAATCTAGCCCCATCAGGAGGCAACTAACTAATCACAGGTGAACTGAACCCATTCATTCTTAAAGAGACCATAAGTAACAGAGTCTTTCCAAAAAGAAAAGGAGTACTTGTGGCACATTAGTCTTTCCATTGACTTCAGTGGGCATCTGACTGGGTCTTATGAGAATGATGGGGTAAAGTACGAGTATATCACATTTTTAGCCCTAAAAATTAGGGGATTTTCCCCATATATACATTAAAAAGTAAATACTCTCCATGGTACAGCAAAAATACCTTGTTACGCTGTACATCCTAAGGAACACCTTTTTAAAAGAGCTTTCAATCCAAGTTCCACTTTAGCAGCCACCATTACTTGTGAGCATAAAATTAATATTTCAATATCTAGCTAGTAATTACACCAGTCATCATTAAAATCATTTTTACCAACAGTTACCATAAAGTGCTGTCAGACACCAAAAACAATCGCTATGGCAAGCATAGTGGAAACAGTGGTATCTCAAATAGCTGTTGGCATTTTGTCGTCTTATTGTTATTGTTCAATCTACAGACCATATTGCTGGTTCACCATGAGACTCCTGAAATACATGAATTTATTGCCAGGATCATTTCTGATTCTACTTCCATGTGACACATATGATGGCCCAACTAAAAAGGATATGCAGAAATTCCTACTGTTGAGAAGAATGATTGTTTTACTTTCTCATTCTTCTACACAATGCTACAATAATGCTCACTGCAAAAACTGCAGGGAAAGGTTTACATTCAAACAAATGACTGTTATGATAAAAAGAAAATGTACATTAGGTTTTGTAAAACTTTCCTTTCCATTTTTAAAAAACTGAAATTGAGCCAAATCTATTTGAGAATCTCCCTTTTTGTGATTCATGGAAAATATTTTAAGTTTTAATTGGATTTAATGCAAAACCTCTTAACGTGAGGGTCAGTCAATCTCACCGAAATCCAGAGTTAAATTCAGGAAGCCAGAACTGATTCCAGAGTGATAATCCTAATTCAAAACATTTTTCATCTAGGGAATGAAATGTGAATAATCAGGAATCAGAAAGAAAAGAGGAAAAAAATACAGCATGATTCTGAAAATATATGGTCATTGGCAAAACTGTTTCTCTTTCTCATGGACAAGAACAAAATGAAACTACTGTAATAATGGAGGAACATTATAAGCAGTACATGAAAATCATACTGAAATTGTAACTTTTTAAGTAAAGATCAGTTGGATTACTCACAATATGTAAATTAAGCATGTGCATATGTCCTTGCTGGATCAGAGCCCTAATGAAAACCAACATATGCCACAAAGTGCTAATGATTTAAATTATAATTATAGAGGGGCATACGTAAGAAGTTTGGATAAAGATTCTGAAGTGGAACTTTCCCTATCTTTGTGTGTTCCATTTCAAGGTTTCTATTACAAATATAGACCTATGTCATGAAGTTTGACCATTCCACATTCACAAATACAGCATTTCATTAAAACAACTTCATAAACATCACCCAGAATTCATAAGTTGTACAGACAGATTCCCCACATTGTCACCTCTATACACCTACTCTCTCTACTGTTTATATTTCTAATATGCCCATCACTGTAAAATCTAGGCACCAAACACAAGGATCAAAAGAAGTATTACTGCTGAAGGGTCAAAAGTACATTAATTTTCAGATGAACCTTAGTTTGCCACATGCTTAAAAGGTCTGCACTGGACTCACACATTTAAACAATTGTTTTTCGTAATTTCTCTTGTTTCCAATCTGAGAATGTGATTCTAAGTCAAATGTTAACTCTCCTTTGTCACTGTAAAGCTGCGTGCAGTGACTGAGAGCATGAGTACCAACCTCAGGGCAGACTGTTAGGAACCAGGGCACAAACCCCAAATTGGTTGTGAGTTCTGTATTTAGATTTCATCAACCAATTATCAGGTGTAAACTCCTCAGGCCTAAACATGGAGTTACTGACAGTCCCCTTTGGTACTCTGCTCTATTTTGCCACCCAGCTGAGCATACCTTTGTGATAGATGGTCCCTTACACCAAGGATCACAACATTATTCAGGTTACTTCCTGTTCCAAAAGACCAGTCACTTACCCCAGGTCCATTGCACCTTAGATGTCACACCAAAGACAATGCTTGTAGCCAATCATATAATAAACTATATAAAGATTTATAAAATAGCAAAAAGAAATTAGAGAGTTACTTACAAGGTTAAAGCCTCCAAAAATATATGCACAAATGAGTTACAAACTTAAGTTTCAAAAAGTAATAGACGCTTCTATAATAAACAAGTTTTATTGTCCTTTAGGACTAACCTAGGCTAAGACACTGCGGCTGTCTTGCTTATGCCTAGTATACCTTGTCCATCAGAATCCAAGCAGCATAGAGATACAGTTTCTTCTTGTTAGGGGTTTTTATCCCTCTCTTCCCTTGTGCTCTGATCATCAAATTCAGCTGATGGGAGGAATCCCCTTGCATGATTCATCCTTATGGTGTGGGGAGGGGAAAACAACCAACATCTTTTGTCCTCTTTATCATCCCACAATAGTCCGTCTGGTGTCAATGGACCTTTCCTGTTGGGCAGGACGGTAACACCTTCTGTTGGAGATCGGCACTTCACGCTAGTTAAAGTCTCTCTCCTGTCTGGTGATTTACACAGTCACAGAGGCTCATAATACAACTGCTCAAATATTACCTTACAATATGGGATACAGATATTATAAGTGAGATTAATGCATGCAGCAAATCACAAACCTTCAATAAAGTCTAAACACATTCTTATAATTCTAATACCTATTTTAACACACAAGTGAGCCAGACTGATTCCAGCTGTGTATTAGTCAGTGTTCAGTTGAGACATGGGGACCTTGGCATAAGCTGGCACCTGGTCTGCTGGCGTCAGTCGCCGTAACTATTCTGAGCCCAGCCAGACCAAATTCAAATTAAGTCACTCTGCTCAAGGTTTTTGTTATAATGTGCTGGAAGGATCATGTTCTGTACCATTAACAGTGGCAGCTGATGCCCAACATCAGCAGTGGGGCTGAAGGTATCAGTCGATAACCCCCTCCTCCCCTGACTGATCATTTTCAAAGTGAAAAATGGGCACATTGTGGTTGTGAGGGTGGTGGATGGGAGGTCACAGGGAAGCACTTTGTTTGGGCATTTGGGAGGTACTATCCCCTCCCCTTTTTAGAATGAAAAACTGGACACGTAGTAAAGGGCAGGTTGTGAGAAAACAATATTAATCTCTGCCATCCCTTCACCAATCTCTCCTATTTCTTACCTCTCCCTTGTCAATCTAGCCTCTGCCCTACCATCCCCTCACTATACACCCCATCAATTCACCCTCACCCACAACCTTATTCAGTAATTGATCCTCCCCACTTGCGCTCAACCCAAGCCATCTCCCTCCCAACTCGAAACCTCCCCAAACCACCTTGGCTCCCTCTAACTCAAGCCACAGTTACACAGAAACTTCCACTATCTATCTCACAAGTCTGAGAACCCACCCCTCTACAGCTTGGATCCACCCCCTTTAGTGCTGAACCCTATGTTACCCAACATCCCTAGGCTCAGAACCACCCCCCACCATACAGACCCAGCACTCCAAGTTCAGAGCCTTTCCCACTCCTACCTGAGCCCCCACCCACTACCTCACTCAGAAGCCTCCTACCCTGCCCACCCCCACCACAAACACACAGGCCAGAAGCACTCTTGAAGTAGCCGGTTATAGCCTCCAGGGCCTGAAGGAGGCATAATCCTACCAGGAGCTCCCAGTGGCAGCAAGTGGTACTGCACCCTACAGTACATTGGCCACTCTAAATGCTAGTGATGCTAGTGGTGAAACTTAACCTACTTAGCCCCTAATGGCCAGCCATGCCTGACCATACAGGGCAAAGTCTAAAAAACGATGATCGATCCTTCAGCAACAACTTCCGAATTTGGCCCTATTTGTGCAGTCCATTGGGAAGCTATTTGATTACATATGTTTCATTGTAATTTTTTACACTGACTTCACTTAGATTTATTTTTAATTTCCTAGTTATTCTGGCACTTTCTATGGTAGCATCCTCCAGAGTTTGGTCAAATATGTAGAAACCAGCCAAAAGGTGTGGGAGAGGGGATTCATAGGAAATACAATAATTACTTGAAGGTGCCTTTTAGAAGTAGTTTTGTCGGCTTATAAACTGACATTTGATTTTGTTTAATCAACTGTATATCAGCCTTTTCCTGTTCTTCAAAGAAAAGACAACAGGTTATAAATCTGTGCAGCTTTCAACTAGCTTGAACCAGCATTTAGTGATTGTTCTTGCAATGTCATACAAATCTCTCATTATTTTCTAATGGTGCTCTGTTTCCTTTAGAAAACTAATATATTGATTAGATCTCCAGTGAAGAACATCTACAGTATAATCAGTTCAGGGGAGATTAGTTGACTGGCTAATATCCGTACAGCCTTATATTCTTAGAAAGGTTCCTGGTGCCAGGAATCCTAAGGGTGCGGTAACCTCAGGTAAAGCTACGCTTCTCATGCTTTGACTCTCCGGATCTGTTATTAATTCTCCATTGACACTAGGAGCATTTACTTCTTAAATATATTACACTCAATTAACTTAGGTTTAAGTCCTAGGTTTCCCCTGTCCCAATGCTGCAATTCAGATTCTAGGACCCAACAGCAATAAATCCACCTGGAGAAGGGGAACAGTGCCATGAGCCCCTGAATCCCCCGCCTCAGCACTGACAGTGGAGAGGACAACCCAGGAAGGGTCAGGGCCAGGCCAATCAGGAAAAGGACTGATTCAATCTCTTTCCCAGGCAGCCTACCCCAGCAGGATTCCTGTGGAGGCACAGACAGAAGGTGTGAAGTCTCCTCTGGAGCAACCACCTGCACATTCCACCTCCACGCATTCATGGCGGAAAGAAGGCTATCCTTTTGATATACTTCGTTGCTCACCTGAGACATTCAGAAACAGCTCCTTTGCTGGATAAAAGGCCTATATGTTCCCTCCTCCTTTCATTTTTTTAACATATAAAAAATACTGTCAAAAATGGTTGATCACAAAGAAACAAGCAATAGCTCCATGTGAGAAAACAAAATGCTCCTTTTAAAACAATTATGAATTGGCATAGTCAGCTATAAATAGAAACATTTTAAATATGGGTGAAACAGTTTGAAAACTGGAATTATCTTTTCCTATATGCAATCACATCCAGTGTTTTGCAAGACAAGATTTTATTGTTGTTATCATTAGTGCAAAGTGTGTTCACTCTTAAAATAGAAATACAATAGTCCAAATTCATTCTCTGTGTAACTCCACTGATTTCAATGAAGTAATCTTAGGGATGAATTTGGCCCAGTCTCTTTCTCTGGGTGACCTTTTGCTCAAAGCGCTCACTGTTTGGTTCTGACCAACCACATTTCTGTAAAAACCAGCTTTTTACTCACAGGTCCCTATATTAGAAGCAATGACAGGCTGTCAGTAAGTGTAAAACAAGCAGTAAGCAAGGTTTAGAATTTATTTATTTAATTTAATTTAATTTAATTATTATTTATTTAATTAGAAATTAGAATGGCTACCTACCAAAGAAATTGTTCCTATAGTCATGTCACTTTTTAAATTATGTTACAAGGCATAACAATGAGCCAACCAGATCTAAATTCAGACATTTTCCTTAAATCTACTGTATTGGGGGATATTTGTAAGGAAGAACACTTTGTAACTGATGCAACCCCAGTTATTTTATTCCACTGCTCCATACAGGAGTTATTTATAAGAGGAGTTATTTGCACAAACTTGGCTCTTAGCAAAGACACCCTGAATTCTCTACCTCTGAGTTGTGCCTCCAGTGACATTACCAGTTATTACCTTGTAAGTCATTTCTATTTTAAAGTCATTTCTGTTTTTAAAGTTAATGTAGTGCTCAGGAAAGATACCAGATTGCTAGCCCTGCCCATTTATCTATGTGCTGCCATGGGAATTGAGGTTAGTAATTGCATATGAAACAACAGGCCTGGGGTTGGTGGCAGGGTATTCTCAGGAGAAGCTCCTCAGCTCTGGAATTCAACTCCCCCACTGATCAGCATCAAAATCAATTGACCTTTAGGACACATTATAAGGATCATCTCATGTTTCTGGAGGTTGGTAACTTCATATGGGCAACTGTGGGGTTTTTTGCAGGAGTGAAATACCCTATTTTCTTGTATGAGGCATTTTGTACATGCATTCTAACCTATGTTACATAGGATGTATTTTATAAATCAGTCAGTCAATAGATAAAATATTTCATCTGGGCTTATAGATTGTGATCTGCTTGTGTGTAGCAAGACCAAATTTTATGGTCAGAAAACTTCTGAACCACTGAAAACTATATTTGTGTTGTTTGCCAGGTGGAATGCACATCACTTAAAGCAAGAGATATATTTCTGCAGATTTCCTGTTCAGTTTGTTGAACAGGTTATCTATTTTTAAAAGCATTGTATTTAAAAAGTTCTGAGTGAAACCCATGCTCTTTTGAACCAAGTCAGGCAAGCTGTAAAAAAAATTAATGCATTAATCCCAGTGTCAAGGACTGAAGTCTTTCACTTCAAAATAGACTGTACAGCATGCAAAATGGGATGGTAGGAAATTTAGCAACTTTTATGAAATCTCATTTTTAACTGTTTTTAAATCTTTTGTTATCATTTTCAGTGAAGTTTAATCTTTGTTATGTAATATACGGACAATGTAACTGTAATTATTCTTGTCCTAATAGTTTATAAAATAAGAATGTCTCCTTTAACATATGTTTTAGGATAATTTATCTTCTGATAGTGTAAAAAACCAATAGAAGTGGCCCTATACAAACAAGAGTTGTTGACTGTTAGCTGATGGTTAAAATACTATATTTCAGTTTGCTCCCACTATGAAGGATCTCCTTGAAGCCACACAACAAAGATTAAAATAGGAAAGTCACTAATTTGACAAGATTCTTTTAGAGAGCTCTGCTTATATCTTCCTTCATTTTGGGAAGGGGGGATGTTTTCACTTTACAGGATAGCTTCCACTGGAAAACCTGCATAGCAGAATAGAATTTCTGCATACACAGCATAGTCTCTAACCCGAGCTCTTGGACTGTTAAGGGTGGAATCGCTAGCTCCAAGACATCCTGTAGATCTTTCACTCTGCCCTTAACCAGCAGACTACACTAATGAGTCAGGTTTCATTTCCTGCATTTCTGATTTCCCTTTTCAATACTCAATTCTTCAGAAGCATTCCAGGATACAAGAGGGCTTACTCCCCGATACTGCACAAATATTTTTCTGTTTTCTTTGATCAGGTGCTCCACATGCACCTTGAAAACCATGTCACAGGAAACAGTTTGAAGTGGCCCAGCTTAAAGACTGTAAAACTAAAAGAAAAACTTATCTGGTACACAGGCATGACGACCTTAATCTGTTTGTACTGGCTAAAGAACAAATAATGCTATCATCCACTATTTAATTTATGACTCAATAATAGTTGCTTGTGATTTTACTCTGCAAAAGTTTAAATGTAACTGTACTTCAGACTTAGCAACAAAAGTGTTTCTGACAGACTCCTCCATGCAAGGTAATATAATATCCTTTTGTATATCATGCAAAACTATCAAACTGTTTCCGTCATTTGCAATCTATGTGTAACAATAATCATATATTGTCTATGACACCTTTAACAAGAAATCAGTAACAGTGCCTGATTATTTAAAAAGGAGACTGCACAACTGCATACGCAATATATGTGTAATCTACAGATACAGTTTTTACAACTGTGTATGTAAATGGAATAAATATATATATGTAAATGACTGTGGAAATGTACTAACGCAATTTTTGTGCAAATCAGACACAAACTATATACCTAACTTTTAAAAAAAATTGGCCCATAATTTGTCATAGCAATTGCAATTTACCCTCAAAAAAGTGGTAGCTTATCTACAATAGAAAGTTTTACCAGCAAAACTTCTGCCAGCATACTGCTACTGACATAGCTGTTTTGGAAGAGTGCATTCATGTTTGATTGCCTTTGCTAGTGCAGTGTGTCCACACAACACCAGGTTGTCTTGGTAGAAGATGTGCAGCACTGTATAGTGCATGCCAGTGTCCCCCAAACCACCATCCAGCACACAAGCTAGTGACAAAGATTTGCAGTATGTTACACGATACCAGCACTGTAGTGGGAAAGTCCTACAATTCCCTCTGTTCCATCCCATAATCTACCTTTTTGCACCGGTTCTCAATCTCTCCACCATCTTGCCATCAAAAACATGGATGCTGAACAGATCAGCAGAGCTCTCTGGTCTGTTTCAGAGACAGGGCAAGTGATTCTTTTGTATTTGTGGAACTGCAACAACTACCAAGGCCATGCAGCAGGAAACTGAGAATACTGAGGGGGAATAGATGATATGGACAGTGAATGAAACTGGCCAGCTGTGGCAGGTATTGCTGTACATTGGGGATAGACAGTATTGGGCTCATGAAATGAGCACTGAGTGGTGGAATTAGCTCATGATGCAAACCTGGGACAACCAGGAGTTCTGCAGAATTTTCAGATGTGGATGGCCAGTTTGCTGAAGTCAGACAGTGTGACGCTTTGTTTTGCTGCAATACAGAGTAATTAGCTGGTGCATGAATTATTTCTTTGCTTAGGGGAGCTATTGATTTGTGGGGTTTGCATCTCTGTATTGTAAGACAAAGAGAATAAATCCTGGTTTTCACAAAATAGAATTTTATTATGCAACAATAAACAACACATAAACTACTAAAAAAGAATTCGCAAGATGCTAACAGCTCAAGGGCGCTTCACAGATCAGAGTAGGTGTATTCACAGCAATCCTTCTTATTGTCCGCTGGGGCTGAGCTAAGGCATACTGCTTCAGGGAATGCTGGTGCCTTGAGGAGAAAGGTGTAGGGGAGGTGAGGGTGGCCTTGGCCCCAGGAAGAAGGAATTGTTGTCCATGCAGTGTATTGGCTGCTGGAGTGCTCTACTCCTAATGCTTCAGAGCATCCGAATTTGATATCTGAGGAACTGCATGATGTGTGGGTGCACCTGTCCTTTCTCCGGCATTCAGTCCCAGCAGTCTCCTGGGCTCCAGTCTCAGCAGTCTGGAGCAGTCCTGAGAACCTGTCTTCTCTTGTCTGTTTCTCTTTCCTCCCTATCACAGTGAGTCTCTCAGTGGGTGTAGAAGGGGCAGCCCTCAAGGATTCCACAACCGAGGTCACTGAAAACTACCAGGCAGAGAGCCACTGTTAGATGTAAGGGGTTAGCTGGCAGCACAAGATAATTAACTCCCTAAATTTTTTCTCATATAAAGCTGCATAAAAAGTATGTACAGGCCCACAGTCACTACCACTTAACAATACCCAGCATGGTGAGTACATGGGGTCACTTTTCAATCCCCCTATGTGAGGAGTGGGCAGGACCTGGGGAACTTTAGGGACAGTGTAGTAAACATTGATTAACTTGTTACAGGCAATGGTGATGCTAGCGGATATATCACTCATGAGGATACCAAAGGCCCAGAGAAGGCAGCTGTTCAAGAGGATTTGCGGTTACCCGGAGCCATATGCTGCTGGGTTTTTCACAGCAGTGGTCACCCAGAGCACCTCTGCAGTGTGCGTTCGGAAGATGTCCTACCACGGTGGTAGAAAGAAGGCTGCTCTGCCTAGGAATGTCTGGGCAAAGATCAAACACAACCTGCTCAAAAAGTTCTGTGAAATTGTCCCAGAGGACCAGGAAGCTGTTGGGGCCAAGATAAACCAGCGGCTCCATATGCAGCAGAAGATTATGACTGCTGAATAGAGTTGTGACTCTGTCCAAGCCAAGATCTAACTACACACTGTTTCTATCTCTTTCCTGAAGCTAACCACAACATACAAGTGATGAGTTTTAGACTTGAAAACCACAAGTTTGAACAGCATGTGTAATGTGCTTTACACTTGAAAATCTGCACACTACAAGTTTACAATGCATTTTCTGAAAAAGCATAGTCAGAATACCCAGTTGCTACTATTTTCTATTTTTAGTATATTTAATTTTATTGGTTAGCAGGCAAGCACTGTCTCCATATGTATCTGAATGCTCAGGTATTAGTTTGCACATAGCTTACAAGTGCTGGAAGCTTTTTTTTTTTTTTTGCCCGTTCGCAATGTATAGAATTTTATTTGGTTACCTTCCCTGCAAAACTATATACTTCGAAAGCAAAATTATTTTCCAGCATTATGTATTTGTGAATGTTTCTGGCTGCTTTTCCCTGTTTTCTTTCTGTCAGTTTTGCCTAGGAAGGCCAGTGCATGCTCTTAAAATAAACCAGCTACTTTAAAGCAGAATTCCTTTGTTCCCTGTTCACACGTGGTCAGCTGCCATTTTGAGAGAGGAAGAGGAGAAATTTGGGAGGCCCTGGAAAAAGTAAAACAAATGGCATTCACTAATGAGACCAGTGACTTATACCCACCTGAATTCCTTTCTCCTTCCTCAATGGAGTTCAGCCGGGTCTTGAGGAAGTCTTTGCTCTCCATCAGCACTGCATCATCCATATCCCCCTCTTCAAAGAATTTATCATTTGTGTGCAGTTCAAGGGTTCCTTCTTTTGGATGTCATGAGATGTCCCCTGCCCATAGCAGGTAGATGGTGGGATTCCCTCTCAATATGGCGTAGAGCTCTACATAATAGCGGAAGCTATGGGAGACAGCACTAGATTTTTTGTTGCTCTCCTTTGTCTTTTGGTATGATTGCCACAGCTCATTCACCTTTGCCCACCATCGGAAATTATCCCTGTCATACCTCAGTTTCTGCAACCTCTATGCAATATCTGCATAAACATCTTTATTCCGGTGGGAATTCCGCAGCTGTGCCTGCATGCTCCTTCTCCCACAAACCCAGGACATTCAAGACCTTGTTTCTGGACCAGTCAGCAGCACGAGGCTTAGCTGGAGTTTTCCATGGAGCCATACCTGTGTGCTAGCAAAGGTGGGCTAGTAGGAAAAGAGACATTGCCAAAACACTCTGGGGATTTTAAGCTGGGGGGCAGGCATGGGCTACTGGTCTTTGTGAACCCTTGGCAGCAAAAATTCAACCAGAGCAGTCACTCCCATGGGCACAATGACATTGTAAACTTGTTGCTGGAGGACTGCTTGTACTGATACCGATATGTCCACATTCACACAGGCACTGTGCTGGTCGAACACTACTGCTAGAAGCCTTATGTCACTTGGGAAACTGGTTTAACTTTCGCTGGCAAGAATTCAGAGTTTTGTTGGCAGGACTGAAAATTCAGGATGGATGCATGCCAGTAAAATTTTACAGTACAAACCAGGCCTAAGAGTAGAAGCAAAGTAAATCCCAAACATCCCATACTATATACAATACATAGAGTCCCACAATAAACAGTAGTACTAATAAGGAAACAAACGCCTGAACCATGATGGAAGGATGTAGAGGGGAAAAGAATTCCGGACTTGTAGACCACTGATTCCAATCCATTCCACATTTTACCTAGGAAAAGCCAGGAGGAAAGGGATGAGCCAGTGCAATGTGGAAAGATTGAAGTTGGAAGATTTGTGACTTAAAAAGGCCATAACTGAGGAAGTTTTAGCAGCCCAGAGAAGATGTGATGAATAGCTGGTAAGGAGATAAAAAGAAATGTGTAAAGGAATCACCCCTTAAAAGAATAGGATGAATAGTATCATGAAATATTTAATATTTATATTAACCAAGTAATGTATGAAAAATACAAACACCAATGGGAGGAATACCTGTTGTAACTGCCACCCTCCTCCTCAGTTCAGGGACAGGGGGAACACAAAGGAGAACTGGTTGCTGTTAACTGGTTGCCAGTCTCAGTGATTTTATTCTGGATTTACACCAGTGTAATTGAGATAGTCTCACCCATTGTCTCTATCTATATTTTTTAAAAAGACAAAATAATAAAGTTCTTATTTTTATCTCCAAATATTTTTCAGAAGAAATTTTTTTTTGTGGAACAGAATATTCAGTTGAACAGAGGAAAATTGTTTCTTACAAACATCTGGAGGAAAAGTAACCACCTATACCAAAGAATGCAAATTGCCTTTAATAATTGTCCTGCCACATTATGGACTAGCTTTGGCTTCTGAAAGGTCTTGAATTGTAGCCTCAAGTGGAGTGCATCACAGTAGTTTAATCTCAAGATACAAAGACACAGAAAAATGTCACCAGGTCCACATCTGAAACAAGACATCTATGACAGAGTGCTGGACAACAGCAACTGATTCAGCACTCTGATCACTGCAACTTCAATTAGTTTCCCAGTGCTCACCTGAATATGGGAACTGTACCAAACTGATCAATTGGCAATAGGCTGAAAAGAGTAAAAAGCTAATTACCTCATTAACTCAGAGGGTACAAAGGCACAGGAAGGAAGCACAAAAGGGAGAGAGAAAGTGAAAGAGCTGTAGGCTGGTAGAGCTAGGGCCACAGAAGGTCTCTGCCTTACAGCCCCAGGATACTATTAAAGCTGCTGCACGATCTATAAAGGTGGTGGGAATGAACTTTGTAAATAAATAACTGGGTGTTTGACTTGAAGAAGGTCTCCGAATAGTTTGCTTGTCTTGAAAGAGGCAAGAGTGGAGCATGTCCCTGCCACAAAGTTATACAACTCAGCAAGCAAAGATGGGAAAATGTGTTCTTCAGGGCCGGTATCAGGGCACACAGTAATAGCTTTGGGTCAAATAAGACCACTAAGTTGTGAAATTAATTCACAATCAATGGCTGCACAGTCAGTTTGCCATGCTGATATAATTCTAGTCAATTCTTGTGTTGCTTTCCCAAACCTATTAATGTTATCTCAGCCTTATCCAGACTGATCCTCAACCAGCTGGTCCTCATTCAGGACTAAGTCTCCTGGTCATCCATTACCCTGCACCAAAGGAATCAGCTGTAAGGAGAAATACAGCTGAGTAACATTCACCTAGTGCAGACATTGTAGCCCACAATCTCTTTATTAACCTTCCTAAAGGTCTAATACACATATTGAAAAAATGGGTGGGCAATACAGCAGAACCCTGCAGTTCCTAGCATGAGAGAGTCTTTGGGATGGATGAATAATCACTTTCCGGTTCCTCTCTGATATTAAGAAACAAAGCTACTTCAGAGCAGTTCCATCTATTTCTACTAAGGACCATGGCATTGTCATCAGCACCTCATGATCAACCACATCAAAGACAAGGGATAGACCCAATAAAGTCACCATGGACATTGTGGGCCTGGTTCTCATTTCACTGTCGTTGTAAAACAGACCTTAAAATATGGCTAATTTACATTTATACTCACTTTGAGGCCTATTTACTCTGCCACATTGATGTAATGTATAAAAAAGAATCAGATCTAGTATACAGAAGAATCAGATCTATTATGTTCATCTATAAGCCGGAGATCATTGACCAGTGCCTGCAGTTTTTGTCCCATACCCAAGTCTAAATCCAGATTTACTAGCAACAAGAAAATCTCAATACTGGTAACATTGCCATAGCTGCTTCATCGCCCTCTTCTTAATGATCAACCCTCACAAAGCAGGAGACTCAATACCAATAATGTGTTGGTGAGAGCATCAGAAACATGAGTTGATTTCTTGAGTAAAAGCCTCACTGACGCATCTTTGAACACGCCTAGCATCCAACCCTCACACAACAAAGCAATGATAACTTCCACCAACAAAGGACCCACTCTCTCACTACTGGCCTTTACCAGCCTGGAGTGACATAGTTCCCAATGCCCAGGAGGAGGCCCAAAGGACCCTGAACACTTCCACACCTTCAGGGAGAAACACTGACCAAAACACAAAGAGTGATCTGCATTTGTCTTCCCCAAACCTTATCCCGCACCCATGAATTCAACAAGCTGCATCTACAACCAACAATTTTATCAACATAGTAATCAGCAAATTCCTCACAACAAGAAAAAAGACTCGATTCAGTTTCCAAGTGTGGGTAGATTGGATTAACCAAGCTATCCACTACCCAAAACAATTCAAATGTGCATAACGCTACCGAACTATGATGGAGATAAAACTTACCCTCTCCTGCACAGCTTCCAAATAAGATTTTTTAAAAATGATTTATGTCATATAGATCAGACTTCGTCTGGGACTTTGTCCACTGGTATTATAACCTTCTTCCCTCTCCTTTCATCCTCTGCAAGTGAACCACAGTGACCTGGAAGGGCAAAGTCAGAGCAAGGACATTCAGGAACCACTGTATCAGTAGCTGTGGACATAGATCTTGATAATATCCCCAGCCCATCAATAGAGTGGGAAACTGGCAACAGAGTACACTCCCTCAGAGACTTTCTGAAACATGTCTGCCTACCTAACCGTTGCAGGCTTTTTAAACTGCTATATATCAATGAAGTAATTAAGTTAATGTTAATAACCACTTGATAAAAAGCAAAAGAACATTCATTATAAAAGAAAGACGTAAAGGCTTGTTCTTCCCCTTCAACCACTGCCTGTTTGGCAAAAACATAAAAGATAATGTAACAATTGTTTCAAAACAAATAAGAGAAAAGACAAATTAACTTGTGTTCTTTTCATGTCAACTCCAAAGGCATTGTTGAGCTTTCAATTGGAAAATAAATAACTATTGACCATAGGAGAAACCAGGATGTAGAATTATATTAATGCAAACTCTGTCTTGTGGAATATCAGTCTGTTAATTAAAAAAGTTGCAGGTAGAAAGTTACAAGTCAACACATAATTAAAAAGTTGGGGCAACAATATTAAAATGGCTGGCATCTAAGCTCGTTTTCAGAAAAATCAGTAATAGAAGGGAAACAATTCAAATTGGGGGCTATTTTTAAAATGTTTATATGAGTTTATACAGGTTGCCTTAGCACTGCCCTGGAAAACAAGTTTATTCTTTATGCTTGATAAACACATATGTTTACGTGCAATGTTTGAAACCATATTTTATTCAATATACACTGGCAAGGATTTTTCTCTGTGTGTTGTGTGTATGATTATATGGAGAAATACATATCCATATATTTAATTAAAATATAGATTAGGTTGCTATATGGAGATAGGAATGCTCTTGTTTCCCAGAGCTGATAAATAAGGCTTGTCAAAGGGCAAAAAACCTTTGGCTCCAATTCAGATATTTCTTGTGGGGAGGGCAAATTCTGGTTCCCCCTCCTTCCCTTGGCAGGGATCCTGGGCACCCACTTGACTTCCCCACTCCTTCAGGGACCCCAAGTATCCTTTGGCCAGGGAGTCTCCCATCTCTATTAACCACACACAATGCATGAGCCAGTGCTACCAGGAGCCAAATTCTCTGTGGATTCCCCTGTGCTCGACTGTACAGTACAGGAACAGAGTGTCCCAACACTGTTTGATCCAGCTGCCCTTCCATCAGTACACAGGGGCAGCTGGGTCAGATTTCTGTGGCATTCTGACCACGCATTTGGAGTGTCACTTCAGACTGCTCCAGCAGCAGCTGCACAGACTTAGTACAGGACCTCTGCTTAACAGTGGCTCCACAGCCAATGCAAAAAGCTTGGGGGTGGCACTTGCACCATGCCCCACCCCCCAACTAGCACTACTACGACAAACAAAGCTAGAAAATATTAAGAAATCCCCCCACCTACTATCATAGAATATCAGGGTTGGAAGGGACCTCAGGAGGTCAGCTACCCCAACTCCCTGCTCAAAGCAGGACCAATCCCCAATTTTTGCCCCTAAATGGCCCCCTCAATGATTGAACCCACAACCCTGGGGTTAGCAGGCCAATGCTCAAACCACTGAGCTATCCCTCCCCCTGTTAGTGACAGCCCCCCTATGTCTGCTAGTGAGAGCCCCCAAAACTCTCACATGCACAAGAGAATACCAAATGCAATTTCCGAAAGTGTTTCTCCTGGTCTTTTTCATTATTATAAAGAACAACCCCCTTCCACCTCCCCCCACCCAAAAAAACCCCTCCAAACAAATCAACAAAACACCCTCTTATAATCGTTTCCATCCAACAATTAAACTTTGCCTATCCAAACTACAGAGCATTACAAAGGCTTGATTAGAAATGCTGGATAGACAGGAATGTTTCAATGGATCTACAACCCCTCCTCTAAAGCCTTGGCGACTAGCCAAAATTGAGGGGAATAGCTACTGCGAAATAAGATATAAACACATCCCATAAACAAATTGCTCTCCATAGGAGAGATGAGTGTATATACATTGCACCGTCACCAATCCTAGCGCCTTCTCGCTATCTATAGGCTAGCAGCTCAATACCACATTAGTGTTTCCCCTTACTAATCAAAGGAAGACCATAGCTCTGGCTAACCTATGTGGGCAGGCAGGCAGACAAAGAGCATAAGGTATAAGGAGCCCCAGAAGCTGAGGCAGACCATGATGCCTCCTGATACAACAATATTCTGGTGCTTTGGGATCTGGATTATTCTGGTGGACTAGCAGAAACTGTCTATGTACTACATTTTAGATGGTAAGAAAGGAGGGTAAGTGGCCAACAGATATCCAGATCCTATAGGACACAGATGGCAAAGTAGGGCGTTGACTCCAGAATATGCTGGGTGCACATTGTTTGGTGGAATAGTAGAAACAATGATTACTGGCTTTATGGCCACGATCTGGCAGGATCCAGATGCCACATCCAAGTTTTTGCAGCACGGTTGCACTGGGGTGCAGCCGGGCCCAGATTTAAACACAGGCTAAACATGTTCTGTTCTCCATCGAGGCCGTGGGATCGGTGGGATCCAGCAGCCCGCATCAGCTCCAGCGGCCAGACCTGGGGTTTCGCGGGGCTGTCATGCCGGGCGGGGTCACGGTCCAGTGTGCACGGGTGCAATCGGAGCGTCTCCCCGTGTCCTCTATTCGCACTGGGGGGGGTGTGGGTACAAACGCTGGCAGGGATCCGGCGCGGTCGGGCTCGCAGCCTGGTCCCTTTGTGGTTTAAAAGCAACACGCCCAGCAGAGCCGCGGCTGCTGAGGGGGAAGGGAGGTCCGGGAATAAGGTCGGTGCGAGCGGCTACGAGAGCGGGAGAAGAGTAGCTGCGCCCCTGGGCTGGGGCTGGGGCTGGGGCTGGGGGCGGGAAGGGGCGCCGGCTGCCCGGCGCGGCGGGAGGAGGTCGCTCATCTCGCCCCGGCTAGGGTTTCGCAGGCGGGGGGAGGATGCTCCGCGGGCTGCAGGGGTGGGGTCTCTGGGGCTGCAGCTCCCTCTGCTGATGCGGCTGGCGAGCGGGGCGGCTGCCGGGCCAGGTGCTCTGTGCAGTTCCTCCAGCCGGCGCCTGCTGCCTCGGGACCGCTCCCCGCCGCCTCCGCCTGCCGCCGGCGCCCCGGGCTCCGCTCGCCCAGCATCCCCCATGGCCAGCCTGGCTGCGGAGATCGTCGCCTTCCTGCTGGCCATCTCGGGCTGGGTGCTGGTCTCCTCCACGCTGCCCACGGACTACTGGAAGGTCTCCTCCATCGACGGCACCGTCATCACCACCGCCACCTTCTGGGCCAACCTCTGGAAGACCTGCGTGACCGACTCCACCGGCGTGTCCAACTGCAAGGACTTCCCCTCCATGCTGGCACTGGACGGTCTGCACCAGCCCCTGCTGGGGCTTCTTATACCTCTTTGCTTCTCCGTGTCTGTCTGTCTGTCTGTCCGCCCGCCGGCCAGCCGCGGGGCTGGGGTAGGCGTCCAGAGCCCCCCCCCCCCGCATCCCCAGGCTAGTAAGCAGCCCCCCCGCCCCTCCCCCGAGCTGCTGGCCTCCAGCGAGAAGGGGCTAGGCTCGTTGTGTGAACTAAACACACACACACGTCCCCAGAGCAACGGGCCTGCTGCAGCACAGCTGGCGAGGCGTCCTAGAGGGGTTGCAGATGAGAAGAGCTGGCACTGAGGTGACCCTCGCTAGCCAGCCTTTCTAGTGATCTGCTACAGTTCGGGAGGCAAGAGGTTAATGATTTGGTGGGCGAGATTACGAGCGTTTGTTTGCTGGGGTCGGGAGAGTGCTCTTTATAACAATGAAAAAGGCCAGAAGAAACCCTTTCAGAAACCATATTTTGGCCTCTTCAGCTTCTGAATGGGAGAGTTTGGGGGGATGACAGTAGCAGCCATGGTTATTGGAGGGATTTCTCAGAATATTCTCAGCAGTTTAATTTCTATTTGGTGCACTTCGACTCTGTTTTTAGCCCTTCAGCAAGTCTTACTTACCTGCCATAGGAAGCATTCTTTTTCTTGGTATATCAGCATAATCTGTATTTTAATTCAATGCATCAACATAATATCTATATAGAGAGAAACAATCCTTGCCAATTTACAGTTGAATAAAATATGGTTTCAAACATTGCATGTAAAAATACCTGTTTATCAACCATAAAGAATGCGCTTGTTTCCCAGGACAGTAGGGAAGCAAGTTTTATACACACATTGGAAAATTTTTTTAAATAGCCCCCAGTATGAATTGTTTCCCTTCTATTATTATTTTGCTGGAAATCAAAGACCTTAAATGCAAATTTTAAATATTACTTGATGAACTTGTAACTTTCCTCCAGCAGCTTTTTAAATTAACAGAAAGGTATTTCACTAGATACAGTTTACATTAATAGAATTCTACATCCAGCTTTCTCCTGTTATCAAGAATTATTTATTTTCCACTTGGAAGCTCAACAGTGCATCTGGAGTTGATAAGAAAAGAACGGGAGCTATTATTTTTATTCTCTTATTTGTTTTTAAACTATTGCTATATTTTCCGTTATGTTTTTGCAGTGATTGGAGGGAAAGAATGTGATTCTTCTGTAATTAATGTTCTTTTCCTTTTTATTAAGTGGTTTTAAACTCAGATGTAATTACTTCACTGATATATATTAGTTTAAAAGCTTGCAACAGGTAGGTAGGCACAAATATGCATTGCTTAGTTTTGAAGATTGTTTTTCAGCAATACAGAATCAAAACTTTCAATTTGAACACAGTGTTTAAAGCTAAATATTACTTTATTGCTGCAAATCTCTACTTTTGTGCAATTTAAGAGGAATCATATACACTCTTTAGGCAGGAATGATTTTTCTTAAAAAACCTTTACACCATTTTGAGTAAACTATATAGACAATATGTTGGTTGCTACGTTACTTGTTTCAGTGCTTAATCTATTGCCTGGATTATATTTAACTGTTGCTCAACTTTTCATTTGAAGGGTTGAAAATGATGCAGGAAATTTAGGCAATTTCTGAAGTTCTAATGACATGATTATTATCACAGTGCAATGGTCAGACAACGTATCCCACCAACACTACAGATAATCTCTGAGATAACCTGCTGATATTCAAAAAACAGAAAGTGTGAAAACAGGCATGATCATTTCTGTAAAACAAATTAGGATCTACAGTATTTGGTATATTAGCACTCCCCCTTTTGACATGTGGCTGTGAGAGAGGGCAATAATATTTCTGATGTGGAAACTGCCTTTTAAAAATGGTTGGGAGCTGAATGGCTATAGGGGATTAATAATGAGATATAAAACCTTTAACTTATGTCTCCTATAAAAGGTCCCTCTAGAGCTGATCAGAGATGCAGTGCCAGGTTAATGTAGGTCACCTTGAACTACTCTTGCTTATGCTGTTCCTCATTTATGGATAAATAGAGGAGTTCACACTCGAATCCTGCCAGTTGTTCCATGCGAGCAGACCACGGCACTGCGTAGAGTCAGTGGGCCAGATCCTCAGATACTGTAATTTGTCTTGGCTCCATTGATTTAAATGATGCCATGATAAATTACATCAGTTGTGGATATGGCTCACTGACTTCAGTCGGGTTTGGCACTGGTGCTGCGATCCTCCTCCTTGGAGTCAGTTGGAGGATCATATTCAAAGGCTGCAGCCATTCGGTCATCTTTAAAAATTACTAGGGCTGTCCAGAGATTTAAAAAGTTAATCATGATTAATCGCACAATTAAAAAATTAATAGCACTGTTTAACAATAATAGAATACCATTCATTTAAATATTTGGGGATGTTTTCTACATTTTCAAATATATTGATTTCAATTACAACACAGAATACACAGTACACAGTGCTCACTTTAGATTTATTTTTTATTACAAATATTTGCATTATGTGATATTGCATGGCCAAAGAGCAGCAGGAGAGTGGGGTTTTTTTTTTGAAGAAGAAGAAGAAAAGAATTTTACTTATGTAACACTTACAAAGAATCACCAAAAAGGATAAAGCAAAACTATGCAACAAAACAAAAGCAAACACAAGGTATAACACAGCAGCCTTCAGGAGGGAGAAGTGTTCAGGCTAGCCTGGGCCCAGAGCGGTGGGGCTTCCTCGACACTCATGGTCTTCCACCCCCTCGAGTTACCTAGTGCCACGCCCAGTGTAACCGATTATTCCTCTCCTGAGAGTGCCCGACAAGATGGGCATGGCTGCGGGGTGGGCAGTTTGGGGGTGGGGGGACGTACACCACGTTCGATAGGACCCCTCCTAGGTGACAGTGATGATGGTATCCACAGCGGCAACGGCTGGGGCTGGGGTCTATCGCTCTTCCCCTCAATCAAAGGGTCAGATGGAGGGAACCGGACGGGGTCACCAAGCAAAGCAGGAGAGTGTTTTTTTTTTTTTTAAAGCAGGAAAGAATTTTATTTGTGTAACACTTACAAAGAATCACCAAAGAGAATAAAGCAAAACTAAGCAACAAAACAAAAGCAAACACAAGGTATAACACAGCAGCCTTCAGGAGGGAGAAGTGTTCAGGCTAGCCTGGGCCCAGAGCGGGGGGGGCTTCCTCGACACTCATGGTCTTCCACCCTCCTGAGTTACCTGGTGGCCTAGAGCGGGGGGGCTTCCTTGACACTCATGGTCTTCCACCCCCTTGAGTTACCTAGTGCCACGCCCAGTGTAACCGATTATTCCTCTCCTGAGAGTGCCTGACAAGATGGGCACGGCTGCGGGGTTGGCAGTTTGGGGGTGGGGGGGACATACACCACGTTTGATAGGACCCCTCCTAGGTGACAGTGATGATGGTATCCACAGCGGCAACGGCTGGGGCTGGGGTCTATCACTCTTCCCCTCAATCAAAGGGTCAGATGGAGGGAACCGGCCGGGGTCACCGAGCAGAGCAGGAGAGTGTTAGAAGGGAGACTGATTCCCTATACAGGGAAGAAAGTTTGCTATAAATTAATTAAAGCACCTGAAGCCAGTTAGAGCACCTGAAGCCAGTCTCCTGATAAAACCCCCCTGCTTCAATCAGACAGGA
Source organism: Eretmochelys imbricata (assembly GCF_965152235.1). Lineage (NCBI taxonomy): Eukaryota > Metazoa > Chordata > Testudines > Cheloniidae > Eretmochelys > Eretmochelys imbricata. The sequence goes on from NC_135572.1 coordinate 97,916,028, forward strand.
GGAGTTGAAGCAGAGTGGATTGGTGTTGGAGCAGAGAGCAGTTTGGAGGAGTTGAAGCAGAGTGGATTGATGTGGGAGTAGAGAGCAGTTTGGAGGAGTTGAAGCAGAGTGGATTGGCATTGGAGTAAAGAGCAGTTTGGAGGAGTTGAAACAGAGTGGATTGGTGTTGGAGCAGAGAGCAGTTTGGAGGGAAGCAGAGGAGAGTTTGGAGAAGTGCTGTGGTGGGCTAAGAAGACCAAGACCCTAGGTAAAGGGACTCCTGGCAGGGAGGAAGGGCAGGAAGCTCCACAAGCTGAAGAGCAGGAGAGGGAAGTAGCCCGAGGAAGGAACTGCTAGTTCTAGTGGTTTACCTCTATCCCTAGGGCCCCTGGGCTGGGACCCGGAGTAGAGGGCGGGCCCGGGTCCCTCCCTCTCCACTCCCCTCTTCTAGGACATTAGTGGGACAGTTAATACCCTAGTTCAGGGGCAAGAAATGGTGCCCTGAACCACCCCCACCCCCACAAGAAGAGAAAGCACGAGATCCATCATAGTAGTGCCGGCAATTTGCCACCATTGTAAAAAACAAAAGAAATTTTTTTTTTCAATTCACGTAATGCAAGTACTGTAGTGGAATTTCTTTATCATGAAAGTTGAATTTACAAATATAGAAGTACGTAAAAAAACCTGCATTCAAAAATAAAACAATGTAAAACTTTAGAGCCTACAAGTCCACTCAGTCCTACTTCTTGTTCAGCCAATCACTCAGACAAACAAGTTTGTTTACATTTGCAGGAGATAATGGTGCCTGCTTCTTGTTTACAATGTCACCTGAAAGTGAGAACAGGCATTCTCATGGCACTGTTGTAGCCAATGTTGCAAGATATTTACATGCCAGATGCACTAAAGATTCATATGTCCCTTCATGCTTCAACCACCATTCCAGAGGACATGCGTCCTTGCTGATGATGTATTCTGCTCGATAATGATCCACAGAAGTGTGGACCGACGCATATTCATTTTCATCATCTGAGTCAGATGCCACCAGCGGAAGGCTTATTTTCTTTTTTGGTGGTTCGGATTCTGTAGTTTCTGCGTCAAAGTGTTGCTCTTTTAAGACTTCTGAAAGCATGCTCCACACCTCGTCCCTCTCAGATTTTGAAAGGCACTTCAGATTCTTAAACCTTGGGCCAAGCGCTGTAGTTATCTTTAATAATCTCACAATGGTATCTGCTTTGCATTTTGTTAAATCTCCAGTGACAATGTCCTTCAAATGAACAACATGTGCTGGGTCATCATCCAAGAGGACTATAACATGAAATATCTGGCAAAATGCGGGTAAAACAGAACAGGAGACATACAATTCTCCCCCCAAGGAGTTCAGTCACAAATTTAATTAACACATGGTTTTTTTAACGAGCGTCATCAGCATGGAAACATGTCCTCTGGAATGGTGGACAAAGCATATGGGGATATGTGAATGTTCAGCACATCTGGTGCGTAAATACCTTGCAATGCTGGCTACAAAAGTGCCATGCGAATGTCTGTTCTCACTTTCAGGTGACATTGTAAAAAATAAGTGGGCAGCATTATCTCCTGTAAATGTAGACAAACTTGTTTTTTTTAGCGATTGGCTGAACAAGTAATAGGACTGAGCAGATCTGTAGGCTCTACCGTTTTCCATTGTTTTGTTTTTGAGTGAAGTTATGTAACAAAAAAATCTACATTTGTAAATTGCACTTTCATGACAGAGAGATTGCACTACAGTACTTGTATGCAGTGAATTGAAAAATACTATTTCTTTTATTTATCATTTTTACAGTGCAAATATTTGTAATAAAAATAATAATAATAAAGTGAGCACTGTACACTTTGTTTTCTGTGTTGTAATTGAAATCAATATATTTTAAAATGTAGAAAAATATCCAAAAATATTTAATAAATTCCAATTGGTATTCTATTGTTTAATAGTGCAATTAAAACTTTGATTAATTGTGATTCATTTTTTTTATTGCGATTAACTTTTTTCAGTTAATTGCGTGAGTTAACTGCAATTAATCAACAGCCCTAAAGATTACTAAATCCTCCTTTCTAACTGGGTATTTAGTTCCAGGCTCACTTTTTATTAAGGTATGTAAAATCAACAATAAATCTTGTGGGATGAGGAATATTTGGTCAATCAGAATACCAAAGAGAAGAAAAGATAGGACAGAAAGAAAAATTTAAAATACAAGATCAAGAAAACATGGACTATCAGGTAGTTTGCTTCACTCTCCCTAGCAAGCGCAGTTCAAGTTAACTGATCAGCAGCTGAACGTTTAGTTTTTATTATGTAGCTACAGCTCACTTGGGCACAAACTAGTTTGAAATAAAAAACTTACAAGGCCTGATCTGGTCACTGTGACAAAATTAATAACTTAGAGTGGAGCAGGAATGCAGTTAATAGCTCTAATAATAAACAATGTAGGGTCAAATCCTGGTTCCAGGACACAACGTGAGTGAATGACAGGGAGTGTTAGGAGTGGCATCATCCCTCAAAGCCAGGGCAGGATGTGGTGTCGCTGAGGAGCAATTACATCAGTCTAAGATTCAGCAGGTGGATCTGAGTAGCAATGAATGCAGCAGCCAAACCTATGCCCACATTCCCCTTCTGTGGGGGGCTGGAGAATCTGCCAAGGATCTGTGTTCCACAGTGGCAGGGGTATGCGTTCCCCCTCCCAGCAAAGCAGAAGTACACAGGCTGTACTGCACTTTGCATATCCCATGGGCCAGGAAGGTTTCTGCCTCAACATAAAGTCAAATTCTGCCTAGCTCTTAGGATATGTCTACCCTGCACTGTTAGCCCAGGGTTAGTAGAACTCGAGTTAGTACTGTTTGTGAAGCTAGGCCTTGAGTATCTACACTTATTTGTAACTCATGTTAGGAATTGTTGAACCCTGGGTCCCAGAGTCTACACTGCATTATGCATGCCGGAGTCCAACCACACATATTCCAGACTTCCTAGTTCCCTAAATGTGGCCACTGAGACCTTATGTTCATGGTGCAGTGTGCAAACCAACCTGTAGACTTTCAAGCCCTAAGTTAACAAACCCAGGATCTTCTAATTCAGGTTCTACTAACCCTCGGCTTACATTGCAGCATAGACAAACCCACAGAGTCAACAGCTTAGGCTAAGGACTTCCTAAATGTTATTTAATTTTAAGACTGTTCTGATAACTAAAATTATCGAAAGAACAGGAGTGTCTGTGGGATTGATGGACTCCCAGAGCATGAGGTTGTGTCTATACTGCAAAGCAATAGGTCTTCAGCCCTGGGTCCTGTCTTGACTCAGGCTTGGGCCCTCCACTCCCATGGAGCCCTGGGACCCTGGGTTTGAGCTGTGAGTTAGTGCAATTTGTGTGTAGATGGGAGGGGAGTTAGGCTTGAGCCTGAGTTCAAACCCTGGACTTCCATTGCAGTGTAGGCATACGCTTAGAGAGCTTCCCCCCATCTCCCCCTGCACGGCCTTCCTAGGACTAAACTGAATTCCAGTTCCTATGATCAAGGCAATGTAGGAACTGCATCCTCCCTATTCCCCTGGGTAGGGAAGCATGAAGGAGTGAGGAAGAAAGGAGGTGGATCAATTGCTCCATCACCATTGCCAGGCTCTAGCAAGCGGAGCTACCCAGCCCCATGCAGAGAGAATGTGCTGCACTCTCCATGAAGGTCGGTAGCAGTGTCCATGCTCCCCATGCACTAACAGTGTGTGTGTGCATGTGTGTAAAGAAGGGATTAGCGTTGGGGGAGTCTGGGAAGAACACCTTTGCTTTCCTTTGGGACAATGCAGCTCCGTAATGCCTCTTGCTAGGCCCTATGTATAATGGGCACAATATAGTCCATCGTGTTTAAGGGCCCAATCTGACACTTCTTACACGGGCAAAATCATCGTGTGGTGTGGGGTGGAGGATTGCCTGAGTAAGGAGGGCACAAACAGGCCTTTAATTTACCACCCTTTTAATTTTGTGTGTTGCTGGTCACAGACATAAACAATAATAAAACAACTAAACAACATCAGCATATCATTTACAGCATTCCTCACCAGTGGATCAAATGACAAGTTAAAATAACGTAGCTGAACAAATATGTACTTATGAAATAAAAGGGGCATTAGAGCTTAGAACCACAAATGCTATAGGTGTGTGTTTGAAAAGGGAATCTGTGCAATATCCATAAAGCAATCTCACCGTTTCCCATGATGCAGTCTTAATGATAGCATAGCAAGTATTTATTTTATTTATTGAAAGCACGCATCCCCAGAGCATTGTACATTTTTCTGTGTATTATACTTAATAGATGTGTGAGCTCCACATAACTTTTTGTCACACATGACGGCAATGAGACACTAAAGACCATTACCTAACAAGATTCTTTGGAATGTGAGACAAAACATATTTGTTAAAAAAAAAACCCTGAAATAGTTTTCTATTGGAATGTTGCTGACCATGCACAATGTGGTGAAAACTTGTCAGATACTCCTAATAACTATTTTGTTTCTACTCTGTTTAAAATGTGTCACTTTCAGTCTGTTTTGGCTGTTGTTTATTTGGATGCCCAACAGATGTATATAATTATACCCCAGTTCCAAATAATTCATGGTGACAATATGTGTGTGGAAACAGTGGATTTCTGGTCTTCACTAGAAGATACTGAAGAAGTACACCTTGGCAATCTCCCCTTTGACTTGTTTGGCCTTTCTACATTTTATTGAGCAATGTCATGGTCTTATCAGCTAGTTTGTGTCTAAGAAAAAATCAACAAAGCAAAAGATGTGTCACTGCTGTAACCAAACACATTCATACGCAATACGTTTAACCCTGGTCCAAGCAAGCAGAAGTTGGACCTGATAAAAAGATCATTACCCTGGTTCTCATTTCCAAGTCAATCTCTAACACATCTTCTGCAGCTAGCTATACGTCTGCAGTTTTCTATATCATCCAGCACCATAGTAACTAGGTAACTCCCAGGTAAATTAGAGCTGTATAATGAGGTCCCAAGTGGAACTCATGGAATCTTCTCCCCAGCTCCCTTATTTCGTTTACATTGTCAAAATTTTATTTTCTAAATTCTGCATTAAAAACCACCCTAATTGGATGATTTCTTTGGTTGAGCTGAACTGAACTCAGACTCTGGTCGGCCTACAAAACTGAGAATTTTTGGGCAACAGATTCCAGTGATATTCCAAGTCATGGTATTTCTGCTAATTGAAACTGCTTCCTTGTTTGAGTGAGTTAATTATTTCTTGCAGTCTCACTACCCTCTATTATTTCCAAAGTGTGCTTTGACATTTACTAAGGAATGAATCTCAGCCATGTTGTTTTTTGCATATGCTAGTTATTTTTGGTAAATGTTTAATATTTCTCCTTGGAGATTTAGCCACAAATTAAGCTTTAGAGTACCTCTGGGTAAATAAATTCATGCTTCAGCACCTTAATATGTTAATTAGCAACTAACAGTGGCAGTAAATTGTACCTGTCAAAAATAATGGCTTCCTTGGCCAGTTTTCATCTACTGCTTTACTAAATGGTGTTACCACAAAAACATTTCCAAAACAAGGAAAATAAGGTGATGAGAGATTATGAATATTTATATTGCTACAGTTAAAAATGAAGCAGCTTATTAGCTACATATGTACATAATTATGTATTTTTTTAAAGGTCCAGATTTTGAAGTTCCTGTTAAAACTTCACTGCTACTGACATCATTGTCAGCTTTGCTTGAGTAAATAAGAGTGAATAAGAGTGCAGGATTTGGCATAAAAACAGGAGGTTCATTATCAGTGGAATAGGAATTGAAACAATTTTAGACTCTCATTCTCCGTTTCTCCTGGCATTCTACTACTAATAAAATTTCACTCTGTCCAAGTCAAGTATATGTGACTTTTCCTACATAAACCTTCCCACAAGTGGGCAAGCCTTTTACAATATGTGCCCACGCAGTCTAGAAAATAATTCAAATTATTCACTGTTAGGCATACCCAAATAGTTTGGTTCGTTCTCATAACTTTTAGTCACTAACTTCTTTCTGGGTTTTGGGAACAACCCTAAACATTTGGAGGTGCTCCTATGCTCTATTCAATAGTGGTTTAGCACTGATCATACTGAAAGAATTTCTCCTCTAAGGCTCAATAGAACTGTGTGTGGGAATTTGATAGCATTCTTAGCTCTACCTACATTTTGCTGATGAACCCCATCAATACTAAACACCTCCTATAGTTACTTTGAGCCAAATGTGTGTATGTGGAGCTGATGGGAGAGATGCGAGGCAATGGCACTCTGGCTCCTGAGTGAGCTGTGTTGCCAGGAGGGTGGGGCTGGGGAGATAAGAGAGGGGTAGAGCCCTGCACAGATACAAAATTTGTATCCACATCCGATCCGCAAAAATGGTCCATGGATAGCCACAGATTTGCAGGGCTCTACAGAGTGGCTCTCTCAGAACATCCTACAGGATCTGCAGAGCTGGAACCAGTTTTTCCACTTTCCTCAGGCTCTAAAGGTTTCAGGGAACATCCCTTGTCCTCCCTGGATGGCCATTAACTCTATCCCCAGAGGAGACTATCTCTTAGGTCTTCTGGCCACTTTTTAGTATCTGCCACTTTTCTGCAGATAGGGGAAAGGGGAGAAAATAGACCTTAGTTTAAAAAAAACCTCTGCTCCATCTTAAAATGCAACGTGTTCTGCACATAGGAATTCCAGAAGCAAACTAGAAAAACGATACGTGAGTATCCAGAATACTTTTCCAGCTCACAGCTATTTCACAGCAATGTTGGTGTAACAACTCTGGTAGCAAGCTAAAATGTCTGGGGTATGTTTTTTTTATGCACTGACTTTTTTTTCTACATTTACTTTGCTACATTTATACATGTGTATACATGACTTATCATATATCGATGTTTGTAAATAGTTCAAATTTATTCAGATTAATACTGTTTTCCTTCAGCAGACATTTGTCACAGGAATGCTATATAAATAAGAGATAACTATATTATAGGCAGGGCTGATATAGCACCATTTATTTGCCTGGCAGTTCCCATTATAAAATCCTGTTTTCAAGTATAATTTTGCCAAACTTTAACTGTGTCTACCTCAAGCTACTTTTTGGGGGAGGCAGAGGGGGCTAAAAGGTGGAGAATTTCAGCCAGAACAATTCAAATATTTCTTAGACTGTGGCTAGGGAAAAATACATTGTTTTGCAACATTAAAAAAATTCTGGGAATTTTTTCTTTAAGAAGTTTTAGCACTCCCATGCGTTGGAGCACGGACTTGAAAGGTGGCAGGGGAGTGCCCTTTGTTTCAGGGATGTGCATTTTGTTATCCCTGTAAAAACCAGCCCACACTGTGATTGAAAAAATCACAGTTCACACATGCTCAGTCGAGACTTCTTATAGTTAAGTAAAAGTAAAAGTAAAATCACTGAAGACTCTTCCCTCGCTGATCAGGCTCCAGCATCTCACAGCTCCTAAGCTAGTGCTGACATGACTGCATGCATCAGTCCTACAGAGCAGGTTCCCTCCATCCTAAGGCTACAGGGGCAAAGCCAGACTTCCTCTGCTTTTGGCTGCTTGGGGCTGGGGTGGGGCCAGACACTAGAACTGAGAACAGGGAAATTGTCTCTCCTGTGCTCTCAGTGACCACCCTGCTGGTGCTCAGCCACACTGGAGGAGGAAGCCACCTGATTTGAATTCAGAAGGCATAGGTGCCGACTCTGTGCGTTCTCCAATAGTGGGTGCTCAGCACCCGTCGTCGGCTCCACGGATCAGTTCCTCCTCCTCCTCCCAGCCCTCCCACCTGCCAGTGGGCTCTGCCAGTCAACTCTTCCCCCTCCCTCCCAATGCCTCCCGCCTGCTGTGATCAGCTGTTCAGCAACATGCAGGAGACACGGGGGGGGGGGCGGAGGGAGGAGTGGGGGCAGGAAGGGGAGGGGACAGGAAGAGGCAGGGTAGGGGCAGAGTGGGGGCAGGAACAACAAATAGATGTGAAACCTACTGGCAAGATATCCCAGCCCTTTCTACTGCTGGGCCAATTCGAGAATGATAACTCCCTACTGCTACTGTTCACTCCTTTAGCTCAAGAGGCAGAGATCTGTGCAGTGGATCTAAAGATTCCAACCCTGCTAATGATCCATGTAGGTGTCAATATGATACCACATGACGGAATTTGTTTTTTCAGTTTACTTTTTTTTAAAAAAATGCCTTAAAACTACATTATTAAGATTGCAAAGTCAAGCGCTCAAAAGATAGGAAATATCAGAAGTAAAGTTGTCTATGCAACCTTAACTTGGCCCCTTTGTGCATATGCATTACGATACATGATTACATGATCATTATTGACATGATCACATCTTTTTTCTACCCTATTCTGGGGCTGAATCATAGTAGTATATTGAAAGGTGTCTTGAGGACCCCACCTCATTTGTTTCAGAAGTTGGAAAGTCTGTAGTGAATTAGTCAGTGGACTGCAGAAAGAGAAAGGATGATGTCATAGTCAAGTAGAAAAGGAGTACTTGTGGCACCTTAGAGACTAACAAATTTATTTGCGCATAAGCTTTCATGAGCTACAGCTCACTTCATAGTCAAGTAGGGTTGCCAGTTTTGGTTGGACATATTCCTAGAAGTTTTCTCAGATGGCATAATCTTTATTTAAAGATTAATCTTTAATTCCTGGAGACTCCAGGACAATCCTGGAGGGTTGGCAACCCTATCAAGGCAGCTGCCTGCTACTCTAGAGCATTGGATGCTATCTCTGACTCTGTCACGCAGTTCTTATGGAATGCTAAGGAAGTCATTTAACCCAGACTTTTCACAGGTTGTCACTAATTGTGGGTGCCTCGTTTTCTTGGTGCCCAATACGAGTCTCTAGGGTCTGATTAGCAGGAGGGCTAAGGACTTACAGATGCCACTGAAGTCAATGGGAGATACGCGTTGAACATACTGAGTGCTATATAAATGCTACGTACTCTGAAAAATCAGGGCTTAAGTGTCTCAAATTGGGCACCAAAAATTAGTGGATATTTTGGATATTAATCTCACTGTGCCTCAGTTCCCCAGCTGTAAAATGGATTAATAATATCCCCTCATCTCACAGCGGTGTTGTGCAAGTAAATCCATTAATGTTTGTGAAGTGCTCGGATACTGTAGTGATGACCACCATAGAAAACCCTATGAAGGAAATTAATAATTCTGTCTTCAGAGAAGGATTTGAAAAGTGTGCAGTAAATAAGGCCAGGGGCCACACACTGAACAATGAGGAGAAAATAAAGTATTTAATAGTTGTTCATTAAATGAGCACTGTCTCTCTCTTGTGCACCAAATGAGGCAGGGTCTTGTGAAAAAAATATGTGATCGCATCATTATAGACTGTGTCCTAATGCATACACACAGAAAGGTCCAATTAAGTTTTCCCAGGCAACTTAACTTCTGCCATTTCCTAACTTTTGAGTGTGTGACTTTGCAATCTTACTAATGTTCTTTTAATATAGTTTTTTCATGTGCAAAGTACATAAATAGTTAATAGATAATTGCCATTAGCTAGTGTTCAAGAATACATAGGATAGTTCCTGAGTTCTGTAGGATCAATAAAACTTGGTGTACACTGCAAATGGCTTCTTGTGTGTTACTTTTTACATGGAGCTCTAACCAGTAGTCTTTTAAAATATTTTGATGCATGCACGTTCCATTAATTATGTACTTTTACACAGGTTTCCTGTTTATTTGGTATCTATCATTAAGAAATCTATTAAGGCTGTGAGGGAATGGGTAAAGTATAGCATGTTCGAATAGTAATAGAACCAGAAATGTTTCACACACACACACCGCCCCCCGGTATCAAGATGAAATGAATAAACAATACTAATGCAAGTGTATATTCATTTTAAATGAACGCCATAATATGTTATGAGGAATAATCTCTTATGGTGATTACTTAACTGTACAATATTGCATTGCCCCCCCCCCATAATTACAGTACTGTTTATCACAATATTTCAACTATAATTAATTTTCAGAAGGTAGAAAATAGTATTCAGTCTATCCAGTTCAAGGGCCTTACCTCTGTGAGGTACTGGGCGTCCTCAACTGCCACTGAACAAAGGCCCTCATTCAGCAAGGTACTTAAGCATATGCCTAACTTAAAGCATACTAGTAGTTCAACTGAAATCAATACTCATGTGCTTAAAGATAGGCACATACTTCAATATTTTGCTAAATCAGGGCCTTCAGCCCTGCTTCTCACAGGTAGGTAGACTCCTAATTTCCGCTGAAATCAGTGGAAGTTAGGAACCTAAATACCTTTGTGGATCTGGGCCTTAGTGCTTGATCCAAAGCCCATTGCACTCAATGGGAGTATTTCGATTGATTTCAATGGGATTTGGATGAAACTTTAATGAAGATGAAGGGACTGATCATCTTGTAGGTGGTATACAGTACCCTGTATGGCTGTGCTCAAAAATGAGATTAAATCACAAGAAAAGCCAGGCCCTAATTCTGCTTGCAGTTATTCCTGCGCAACCATGGGCAGAGTCAACCAAAGGGACTAGAATGAAAATCATTAGTTAATGCTATTCTAATATCAGTTAATGCTATTCTAGCATTAATTTAATTAATTAATTAATTAAAATAGTTAATGCTATTCTAATAACATTGTGATTACAGGTTATATCCAAGCCTGCAGAGGACTCATGATTGCTGCTGTCAGTCTTGGATTCTTTGGCTCCATATTTGCAATGGTTGGGATGAAGTGTACGAAAGTTGGAGGTTCAGATCAGACTAAAGCTAAAGTCGCTTGTTTAGCTGGGATGATTTTCATACTTTCTGGTAAATATGCAATTCTACCTTTAAATATATATTTGAAGTCACATAAGACCTCATCCTACAGCAGGGGCGGCAGGTTTGTATAATTTTTGGTGGTGCCCAGAACAGGTCCAAGTCCTGCCCCCACACACCTGCCTTGTAAGCTGATATATATTTTTTAAAATAATGTAAAAATGTGAGGGCTCTGGGGTGGGGTTGGGGGTGAGGCATTTGGGGTGAGGGAGGGGCTCGGGCAGAGGGTTGGGGTGTGGGGGTGAGGGCTGAGGCCGGGGATGAGGGGATCATGGTGCAGGAGGGGGCTCAGGGCTGAGGCAGAGGGTTGGGTTGTGGAGGGGTGAGGGCTCTGGCTGGGGGTGCGGGCTCTGGGGTGGGGTTGGGGATGAGGGGTTCATGGTGCAGGAGGTGGCTCAGGGCTGGGGCAGATGGTTGGGCTGTGGGGGGCGCGGACTCTGGAGTGGGGTGGGGCCAGGGATGAGGAGTTTGGGGTGCAGGCAGGCTACCCCAGGGAAGGGGCCAGAGAGGAGGACTCCCCCACAGCCCTCTCCCCCCACGGCAGCACACTCACCTCACACCATTGTCACTGCATGTGTCCCTAGGGCCCTCTCAGGTCCAGGAAGCCCCCTCACCTTCCCTGTGGTGGGTGCCGGGGGGGGGGGGGCTGCCATCATGTGTGCACCTCCTCCCCTGCTGCTGCCCCTCACTGTAGCCTCACTGTGGGTGGGGGATGGGGCTGCCCTTGCCCAGTGTGGGGCAGGAGCAGTGACTGTGGGTGGGTGGACACGGACCTGTGCTGGTGAAGGGTCCCGCCGGAAAAGGGAAGGGTCCGTCCATCCAAGGCGGAAGGGCAGGGGCAGGGTCAGCCTGGGTCAGCCTGCCCTGGCACCAGTGGTTAGGGGGCACTAGGACCCTGCGGCGGCAGTTGATCCCGGGAGCTGGCAGAGTGCAGCACAGCACCAGCTGCAGGAGGCAGCTGCCCAGGGCGCAGGGGGGAGGCACGCAGAGGTGGGCGGTGGGGCCGGGGGAGAAACCCAGCCCCGACCATTGGTGGAACTGGGCCCCTGGGCCCTGAATATTACTTGAGCACGGGCACCACGGGCCCATATAACTCACCACCCCTGGGCACTACAGTCAGGCCCATAATTATTATACTGATGCCACTGAATTATTTATTCATCTGGTGCATTTTAGGGTTGTGCTCTATGACTGGTTGCTCCCTGTATGCGAACCGAATTACATCTGAATTCTTTGATCCTACTTTTATTGCACAAAAGTAAGTACTTTTTTATGCCTGTGAATTTTTCAAACAAATTAGGCCTTAGATTGTTTAAAACACATACCAAAGTATGTTTGTAAAGAAAGCAGATGTTCCCAGTCCCAGACACAAGAGAAATGTTGGGTCTGTAACTTTCTTTCCTCTTATTACTCAAATCAAAAATATGAAATTGTACATAGCAACTTATTGGTGAATTTAATGAACTAACAAAAACAATTACTTATGTCAAGCCTTCCCATATCACTGGTAAAGCAACCATATTTCTCTGCCTAAAGGCATAACTATGTTCTACAGCAGGTGCAGAGGACTGATTCATTTTAGCTGAACTGATTCATATGTTTATATTTGTCACTAATTCAGAAGAAAAATTTTAGAAGATTTATCAGAAGACAGAGATGCCCATTGAGCAGATAATTCAATATTCATCAACAGATGGAACAGAAATGCTCTTTCATGAACATTTCATAGAAAGTATGATTTTCACAAAGGGATAAAACCTTACCATAAATTCTAAATCATCTTGCAAATATTTTCTAAAAGTATTCTCCAGGGCAAATTTTTTCAATCCTGAGTGCCTAAAATTTGGCTTATAAATCCTTATTTAGGCCATGAGCCTATAATCACTAACTTATATATTTAATAGGGCTGTTGATTAATCACAATTAACTCATGCGATTAACTCAAAAAAATTAATTGTGATTAAAAAAATTAATTGCAATTAATTGCAGTTTTAATCGCACTGTTAAAAATAGAATTCCAATTGAAATGTATTAAATACTTTGGATGTTCTTCTACATTTTCATATATATTTTATTCTGTGTTGTAATTGAAATCAAAGTTTATTGTATTTTTGATTACAAATATTTGCACTGTGAAAATGATAAAAGAAATAGTATTTTTCAACTCACCTCATACAAGTGCAATCTCTTTGTCATGAAAGTGCAACTTACAAATGTAGATTTTTTTTTGTTACATAATTGCATTCAAAAACAAACAATGTAAAACTTCAGAGACTACAAGTCCAGTCAGTCCTATTACTTATTCAGCCAATTGCTAAGACAAACAAGTTTGTTTACATTTACAGGAGGTAATGCTGCCCTCTTCTTATTTATAATGTCACTAGAAAGTGAGAACAGACATTTGCATGGCACTTTTGTAGCTGGCATTGTAAGGTATTTACATGCTAGATATGCTAAACAATTGTATGCCCTATCATGCTTTGGCCAACATTCCAGAGGATATGCTTCCATGCTGGTGATGCTCGTTCAAAAATAATGTGTTAATTAAATTTGTGACTGAACTCCTTGGGGAGAACTGTACGTCTCCTGCTCTGTTTTACACGCATTCTGCCATATATTTCATGTTATTGCAGTCTCGGATGATGACCCAGCACATGTTGTTCGTTTTAAGAACACTTTCACTGCAGATCTGACAAAACACAAAGAAGGTTTAAGGTCAATCCAACGTTTAAGAATCTGAAGTGCCTTCCAAAATCTCAGGGACGAGGCATGCTTTCAGAAGTCTTAAAAGAGCAACACTACAATGAGGAAATTACAGAACCCAAACCACCAAAAAAGAAAATCAATCTTCTGCTGGTGGTATCTGACTATGAAAATGAAAATGAACATGCCTCGGTCTGCACTGCTTTGATTGTTATCAAGCAGACTCCGTCATCAGCATGACCCCTGGAATGGTGGCTGAAGCATGAAAGGACATATGAATCTTTAGTGCATTTGGCACAAAAATATCTTGCAATGCTGGCTACAACAGTGCCATGAGAATGCCTGTTCTCACTTTCAGGTGACATTGTAAATAAGAAGCAGGCAGCATTATCTCCTGCAAATATAAACAAACTTGTTTGTCTGAGCAATTGGCTGAACAAGAAGTGGGACTGAGTGGACTTGCAGGTTCTAAATTTTTACATTGTTTTATTTTTGAATGCAGTTGTTTTTGTACATAATTCTATGTTTGTAAGATCAACTTTCATGATAAAGAGATTGAACTACAGTACTTGTATTAGATTAATTGAAAAATACTATTTCTGTTTTTTTACAGTGCAAATACTTGTAATAAAAATAAATATAAAGTGAGCACTGTACAGTTTGTATTCTGTGTTGTAATTGAAATCAATATATTTGAAAATGTAGAAAACATCCAAAAATATTTAAATAAATGGTATTCTATTATTGTTTAACAGTGGGATTAATTGCATGATTAATCACTATTAATTTTTTTAATAACACAATTGTGATTAATTTTTTTAATCGCTTGACAGCCGTAATATTTAATTTTAAATCAGTGGGACTCTTTGTGGTCTTAAAGTTACACAAGTGGGTTTTTGTAGGAGTAGGACATAAGGCACCTAAATATAAGTGACCTGATTATCATAAGTGATCTAAAAATTCCCATTTAAGACAATGGGCACTGCATGTGCTCAGCACCTTTGAAAATCAGTGATTTATAGTTAGATATCTAAGTATGTATTAAACAGCCAAATTTTAGACACTCAGATTTGAAAATGTTGACCTTAAATTATGTCTTATAGATTTTTCATAATTTTCATTTTCCTTTGTAATGTAACTTTATACTTAAAAACAAGAATTTCAAAAACCCTCTGCAGTGTTTCCAGCTTAGTTCCATGAGCAGTCACTGATTTTTCAAGCAACTCACCAGAAATCTTCCTACTTCCCAGCCTAAATTCCATTTTGCAAAAGGAATGCTGAACATTCTCTGTCGTCTTGGTAAATACCTCTTCCTTATTTTAGCTAACTTACTTAAAATATTTAATGAGATCTCTGTCAGTGCTAGGATTTCCACTCATTGTTCCTTGTTTCTTGATGAGTTAATATTGGTATTTTCAAATTTCTGCCACAAGCTCTGCCCGTCTCACTCATTGAGAGCCTCATTCAAAAACTGCTGAAATCAGTGGGAACCTATGCCACTGGCAGTGCGATGGAGTACTGGCTGGATAGCCCTGTGATAATTACCCATCAGGCTCACACATACTAAGGAGAAACATCCTCCTTATTGCCAGAATTCCCATAAAAGGATGTTGCAAAGGCAATCCTGGCAAGTCAACAGGAACTGCCTGTGTAGGTGTTTTCTTCTAGAGACAGGCAGATTTTCTTGTGGGAAGTAGGCACTGCATATTTGCACCTGTCAAAACCATTGTCACCCTTGTGTGCAGCAGGTTGTTTTCATCATTCATAGCTTTCCATGAAGTTTTAAGGGTGATGGCATTCTGTCAAAGTTTTGGATGAGCTATAAGAGCCAACACACATAAATTAGATGCTAATGTGTGGGTAAGACAGCCACTAATGACATGGAGACTGTATTCAGCTCCACATCAACGAGATGTGGGTGCCAACTCCTGCCCCCAAAGTGCTGTACAATATTTCAGTGGAGCAAATGCCAGCTCCAGTACTGAGGTTCATAGCACATTTGCCTCTCCTTCCCAGGAGGTTCCTGCTAGCTTCTGGATCAAGGCAGTGCAGGAAGCAATTTTTTTCTTTATATTTTCTAGATCAGGCCAGTATGTTAGGCTGTGGTCCAGTTTGACTTCTTAGTAAGTGACAACTGTCTGGCAAGGGAGTGGATGATCCTCAGCATAGGCTGTAAGGGGTTGATTACCAGGTGATTGTTCAGATGGAAAGTTGTGGCCATCATCTTAGACTTTCTTAGTATAAATCTCCACTGACAAAGGTAAGTAGCCATGTCCTGGCTGAGTGAGCCTTTGATATCATGTAGGTCATTACACACATGAGCAAGACCAATCTCATCTGTAAATGCATACTTACTGGCCTTAGTTGTCGGTATGTCATAATGATATATGTTAAAAAGGGGAGGAGCTAGAATGGATCCTTGCAGGAATCCATTACAAAGACAGCTGGGCTAGCTGACTTTGTCTCCAGTTTGCAAGATGAAGTTATGATTCATGATGACTTTCATGATGAACCAAACCAGGGGCCTCCAAGGAATAGTCTGCAGCAATGTGGCGGTCAGCCACATGCTAGACAGTGTCATATGCAGCTGATAAGTACACCAGAACAGCACCAACCTTCTTGCTCTTCTCAAAGCTATCATCAATGTCTTGTGTTAGGCAAATGACTTGACCTTGGGCCAACCTGAACAAAGGGCAGTTGTGGTTTGATAATTTTGCTGATGCACATCAGACTCAATCTATCCATAAACTTATATGTAACACAAAGGAGAGAGCTGGGTTGACAGCCCTTAGGATCTTCCAGCAGTTTTTCTGGTTTCACAATGGCTACAACCTTTTCCTGCACCAGATTTTTGGGATTCAGTTGTCCTGAAAACATCGATCTGAGTAAGTGAAGCAGACAGCTTTTCTCTTTTGGGCCTAAGTGAATGTTATCCAGGCCTGGCTCCTGTTCATAGAATATCAGGGTTGGAAGGGACCTCAGGAGGTCATCTAGTCCAACCCCCTGCTCAAAGCAGACCAATCCCCAACTAAATCATCCCAACCAAGGGCTTTGTCAAGCCTGACCTTAAAAACTTCTAAGGAAGGAGATTCCACCACCTCCCTAGGTAACGCATTCCAGTGTTTCACCACCCTCCTAGTGAAAAAGTTTTTCCTAATATCCAACCTAAACCTCTCCCCCACTGCATCTTGAGACCATTACTCCTTGTTCTGTCATCAGCTACCACTGAGAACAGTCTAGATCCATCCTCTTTGGAACCCCCTTTCAGGTAGTTGAAAGCAACTATCAAATCCCCCCTCATTCTTCTCTTCCACAGACTAAACAATCCCAGTTCCCTCAGCCTCTCCTCATAAGGCATGTGTTCCAGTCCCCTAATCATTTTTGTTGCCCTCCGCTGGACTCTTTCCAATTTTTCCACATCCTTCTTGTAGTGTGGGGCCCAAAATTGGACACAGTACTCCAGATGAGGCCTCACCAATGTCGAATAGAGAGGAACGATCACGTCCCTCGATCTGCTGGCAATGCCCCTACATCTACATCCCAAAATGCCATTGGCCTTCTTAGCAACAAGGGCACACTGTTGACTCATATCCAGCTTCTTGTCCACTGTAACCCCTAGGTCCTTTTCTGCTGAACTGCTGCCGAGCCATTCTCATAAGCTTATGTTCTCATAAGCTTCATGGTGAGGTACAGCTCTTTATCTGAAAAGGGAGCTTTCAGGTTTGAATATGCACTAGAAGCCTACCACCTCTCTGTGATCTCAGTTTTGACTATACGATTGAATGACTTATCCAAGTTCTACGTACAGCCACTAGCTAGGATGCAACAGCATTTTCAGTGACTAGAAACTCATTTTTGACAAGGCTGGAATCTCCAGATAGACTGCCAGGCTCTCTGACTAGAATGAGTAAAGATCTGTGTGATGGACTCTCTTCATTGAGCACACCTGATTTGATCAGCCATTGAATGAGTTCTTCTCTCTTATTAATGGCCTCCTGTTCATAACCAGCAGATGTGAATTCCTGTTTCCTCTTGTGACCACCCAGGAAAATCCTGTTGGCAATAGCCTCTAAGGATTGATATCCTAATTCATGGAAAGTTTGGTAGGAGTCATTTATGTTAGCTGGACACGCCTGTCAAGATAACTAACAGACATCTCTAGTTCTTCTTGAAAGACCTACCACCAATCTTTCCAAAAATTCTACTGCGCCTTCTGTAGACTGTTCGTTGTTGGTCTCCACTAGCCCATGTGATCAAAGACAGCTGAGGCTAAAACTCTGAAAAAGCTTGAAGCACATTTTGCTCCATGACCACTGGCAGCAATTGCCCGAAAGATGAAAAGGTGGTGTTAAGTGAAGAGTCAGCACACAAATCATCACATGCAAAGGGGAAGGCTGAGGGATACCAGGATAAAGCCAGTAGGGGTAGTTCAAGGGATGAACTTGTTTTAGAGTATGACTAGTATGTCAGTTGACTGCCCTCTCTCCCTTTGCAACAGGTTTTGGTATTCTTTCCTTAAACATTCTTTCCTCTGTATATGCTTGCATACCTGGGCCTCAGTAATTATTATTCTGCTGTTACAGGATGCCTGTGTGACTTCCTACTCTTCATTCCAGTGCCTAAAGTCTATCCCATTAATGTCTGTCGTATCATGCTTATCTGTCTCCTAATGGACAGCATTCAACCTATCAAGTTTTTATTTTGGTGTATTTATTGCTGTCCTACTATTTTTCTGCCTTTAAAGTGGTTTTGTTTTTTATTCACCTTCTTAGCATGATGCGCACCCTAAACCATTTAAAATATGTTTATCTGAATTTACTTGGCATACAAGCTTTTCCCATTTCTCTTTAAGCTGTGTATTGATTACCAGGCTAGAAAGGTTTAATGATGTTGGACCATACTTTAAGGATGTAAGAACCTGCAGGGGTGGAACCTAGGACCATAAAGACTCTGGGCTGCTAACACCTCTGCAGCACTAGTGGAGGCTTAGGCTTGGCTTCCACAGGAGGACCCTATGAGGCTGGGCTCAGCAGGATGTACTTCCCAGCACGAGCTGAGTGGTGGGCTCACAGAGCCCATTGATTAGCCTGTGTCAATACTTAAACCAGGAAGTCATGAAGGGGAGCTGTCTGAGCAATAGCACAGATTGCCTATCTGTCTTTGCTCCAGACCCTGTTTGTGATTAGACCCTAGGCGCTGGCTTGTCCTTGACTTTGCTCTTTGATTGCTTTCTGTAACCTAGTGCCTGACCCCAAGCTCCTGGTAAACTGACCCTGCCTGCCTCCTGCTGCCTGCTCTGACCATTAAGTCTGACTGCCCATGTCCTGGTTGTGTCAGATGCCTTGCTGATGTAAGCCGGGCTTGAGTTTGCTTTCTCCTGACGTCTACTGATGAACTGGGGGAAAAGACTTCAGGAGCAGACCATGTTTAGATAGACACACCTACTCTGCCTGGGTGCTCAGCATAACAGAGCTGCTTTGCCAAAATGATCACTTTTGGCTGGTGTTGGGTTTCAAATCACTTAAGTATTGTGGGGGGGGTGGTAATGAAATTTGTTATCCTTATTGTATGAGTAAAGGCTAGCAGAACTGTACTTACACCTCCACTTGCTCTCTGGAGCAGCCCTTGATCAGCCAGTCATCGAGGTATGGAAACTCCTGAACCTGTCGCCTACGCAGGAAAGTGGCCATGACTGCCATGCATTTGGTAAACACTGAGAGGCTGAACAGGATGACTGTGAACTGGTAATGAATGTGGTTTACCACAAACCTGAGGTACCTCCTGTGGGACAGTGATTGCGGTTGAAAATAAGTGTCTTTTAGGTCGAGGGCGGCATACCAGTCCCCTCCATGGAAGGGCTGATGGAGGCTAAGGAGATCACATGAAACTTCAGTTTCTTCATGAACTTGTTGAGATCTCTCAGGTCTAGGATGGGCCTGAGCCTGCCCTAAGCTTTCAGTATTAGGAAATACTGGGCCCTTAGCTCCTGAGGAACCTCTTCCACTGCCCCCAGCGATAGGAGTGAGTGCACCTTCTGTATGCGGAGTTGCTCGTGAGAAGGGTCCCTGAAGAGAGACAGGGAAGGGGGGTGGGAGGGACGAGAATTGGAGGGAGTATCCCCTTTCTACTGTGCCAAGCACCAAATGGTCCAATGTAATATGGGCCCATGCAGGGTAGAAAGGGGATATTCAACACAAGAAGGTAACATGGGGAGGATCCAGTGTTCGTACTGGTGCACCATCCTTGAACGTGCCTTCAAAAGGCCTGGTTTTGGCCTGAAGATGGCTTCAACTGGCAAGAACCCTGGCCTGAAGAAGGATGAGGTCTCTTTCTGGAGTTCCTGTTCCTCCACCGGGAGCCATCTTGCCTGTTATGGGGCGTGTAAAACCACGGCAGAGGTTGCAGCCTAACAGTTCTTGAGATGACTCTCTCCCAGCCACTTCAAACACGAAGTGTGTGGGTCGCTCTTGGGCATAGACTTGCCACAGTCCTCACAGGCTTTAAAACCTGGGGGGGACCAAGGCATGCCCTGGTGCCGGGAGAGAAAGGGGAAGGGGGGGTACCTCGAACTAAATCTATAGACAACAAACTAATACTAACTGCTAACTATATGCAGAACAGGAAAAAGTTCACTGCTAAAGTGGGGAAGCTTGCCGAAGCAAGAGAACAAACATTCCAGCTAACCGTCACTGGCAGTAAGACAGAATTAAGGGGGTGGTGGGTCGGCAGGGCTTTTTATTGAGCACCATGAAGGTGTGACCCCAAGGAGTGCCCAGGCCAACCCGACAGATACTGCTAGGGGAGAACTTTTCCGGCTGCTGTGCATGGGGCGCGCACACCAGATTGGCATTGACATGGGAAGCACTCAAAGAAGAACTCTGTTGCTTAGGAATTCACTCAACTCCTGCTACATATTCCTCTCCTGAAATTGTACGGTTCTGTTTGTGACAACACAGTTGGTGCTGGGGGGAGGACTGTGATACTATTAACTAAAAATTACGACACCGGGTGAGGAATAAGCAACATCATTTGAACTGGAAGAGCCTCACTCTATTCTTCTGCACTTCAGCAGTGTAATAGGGTAGCAGGGTTCATAACAATTGCATACAGAGATGCAGGGACTGTGTTGTCCCATCTTGATAGTAGGAAACAGAAACCTGCGTAAAGCTGCTGGGTACCTTCTGCTGACTTACTGTGGTAGATACAGCTTGTTACTTCCAGCAGCATAGAGAGGTGGGCACAAATCTCTGGTCAGAGAGAATTAGCTGCAGAGACACCAAGGTCCTGCAGGAAGCCCCAGGAACAGCCTTGCTTAGGGAGAAACCTCATGCTGAGTTATGTTCTGATCATGTGATTATTTGCATTACCAGTGAAGTCAAACTCTAGAAGAGGCTAAAAGTCTGACCTTCTAGGGCACGTGTAGACTGTTTGGAGCAGAATGGGACAGCAACCTGCGCACGGGCAAGGTTGATTGAACTTTTTCTAAGCCATCTCCAATAGATGGATCTCCCTCTATATCTGTAATAACGATGTTTCCAGAGCTGATTTTTCTAATGTTTACACCAAATATTCCTTTCTGTAGTTTAAGTTCTATATCTTTAGCTGTTCTTATTGACTGAGGAGAATAGTTCATCTGAATCCTCAGTACAACTTCACTTTTCATATTTATAGAGTTGTCTCCCCTTAGCCTTCTTTTCTCTATACTGATTATGCACCATACTCTTAACTTTCCTCACAGGTCTTCTTTTTCAAACCTTGTGTCATGTTTGATGCTCTCCTCTGAGCTTGCTCCAATTTACCTGTTTTTTTTAAAATGTGGTGCTCAGCTTCAATGGAATATTCCAAGAGTAATAGTCAGTAATGAGTGAGCAGAATAATTAGCCTGCTTGTTTGCACGTCCCTATTACAGCCCAGCACAGCTTTTGCCTTTTTCCCAACAGCACTGCATTGTTGATTCTCTCAGGTTACATAATTCAGATCTTTCTTTGAAGTCCTACTGTTCCAAGAATCATTCCCCATTATATAGTTCTGAATTTAATCATTTCTTTCTGTACCAATCATATTTGCATTTGCCTTTAACTGAACCTCAGTTTACTGATTTGAATCTATTTCTCAATTTCTTTTTTAATTAAAATGATTTTATTAAAAAGGTGAGAGTATTACGTTTCTTCCCCTCCGCGTTTTTCTTTGAAACTGCTTAAGGCAAAGATAATAAAACATTAACCTACTATGCCGAACATTTATTACTTATTCAGGACCAGATTATCATTCAAAGAAACTGGCTAAAGATTCTGGCTTGCTCACTGCAGAGCATGCCTCATCTGGGTACATTTTTCTTTGCTTAATTTAATCCTATATTACCTAGTCCTACCTTCTTGATTACATTAAATCTCTCGTTTTGAACAGTTGTGGATGGTTTTCAGTTCATGACACTATTTCCTGTAGTTTTTTAGTCATTCTTTTAATTTTTCTGCAAAAAGTCAATTCTTCCAGCCCCTTAAACACTTTATTGCTCTTCTCTGAATTGTTCTTCACCAATTTCTCAGCAAACTGTATCAAGGTTATATGGTATTAGGGCCTGATCAAGCTCTCATTGAAGTCACTTGAAAGACTGCCATTGATTTCAGTGGAAGTTGAATTGGGCCCTTATGAAGCCAGCTAGTTTAACTTCTAAAGAATAAAGATCCTTCTTTATTTAAATATTCTTAACAACAAAACAAAAGGAAGAAAAACCCAAAATATTGAGAGCTGTTTGTAAAGAAAGTGCTTTCAAAAATGTTCAAGAGGCAACAAGGTACATAATGGGTTTTAATATGGTACATAGTGGAGTTTGGATGGCAAGCTTTGAGGTTGGTTACTTAAGCACTGAAAAAATTGGATTAGATAAAATTCATTGTACTGTATAGAGGTTGAGAGGATAGATTTTTCTTTTCCAACTAATTTCAAATAGGAGGAAGGTAAATGGCATTGAAAATTAGGTAGGAATGACTTAATACCAAATACTGGTGTAAGTCAAAAGAACTCTACTTTTGTAGAGAAGTAGCGAAAGAGTTTTGGGAAAATGCATTTTGTAACTAGAGATGAGGGATTAAATGGAAATATCAAAGAACATTAGTGAGGAGACTAAAATCATTTGTATAAAGCCACATTGCACTATTGTGCCACCCTTTGGACAGAAAAGAAACTATCTATTAGTTCATTGCGGGGGAGAAAAAGTTCTATTCCTCTTTTGGGCAAAAGTGGAGGAAGATATCAGTAAAAGAAATTACCACATACAGACAAACTATATGGATTGAAATCTTAGAGGAAAGCCGGAAAAGCAACTGCTGTATCCCTGAACTTAAAGTGATGCACAATCATAAAGTTATGGACTGGAATGTAGGCAGTTTTGCCAAGTAGTCAGGGCAGGTGTCAGGTCTAGTGGGCGGAGCAGGCATCCAGGTTGAGGAATGAAGCTAAGGGTCAGCACCATAATCAACCGCTAGTTACCAGAGCCAGGGGTCAAGCCAGAGACAGAACCGGGAATTGAAGTGGCGGATCAGAGCAGAGGTCAGATGTCAAATACCAGCACCAAGGGTCAACTGAGGTAGGAGGACAGGCAAGGATCAAGCACAGAGCAGAAGCACGGTGGAAACCAGAGCAAAGGCAGGAGCAGAGCAGGAATCAGGAACAGGGTTGGATGTAAGAAGCACGGTCCAATATAGCCACAATCAGAAACCACCTTGTTGCAGCCTCAGACAGACTTCCTGTGCCTCTTTCTCTTAAATAGTGTAGTTGGACCAGTGGAGCTGGGCAATCCTCCAATCAGAGCTCCTGTGGGAGGTGCCTTTGCAGGGCCTATTATCCCGGTAGCTTCTTAGCCCAAATGCTTTCAGTAGCCACTGGGTAGAGGCCAGGATGAGACAGCTGTCTGGCGACTACCAGGCCTGGGTTCAAAACTTAGGACATCACCCATAAAACGTTTAGCATCTATCAGCTCTTTTAATGGTGATGAGACAGACCAAAGACATTAAATCCCCAAAGTGGTGGTGTCAGATTTATTAAAGCACACATTTCCAATTCTAGACCTGATACGTTGTTGGATTGTGGGGGTCTGTAGTCAGCATGTTAATTGCACAAAACAACTGAAGCAATATGTGTCTGAATTTTAAAGTACTGATTTAGTTTTAAACCCCATTTTAGATTTTTATTAAGATTTTTTCATTGTTTAGAAATATTTAAGCGCAAGATATCAAGAAATGTATTTAACTATCTTGAAACAAAATAAACTTAATGTCTTGCATAAATTAGTTTCCTCTTTTTAGTGGATGGTTAATGATATTGATATGACAGAAAGTGTGTTTGGCTTTTTATCATGAGTGCCATAAGATGAGGAGTATAATTGCACTGGTGCATATTATATTGGTTTCAAGTATCTTTTCCATCATACAGAATATTTTATCAAGTAAACAAGTTCTTACTATAGGTGTCAATTCCGGGTTGCGCTATTAGAGCTGAAATTTGGATATAATGTGACATTTCTACAATCAGCTTGATGCTTAATGGGAGGAAGGAGAGAAGCAATAATATAAGGATGATGAAAGGGAGATGTCAAAAGTCTAACCATTCCTTCATCCTCAGTCTTACCTGTTGATGGCCTGCTCTTGCTTCCCAGCTCTTCAAGGGAACGTTGGCTCTTCCTCCACCATTTTTGCAGGGGGAAAGACAAGGAAGTACCACCGTGCCCTAGGTGGTATTTTAGGATCTGGATAACTTTTCTTTCCCAGTTCTCGGTTTTCAGCACTGAAACTCAGAAATGTTCCTCTGGGTCCTGCTATGGTCCCTTTAACTTTAAAGCATGCAGAGGCTCAGATGCCCTTGAGTGCACAGTGCTATTTACACATTTCCATTCCCACACAAGGGAGTCTTAAGAAAAACATCTTCACAAACAAAGGAAGGGATTACCAAATGCAGCACTAAAACCCACAAATATGAAACCAGCAAAGCAGTAGACAATAACTTAAAGAGGAACAATTCCATGTGGTACAAAAACCAAACAAAAAGGTGGGTGAATTTAGATATGCCACCTGGCCACTTTCCATTTGGAACGACTACTGCTGTAGTTTTTTTTCGTAACAACTTACACATTTCAATATATCTGGTAAGAACATTAATGCTGACATTCTTCTGTGTTAAATATCTGTGCTATACCTTAGATAATCTGAGTTTTGATTAGCATTCTTAAGTGCCAGTGTAAGACTGACAGACCCTAGTTGTCAGCAGGCAGGATTGAACCTGGGCCCTATGGAGCTAAATGCATAAGCCTCTACTGCATGAGCGGAAAGCCACATGGCCCTTAGCTAAAGCTATAGCAGACTCATTAATCTCTAAGTGGTCTCAGTGCCAGGAGAGGGGCCAGAACACCACACCCAGGAGGTAGGTGGGTTACACTATTGTAATAATAACACATTTATAAAAACATTCAGGAGCTTCACAGAACAGTTTAAGGGTGTTCTCAGCAGTATGTTTCACTTCATATTAAAGTAGGCATTGTTGACATGGAAATAGTGTTCAGAATTAAGGCAAAAGTATGCTGTTTCTAAACTTTCCTCTGCTTCACATCAAACAGGGGTTTCTATTGAACTGCCCTATTCATCAATGCAGATTTACTATAAGCGGCTCACATGGACTTCTCGAACATACAATCCGGATACCACAGCACTATTGTCAAGAGGGGAGGGGGGGAAGGTAGGTTGTGGATGGGGAGGGTCCCTATTCCCTGTACTGAGCCCTGAGGTTGGGATGTAGGTTTTAGGGCTCTCCATGGAAGATTTGGAAGTTATAACGTTTGCCCTGAGCCTGGTGGGGAAGCGGAAGTATCAACTGGGAAGGGATGAGGAGACCACTGAGCCTGTAGCCTTTCTGAGCCAGATCATCTTAATGAAGAGACCAGCCTTGAACTGAGAAATAGGGAAGGGGAGGATGAGCAACCGGGGTTAGCAACTCTAACCTACTGCTCATCCTCACAGTTCAATATGGTTTTAAACTGGTAAAGCCCCCAGAGGGGTAGAGAAGGCGGTTTTCTCCCTAGATTCAGTCATCAGTAGGATCAGCTAGCAGCCCTTGGGAGATCAAGGGTCAAAAGATACTTGGCGGCTCCAGTTTATTCAGCAGCTCGTCTACCCAGGGCATCAGATAGGCATCAAATTTTGAAATGGCATCCACCTTCCGAAAGTCAATACAAAAACAGGGTAACCTGTCAGGTTTTGGCACCAACATGATGGGACTCCACCATTCGCTCTTGGATTCTTCAACTACCCTGATTTCCAACATAGCCTACAGCTCCTGGCAGATCATTTCCCACATCTTCTGCAGTACTGAGTGTGGGTTCTCCTGAACCTTCCTCCCCAGCTCAGAGGCTATGTGGTGCTGTACTACATGAACCTTGACCAGTTGACACTCAGGGCAGGAGGTGCAATAACCTTTGACCTCCACATGCACCCCCCCCCCACCAGTAAAACCTGAGCCCCACTCAATCCAGGGTCTTCTCATGCCCAAGGTGCCACCCCAGAGGGTATCGTATTGGACACATGCAGCACCTGCCCCCAGAACCTCTTGGGGGCCCGTAGTTGAGCTTGGGTCTTGCCTGTTTGTGCATGTTGAGTCATCTGCTATAACCGTTCCTCCTGCAATTCAAAATAGGACCATAACCACCACGCCTACTGGAGATTAACTACCTCCCCATATACTTTGGTGTGCTGTTCATAGGCCTGGCTCAGCGTTGGATCCTCCTTCTGGGCACTGATAAAGTCCATCTCCGTAGTCAGTTCCTCCCAGTTTTGGGGTTTGTGAGCCTCTGCCTCCCTTTTGGTGGCTCTAGGGCCGAGCGGCCTTCTCCAGGGTCATCATCATCCCTTCCTTGATCCAGGTTCCCTGCCTCTGGAGGGTCTGGGTCCTTTCCCTGGTGACCTTCTTCTTCTCTGAATTTTTCAATCTCCCTGAATTTCTCCAGATCCTGCCCCAGGATAGCTGGGTACATGCGGGTCTGTGAGACCGCCAACTAGGGTGGATTTGATTTAAGTCATTAGTCAGGAAGACTCGATTAAACCATGGATTTCTACATAAAGTGCAATCTTGTTGCTTGTTATAACCTTAATACATAGTCTTCACAACTCAGATAGATGTAGGTTTCATTTTTAGAAGGTACACACTATACATTTTTAAAGTGATTGATTTTGAAAACTTTTCAGATTAGTTTTACAGCAATATCAGAAAATGAATGATTGTTTGGTTATTTCATTTACCAAAGGTAATTGAAGCAGATAGTTCACCTCCCAATGATTTCATAAATATCTCCAATTCAACAGGTTAATATTTGGAGGATTTTCTTGCCATGCTGTATTAGGAGAACATCACCAGACAGACATTTAAATTGTTTTATTTAACTAAAACAACAACGTTATGTATTCTGGATTTTTTTCTTCTACAGCAAACATAATATTTTAACAAAACAAGCATATGAATTTTTGAATTTAGTTAAACATTCAAGTTTTTTAACTTCAGGTTTGTTTTTGTTAAAATTGTTTTTAACTAAAATAGTTAAATGAAATACTAAAAAAAATTAAATCAACTAGGTCAGCCAGGTCAACATGAGAAACTTAAAATATTGGCTTCTGCAGCTAACGCAGTCGTCTTCACCTTCATTTTCCTGTTTGTTCATAATCTGGAAAAGAAAAACAAGCTTTCCTGCTTTTTCAGGTCCCAAACCATTTCTCAACTTGGAATGAATTAGTCCAAAGGAAGAAAATATTCTTGTTACACTGGCAGAAGAAGCTACTGCTGTTAAAAGTGAGATTATCACTTCAACAGTCTCTGAATCCAAGTGCTTAAGTGACTACCACCAGTTCACTGGTGTGACTTTCTTTAAAACATCATCATCAAACGTATATTTGTTGAATAGTTCTTATTCCCTAACTGGGTCTCTTTTATGGCCTGCTGCCATTATAGGTTTTCCCTTCTAGTGAGAGAATGGTATGGTAGATCTCAAATCAATGAAGGCTACACTCAAAAAGACCTCAAGACTTCTGGAATATGCTGAAATATGCTGCTCAAACAGTTTCACTTTTGTTTCTACTGCCTGTCCCTCCCTTCTCACATTTATCTCCAGATGACTTCTCCTTGTCCAGATGTATTCCGCCCCCAACAATCTTCTATTCACTGAACTTTTTGAAATCTATGCAGAAGCCCATGGAATCCCATAAGATTGGGTCCCTAATCCACGAACTATTGGAACTCATTTACAAAACTTTTCTTCAACATTACCTAAATATATTGTCTCACACTATAGAATTAGAATTTATAATCCCTATTCCATGATGAGATATCTTTGAGCTATAATGTATCATCTTATCAAAAAAATCCAATTTAAATAAAACTGATTTTTTTTATTTTTTAAAATAAATCATTGATTTTTATTCACCCTGCCCCAAACCCGTACTATCCGGACATGCCCCCTTATCTCAAGTTCTGCGGCCCTCACGGGATACAGGTGCACATCACCCTGGATGTGGGGTAAATCATATCCACAACATTTCCCTTGTCTACCAGCTGTCTCCAACCATGGTCCAGCTGCACCTCAAGTCAATTAGCGTTGTCATGGGCACTCCATTGATCCACACCGGGATGGTCTATTTGGCAATCCCTTTCTTCCTGACCTCACTGAAAGCCACATCCCGCTATGGGGCAGCAGCCTTCCTCACAGCAGGGGACAAATCCACATTAGTAGGGGAGGGACAGAAGCTACACTAGATATATGGGCCAAAGCTAGGGAAGCACAGAGCATCTGAAATCAGAGAGAAGCCTGGGCTTGGGGCTTACATTGGTGACTATGGTGTGGAGCAGAACTCTTGTCACTCAGACCCATGTAGTCTAAAGCAATGTTTCTTAACTTTTTTGATACCAGGAACTGGCTTGCTGCTTTCCTAAACTGTGTCAGGAACGTCTTAGGTTTTTCTAGACCAGCATTGCTCAATGACAGGTCCATGGACTGGTGCCAGTCCCTATCTGAGCGAGGCATTCTCGGGCTGGCTGTGCAGGCTGAAAAGTGTTGCAGAGACGCACATCAGAGCCTTAGGCTGAGCACTCATTCACTGAATAAAAGGAAAATACATGACAAGAGACTCGGTATTTGTGGTTAGTTTGTTGTTCATTTTGCAATTATATCTGTGTCATGTATTGAAAGTTATTTAGCAAAATATGTTAATTTATTTAGCTTGTTTGTATGTCTCACACACAGTTAAATTTAGTCTATATCCTGAGAAAACAATTTATCAACATATTTATGACTTTCCTGCAGGTATGAATTAGGAGCAGCTTTATTCATTGGATGGGCCGGAGCATCACTTTGCATAATTGGTGGAAGTATATTCTGCTTCTCAATAGCTGAAAACAGTAAATCCCCAAGGTACAGAACCCAAGTGGTTGCACTTATTTTATTGAAATAAATCAATATATTAGCAAATTTGTGATTAAATGTATAGAAAGGTAAGCTATACAGCTGGAGTTTGATTATGCTTTCAAAACAATTCTATAACCAGCTTTTGAAAAAGATTGTGCAAAAAAAAAAAAAAAAGAAAAGAATAGAATTTAAAGTTAATGTTTTTCTTTTAAGAAGTCACTACCAACATTCAGGAAAACCATCGTTTCAGATTACATGTACTTATAAAGTTGCTGCCATGTGTCAGAAACTAATGGAAAAGCAATCAGTTGCATAGTACAGCCAACATACCATATGTGCATTCTGAACAGATACATGTTGCCCCTTCATAACAGAAGTAACCCAAAGTTGCTTGACTGTTAGACGATGTACACCAGGATTCTGCAACCTTTGGCACACGGCCTATCAGTGTAATCCACTGGCGGGCTGCGAGACATTTTGTGTACGTTGACCGTCTGCAGGCATAGCCCCCTGCAGTTCCCACTGGCCTCAGTTCACCGTTCCTGGCCATTGGGCTGCAGGGACGTGCTGGGTGCTGCTTCCCACAGCTCCCATTGGCCAGGAATGGTAAACTGTGCCACTGGGAGCTGTGGGGGGGTCGGGCCTGTGGACGGTCAACATCAGCGAAATGTCTTGCAGTCCGCAATCAGATTACCCTGATGGGCTGTGTGCCGAAGGTTGCCGACCCGATGTACACATTAATAAGGAGGTGGACTGAAGAAGAGGAAGATGTTGGAGGGGAAACTATGAAAGGTAGTAGATTAGATTGAAACAGATGAGCTTTACGTTAGAGAGCAGGAGTCTCTGCTGCCCTAAACAGAATGTTTTAATGCATAGCCACTGAGGTGTTGGTCTTGTTTGCTCCTCCTCTACTGGTGAGAGGTGGCAAAGTGAAATTGATAATAGGTCTGTTTTTTGCTGGGAGAAAGCACGCATTATTTTCCTAGTTTGAATATTTTTTTACACACTCACATATAATTGTTACCTGTTCATAGAATGAGCTGTAAATGGATAGCTTTTTGTCTTTCAGAATGGGGTACACATACAATGGAGCCACATCTGTGATGTCTTCTAGGACAAAGGTCCACAATAGTGCAGCAGATTTTAAATCACCAAAAGGCCCTCCAAAGCACTTTGACAAGAATGCTTATGTTTAATTGTACTGTTCTATGATACAAAGCCAGTTTTCAAATCAGTTTGTACAGTTCAGTCACAGAGTGATTTCCAGAAGAGTACCAGCATAATCACCAGGACAATGAATTTTTAAAATATTAACTTGCAGCATTTTACATATTGATGTAAATTTTCTTATACAATATTTTGAAATTTATGTTGGTATTATACATAAATTATATATCTGTAAATCACTTGCTGTTTTTGCTTTCTACAAAAAAATAAATAGGTTATTTACAGATAACAGTATGTCACCTACTTTATTTGTATGATATCAAACGCACAGTATCTAATGCAGAACATCACAGCAGCAGCATAGGAGCAGGTTCCAAAATAGGTTTAGTATTTGGAGACAGAAGTCAAGTTTTGTGCAGCTCCCTATGTGAAATTTTTCACCAGTGAGAAACAGTCATGTAGAGCCTGATTTTCAGAAGTGCTAAGCAGCTTGCAAGTCCAGTTGAAGTCAACAGGGGCTAAGGTGATCAGCAGCTCTGAAAATCAGGTCCTTATTTCTCCCTTAGGGTGCCAGTGAACAGAGGAACAGGTGTGGAGGGAGGCAAGAGCCAATCATTCACATCCCACAGAAGCAAGAGAGAGACAGTTAGCAAGAGTTTAGGGGCTGGGGGATGTCAAGGTTCCTCCCCCACTCTGAACTCTAGGGTACAGATGTGGGGACCTGCATGAAAAACCTCCTAAGCTTATCTTTACCAGCTTAGGTCAAAACTTCCCCAAGGTACAAAATATTCCACCCGTTGTCCTTGGACTGGCCGCTACCACCACCAAACTAATACTGGTTACTGGGGAAGAGCTGTTTGGACGCGTCTTTCCCCCCAAAATACTTCCCAAAACCCTGCACCCCACTTCCTGGACAAGGTTTGGTAAAAAGCCTCACCAATTTGCCTAGGTGACTACAGACCCAGACCCTTGGATCTTAAGAACAATGAACAATCCTCCCAACACTTGCACCCCCCCTTTCCTGGGAAATGTTGGATAAAAAAGCCTCACCAATTTGCATAGGTGACCACAAACCCAAACCCTTGGATCTGAGAACAATGAAAAAGCATTCAGTTTTTTACAAGAAGACTTTTAATAAAAAATAGAAGTAAATAGAAATAAAGAAATCCCCCCTGTAAAATCAGGATGGTAGATATCTTACAGGGTAATTAGATTCAAAAACATAGAGAACCCCTCTAGGCAAAACCTTAAGTTACAAAAAAGATACACAGACAGAAATAGTTATTCTATTCAGCACAATTCTTTTCTCAGCCATTTAAAGAAATCATAATCTAACACATACCTAGCTAGATTACTTACTAAAAGTTCTAAGACTCCATTCCTGGTCTATCCCCGGCCAAGACGACTACAGACAGACACACAGACCCTTTGTTTCTCTCCCTCCTCCCAGCTTTTGAAAGTATCTTGTCTCCTCATTGGTCATTTTGGTCAGGTGCCAGCGAGGTTACCTTTAGCTTCTTAACCCTTTACAGGTGAGAGGAGCTTTCCCCTGGCCAGGAGGGATTTCAAAGGGGTTTACCCTTCCCTTTATATTTATGACAGGGAACCAGGGCTGACGAGGGAGCCTAGAGAAGAGAGTTGTGACCAGGATATTGGAGGGAGTCGGGGCAGACTGTGGGGGAATGGTGTGTTGAGTCTAAGGCAACTTGAAAGGAAATTTTGGGGGACAGAGTAACAGCACCTGAAGTCTTGGGGATTTGCGTGGAGGGCTGGGGCAAGCTCCTCCATTCTGCTCCTCCCCACTTCAGCTTGTATCCTCTGAGCCTGCTGCCATCCCTCCTCCAGTCTACCACTACCCCACCTGTCCCTCCCTCTGTTCCCCTTTTGTTCCTTACTGCAGCTGCTAGCAAGCCATTTGTTCTTCCATTTGCTTACTCCTCCTGCAGACTGGCTAGGTTCCAGGCACCAGAATGGCCCCCAGCAGCCACAAGAAGTGATTACAGGAAAAATCTGCCAGTGCCTGCAGACGACTTTGCAGGAGATTCCAGGATGGCTGTGGGAATGCATGAGAGGGCTGCCAAATGCATGAATGTCACATGTAAATTATGTGACGCGTGGTAACCCTGCTGGATGATCTTGAATTAGTTAGGCAAACATTTCTAAGATCTCAGTTAAGAGGGGGAGAGTGAGCAGCACTGTTTTTCTTTCCACTTGGAACTGTGACAATTTTCAAAAACAGTTATTTGTATGATGATTCAATGAGTCAGGTTTATTTAAGAGATTATGAATGACCACAGCACACCTTTTGGACATATGCCCTATAATTAAGGCTCCATGTTTGTCACGGAGGTCACGGAAGTTATGGATTCCCTGACTTCTGCAGCGGCCGGTGCACCTGGCCAGAAGGCCGCCTGAGCAGCTTGGGCAGCCCCTGGCCACGTGCACCGGCCGCTGCCGGGGCAGTCTTGGGCCCCCTCACCCTCCAGCAGCAGGAGTTTGGGTGTGGGGGGCAGCTCAGGGTTGGTGTGTGAGGCAGTGCTTATGTGGGGGGGCTCCCCGGAAGGGCAACAGAAACTCCCCATCCCTCAGCTCCTAGCTCCACATGCTGCATCCGTCTGCAGGCACCGCCCCTGCAGCTCCCATTGGCTGCGGTTCCCAGCCAAGGGAGCTTGCAGAACCAGGGCTTTGGGCAGAACAGAGGCAGCATGTGGAGCTAGGAACTAGGGTGGCTGCTTCCCAGGAGGCTGGTAGGGAGCCTGCCCCAGCCCCCCCTGCCGACTGTCACTCCTCCTGCCCCGAGCACCCGCAGCCCCCTCCAGCACCTGTGATGCCCCCCGGCCACAACTCCCTCCCAAGTTTTAGTCAGGGGTATATAGTAAAAATCATGGACAGGTCATGGGCCATGAATTTTTGTTTATTGCCCGTGACCTGTGCATGACTTTTACTAAAAATACCCGTGACTAAAATGTAGCCTTACCTATAATGAATTATAGTTTCTTCTTAAAAAATCAAACCCATACCCTTCTTGAGGTTTGGACAGGCAGAATGGCTAATTTTGATCTAAATCAGTTGCAGCCATCTGTATTTTCCTTTTTTCTCCAAGGTTTTTTTCATATCAAAGTAGGTAGGCATTAGTTTCAGCTCTGTGGTTCACATTCAATCCACACTGATCTCGTTTCATGTTAAGCTTACCTATAAGATGTTCTTCCTGACACCGGGGCCACTCCTGCAATCCTTTATTCAGGTTAGGGCTTATTCTCATTAACAGCTCTACTGAAGCAAATGGAACTGACATGACTACAGAGTATGGGTGACTCATACGTAGTGTCTGCAGTGTTAGGTGGACATTTAGAAGTGCCTTTAAATGATTATGCCAGCAATGGGGCCAAAGTCTGTCCTGATTTGCTCCCCGTTCAACCCCAAGAAAGATGGAACCCCAACCTACTGCCCTGAAGTCAATAGCAAAGTTCCCATTGAATTAAATAGGAGCAGGACTGGGTGTAGGATAAATCAGTCATTACTTATTGCAGTGGTCCCCCAACTTTTCATATTGTGCTCCCTTGCCCCTGTCTGCGCCACCTCCGGGGAGCCGGTCTGTGACCTGGGGGAAGGGGGAGATGCGGGAAAGGTGACTGAGGCTGGGGATGGGTCTGGGGCCAGGAGTGGAGCCGCAGCTAAGGGCGGGGTTGGGGGCAGAGGAGGGTGGGGCTCGGGTGGTGCTCCTTCCCTGCCCTCCGTGGGAGCTGGCCCGGGCCCTGCTCTGCTCCCTTGAACGTTCCCCCGCACCTCCTTAGGGGGCGCGTCCCACAGTTTGGGGACCACTGACTTATTGAGTTGTACTGATTCTCAAAGATTAAGTCACCAACAATAACAAAAAATGAAGACCTTCAGAGTTTCGGTGAACCTATTTTGGGAGGCAAGAGGATAAATATATAAAATATATCCTCAACAATCCTAGTTTTTAAAAACTCAACATTATAGAAAAGGAATAGCTTGTATTACATTGTAATTAAATAAAAAATAGGACATCTAAAAATACAGTACTAATCATTCAAGCTTTTTTAAATTTAGTGGTTTATTACTATTTAAATTCAAAAGCAGCTAAGTCTTTTTTTACGAAGGCAGCTACCTTGGGAAATTAATGCAACTGCAAGAGCAAAAGTTTATTGAATATAAAAACAAAAAAATACAATTAAGTGTTCAATGCCACATCTGTACCTTTCTTGTACCCGTTCAAGTTGTCTAGCTATATTTTTATAATTTGTAGTTTTATATGAATATACATTAAAACCTATTCTAATAAGTAAAGCAGAAACACTTTCCCAGTATTAAGTTTCAAGGCATACACAACAAATCTGTAAACTATACCATTTTTCAGCCTTTGACACTTACTTTAAATCAGTGGTTCCCAAACTTGTTCGGCCGCTTGTGTAGGGAAAGACCCTGGCGGGCCGGGCCGGTTTGTTTACCTGCCGTGTCTGCAGGTTCGGCCGATCGCGGCTCCCAGTGGCCATGGTTCGCTGCTCCAGGCCAATGGGAGCCGCTGGAAGCGGCGGCCAGTATGTCCCTCGGCCTGCGCCGCATCCAGCAGCTCCCATTGGCCTGGAGCTGTGAACCGCGGCCACTGGGAGCCGCGATCGGCCAAACCTGTGGACGCGGCAGGTAAACCAACCGGCCCGGCCCGCCAGGGGCTTTCCCTGCACAAGCAGCGGAACAAGTTTGGGAACCAGTGCTTTAAATCATGCTGGGAAATGTTAATATTTTAATACAAAGAAAAAGTTTATTTAAAATGTTCACATTTTTATATAAAGTTCAGGATAAAATATTAAAAAATTACACTTTTTTTAAAAGGCTTTAAAAATACTGATAAGTAACATTCTGCAGGAAACGGTTTATTAGTTAATGCTTCTGGGCTTTTCTAGAAACTGGTTTCAGTCTTACAAAGAAACAATAGGGTGAAATCCTGGCCCTAGTGAAGTTCGTGGGAGTTCTGCCATTGACTTCAATTCAGCCAGGATTTCACTCCAAGTTTCTAAATACTGAAGGGCTGGTTACATGTATGTAAATCCCCTTGTAAACTGTTCAAGGTTAAAAGACACAAACATTTTGTAAACAACCTTCCTTATTATTAATGTACAATTGAAAAAAAAATGAATAGGAGTCAGAATCTTTTAGACAAGGTCTTTAAATCTGTATTATGATCTAACAGAAATGTCTGCCATTTTGAATTGAACAGTTATATATCTGAAGAGTCACTCCAATCAGTTACAGTGACTAAGCTGCTTTTTAATGTGCTTGTTGTATCAGCATCATGAAATCCTGTTAACAAAATAAATGAAAAAAATGAATTAGATGATAAAACTAAACTACAATCAATCATAATTCAGCATTATTTTCCTTCCAACTGACACACAGGGTGAAATACGGCCCCACTGAAATCAATTACAAAACTTCTATTGACTTCAACGGGGCCAGGACTTCACCCACAGGAGGAAAATTATGAACAGCTATATATGAAGACTGCTTCCCTCATTACAGTAGGGACCATGATACTAGCTGTCAGTGCTAATATTGCAGGCCTTTCTGAAAATGACTTAAATATCTTTTCTACACATAAAAATGACTATTTTAAAGTCCAACATCTTGGAACTGTCCAGGGCTAGAAGCAATTGTATGTATCCCCCACAGGAAATATAAGAATCTCTCCTTTCCAATAGTATAAAGCTCCCTTTTCAGCCTGAGTCACAAGATATAAATCTTAAACTGCCAGAGGTCAAAGATTTAATATTATTCTCAAACCAGGTACTTTAGGGGGGAAATTCCACTTTTGGGAGGGGAAGGAGACTTTTTTTTCCCAGACAGGTTATTTTAAAAGAAGATGACAGCAGCCTGAAGGTGCTCAGAGTCTTGGAATCTTAAGAGTCAATTTTGTATATTTTATATATACTTATGACAAAATAATTTTTTTAAAAGTTATTTACATTCCATTGTAATTAGATATTGTGACTAAAACATTTTTATACTACACTTAAGTTTTTCTTTAACTATATCAGGTGCTTAAATCCAATTTTCCCCTCAAATACTGTAAATGTTTGAGTATGTTACCTTCCTCTTTAGGAATATTTGCCTTAGGAACACCCCAGGCATGTACCATTGATGCAGTATTTGATTCATTATTCTTTTGAACTGCAGTTCCCTTCTGCCCTCTCTCATCTTTTGCTAATAAGCAATTTTCTTCTTCTACAGATGATATATCCCAGTCATCATCATCAACTTCTGTGAACTAATAGGAAAAGAAAAAACATGAGGGTTTTTTTTGTGAAAGAAGGGTTTTTTATTTTTATTTTCTGGAGTTCTTCTAAAGGTAGAATTGTTCATAAATCTACTTATGCAGATTTGGGAGGAGATTAGGAAGGGGGACTGTCATAAATACAAAGGGAAGGATAACCACTGTGTGGAAGTGAAACCCTTCTAAAAGGTCCCCTAGTGCACATGCATCAAGTGCTGTATAGTCCTGTGTCATAGCACCTTACTTTTATGTTTCCTTTCTTTTTAAGCCTACACACACACACACACTTTTAACCTATGAATATTCTGAATGCAGAAAGTTATGTTACTTCACTGTTAAGAGTTGCACAATTAAAAATAATAAAAAATGAAAAGAACTGCAAAAGTTAAAGGGCCAAATGCTAAACTAGTGGAAATCAGCACAGTTCCATTGTATGAAGCTACATTGATTTACACCAGCTGAGGACCTAATGCAAAGATCACACTACAATGTTAGCTTGACAACAATGCACATCAAGTGTGTTTTATGGTATACCAGGCCTAATATAATGGGACCTTGATCCTTGACTGGGATTCCTAGGCACTACCATAATATAAATACTTCATTATTAATAAATAGCATATTAATTTCAATATTAGATTATATTACTTAAGAAAAACAAATGAACACATTATATGCTATACATGCAACTTGGCAGAGTTTAGATTCCTGCAGAAACTTATTTGCTCTTCTTGACTTCTTGTTTTTCAATTATGCAACCTTAACAATGTGTTAAGGGCTTTTTAACATTTAAATTCCTTTATTTAAAGGGAAGTAGGGTGGAAAAGAGTGTTGAGAAAAAAAGGGGGGGAAGAATTAAAGATAACTGGGTTAAATAGTCACAGGACTTCTCTATATCTAAATTTTGGCATGATACCTATCTTTGTAGTATCTTCCCTCCCTAAGAATTAAAAACACACACAATATCAATTTCTCCCTTGCTTCCTAGCAGGTAAGAGTTTGGGGTTTTTTATTAGAATGCTGGGCTTGACAAATAGGGAGGAATTGGTTGTAAATCTAAAGGTGGAAAGCAATGTGGTTGAAAGTGATCATGATATGATAGATTTAATGACTGTAAGAAAAGGAAAAAAAAAGTGAGAGCAGCAGAATAAGGAGAATGATTTAAAAAAAGCAGACTAACAAACCCAGAAAACTGGTAGGTAAGGTCCCACAGGAAGAAAATCAAAGGGAAAAAGGAGTTGAGGAGAGCTGGCAGTTTCTCAAGGAGATAATATTAAAGGCACAACTGCAAACTATCCCATTGCGAAGGAAATATAGGAAGAATAGCAAGGGCGCAAATGGCTCCATGGGGAGCTCTTTAGTGCCTTGAAAATCAAAAAGAAATCCTATGAAAAGTGGAAACACGGACAAAATCAGAAAGGTTAAGGGACAAAATGAGTTAAACCTAGCAAGAGACATAAAAGGCAATGAGAAGAGGTTGCAACATTTGGAGCAACAGAAAGTCTAAGGAAAATGTATGTCTGCTATTTATCAGGGAAGAAGAGCTAATAACTAATGAAATCAAGAAGGAGGAAATGTTTAATGCCTATTTTGCTTCACTAAAAAGGTTAATGGTGATCAGATACTCAACATAATTAATATTAACAATAAGTCAAAATAGGGAAAGAACAGGTTAAAGAGTTTTGAGATAAGTTAACTTAAGAACATAAGAACGGACATACTGGGTCACACCAAATGTCCAGCTAGCCCAGTATCCTGTCTAATGTCCAATGCCAGGTGACCCAGAGGTAATGAATGGAACAGGTAATCATCAAGTGATCCATTCCCTGTCACGCATTCCCAGCTTCTGGCAAACAGAGGGTAGAGACACCATCCCTGCCCATCCTGGCTAACAGCCATTGATGGACCTATCCGCCATGAATTTATCTAGTTCTATTTTGAACCCTGTTATTGTCTTGACCTTCACAACAGCCTCTCACAAAGAGTTCCAAAGGTTGACTGTGAATTGTGTGAAGAAATACTTCCTTTTGTTTTAAACCTGCTGCCTATTAAATTCCTTTGGTGACCCCTAGTTCTTGTGTTATGAGGAGGAGTAAATAGCTGTATTAAGTCAGCAGAGCCTGATAAATTCATACCCTAGGATGAATTGTAAGGAATTTAAGAAATTAAGGAACTAGCTGAAGCAATCTCAGAACCATTAGTGATTATCTTTGAGAACTCCTGGAAGATGGGTAAGGTCCCACTGGACTGGAGAAGGGCAAACATAGTATCTATCTTTAAAAAGGGGAACACAGAGGACCTGGGGAATTACTGACCCATCAGCCTAACTCTGATACCTGGAAAGCTACTGGAACAGATTATTAAACTATCGATTTCTAAGCACCTCGAGCACAACAGGATAATAAGGAATAGCTAGCATGGATTTGTCAAGAACAAATTATGCCAAACCAATCTAATTTCCTTCTTTGACAGGGTTACTTGTCTAGTGGATAGTTGGGAAGCAGTAGATGTGATATTTCTTAATTTTCGTAAGGCTTTCATTGCAGTCCCACATGACATTCTCATAAGCAAACAAGGGAAACGTGGTCTAGATGAAATTACTATATGGTGGGTGCACAACTGGCTGAAAGACCGTATTCAAAGACTAGTTATCAATAGTTTGCTGTGAAATTGGGAGGTTGTATCTAGTGGGGTCCCGCAGAGGTCAGTCCTGGGTCCGGAACTATTCAATATTTTCATTAATTACTTGAATAATGGAATCAATAATGCAGACGACACCAAGCTGGGAGGGGTGGCAAGCATTTTGGAAAACAGAACTAGAATTCAAAATAACCTTGACAAATTGGACAACTGGTCTGAATTCAGCAATGTGAAATTCAATAAAGACAAGTGCAAAGTACTTCACTTGGGAAGGAAAAATCAAATGCATAACTAGAAAATGGGGAATAACTTGCTAGGTGGCAGTATAGCTGGAAAGGATCGGGGGTTACAGTGCATCACAAATTGAATGAGAGTCCTCAATATGATGCACTTGCTAATATCATTCTGGGGTGTATTAACAGGAGTGCTGTATGTAAGACATGGGAGATAAAAGTCCCTCTCTACTCGGCACTGATGTGTCCAGTTCTGTGCACCGTACTTTAGGAAAGATGTGGAAAAACTGGAGAGAGTCCGGATGAGAGCAAAAAATATGATAAAAGGTTTAGCAACTCTGACCTATGAGAAAAAGTTTAAAAAATTGGAAATGTTTAGTCTTGAGAAAAGAAGACTGAGAGGGAGACTTAATAACAGTTTTCAAATATATTAAGATCTGTTATAAATAGGACTGTGATCAATTCTTCTCTGTGACCACTGAAGGTAAGAAAAGAAGCAATGGGCTTTATCAGCAGCAAGGGAAATTTAGGTTAGAGAGTTGCAAAAATTTCAAACTACAAGGGTAGTTAAGCTCTGGAATAGGTTTCCAATGGAGGTTGTGAAGTCCCCATCATTGGAGGTTTTTACGAACAGATTGGACAAACATCTGTAAGTGATGGTGCAGGTTTACTTGGTCCTGCTTCAGTGCAGTGGGCTGGGGTTCATGACTTCTCAAGATCTTTTCCAGTCCTATATTTCTATAAGAGGAACTTACTGAGAAAAAGCCAAGTCAAAAAGATGAGACTGTACTTCATTCTGGATGTAGTAAGGTTCGTGATCATTCTTATCACTTTGGCTAGGGAGTTACACAGTCTAAGACCAGCTCCTAAAAAAAATTCTGTCTCTTGTGCTCACAGATATTCCCCTATTTATCAACAGTCTTGTGGTTCTAGTGAAATGTAGCTGTCATTGGAGGGCACAGCTGTGGGGGAGAGAGGTGATTTCTCACATAGCACCAATCCCATGAGGGACTCTGAATGTCCCCCCACAGAAAATGAATTCAGTGGCTTAGTTGGGCCAGTGCCCATTTTGTTAAGAAGCAAGAGTTAGAAGCTATTAGCCAATAATAAAAGATGATAATAATAAATGATAATTATAATAATAATGATAAAAATAATAAAACCCACATGCAGTGCACCTCTCTCGAAATGCAAAGTCTGATGTAGTGCCACTTTTTTGTAACATGTCAGCCAAGCAACTTTTAACATTCATAACTTTGTTACTTTCAAGCCAATAGTTTTCAGTGTGACAGATCTGCTCACTGTGCTGTATTAACCAAATTTCAGTGCGTGTGAAAATGGTGTGGTAATAATGGGAAAGGTGTATTCAGACAAATTCAAAACTGGCTGAGTAGATTTTCCTCAAATATGCATTCCCTTAAACCCCATACAATTATATTCATGGTATTCAGGAAGTCTGGCTAGAGGCAAAAGGAGATGTAAAATAGGATCATTTTAACTGTAAAACATTTCTAAAATAGTTTCTGCAAAATGATACGTACAGAATACATAATAGTGTGGTGTAGTATAAAGGCCTACCAGTACTCATTTGGGATGAACTACACCATTCATTAAAAAGAAAAGGAGTACTTGTGGCACCTTAGAGACTAACCAATTTATCTGAGCATGAGCTTTCGTGAGCTACAGCTCACTTC
The DNA here is from genome assembly GCF_965152235.1 of Eretmochelys imbricata. Taxonomy (NCBI): domain Eukaryota; kingdom Metazoa; phylum Chordata; order Testudines; family Cheloniidae; genus Eretmochelys; species Eretmochelys imbricata. Next base: position 97,957,021 of record NC_135572.1, read on the forward strand.
ATTGGATGCATACCATGGAAACTGCAGAAGACATTATATATGCACAGAGACCATGAAACAATACCTCCTCCCACCCCACTGTCCTGCTGGTAATAGCTTATCTAAAGTGATCATCAAGTTGGGCCATTTCCAGCACAAATCCAGGTTTTCTCACCCTCCGCCCCCCTACACACAAACTCACTCTCCTGCTGGTAATAGCCCATCCAAAGTGACCACTCTCTTCACAATGTGTATGATAATCAAGGTGGGCCATTTCCTGCACAAATCCAGGTTTTCTCACCCCCCACCCCCATACACACACAAACTCACTCTCCTGCTGGTAATAGCTTATCTAAAGTGATCATCAAGTTGGGCCATTTCCAGCACAAATCCAGGTTTTCTCACCCTCCGCCCCCCCCCCCGCCCCCCCCCAAACTCACTCTCCTGCTGGTAATAGCCCATCCAAAGTGACCACTTTGGATAAGCTATTACCAGCAGGAGAGTGAGTTTGTGTGTGTGGTTTTTGGAGGGGGGTGAGGGAGTGAGAGAACCTGGATTTGTGCAGGAAATGGCCCACCTTGATTATCATACACATTGTGAAGAGAGTGGTCACTTTGGATGGGCTATTACCAGCAAGAGAGTGAGTTTGTGTGGGGGGGCAGAGGGTGAGAAAACCTGGATTTGTGCTGGAAATGGCCCAACTTGATGATCACTTTAGATAAGCTATTACCAGCAGGACAGTGGGGTGGGAGGAGGTATTGTTTCATGGTCTCTGTGTATATATAATGTCTTCTGCAGTTTCCACGGTATGCATCCGATGAAGTGAGCTGTAGCTCACAAAAGCTCATGCTCAAATAAATTGGTTCGTCTCTAAGGTGCCACAAGTACTCCTTTTCTTTTTGTGAATACAGACTAACACGGCTGTTACTCTGAAATACACCATTCATTAGTGCAGCCACCCCAAACTTATGTTGATAAAGGTAGGATTTTCAGAATCATAGAATCTCAGGGTTGGAAGGGACCTCAGGAGGTCATCTAGTCCAACTCCCTGCTCAAAGCAGGACCAATCCCCAATTTTTGCCCCAGATCCCTAAATGGCCCCCTCAAGGATTGAACTCACAACCCTGGGTTTAGCTGGCCAATGCTCAAACCACTGAGCTATCCCTCCTCTCCCATTTCAGTATGCCCCTGAGTGCCTAACTCTCACAGCCTTCTTTGAAAACCGCAGCCAAAATTTAAATCATGCAATACATCATGTGTATTCATACAAATACAGCTAGACAGAGAAAAACACACATGCATGAACACACATAACCACACAGGAGTATGGAATATATAAAGAGTCTGGAACAACTACAAAAGTGACAAAGCCCTGTGTAAGTCAGGCAGCTCATTGTAAACTTGTGCCACTAAAACCTTTACACCACAATTCACCAACAGGTGTTCAGTATATGCCAAATATGTTACAGAAAAACTAATTTCCAAAAGCTCTAGAGTGTTTTAAATATTTGTTACAGGAATTATTTTTCTACATCCCTTTGCTTCTAAAGCCAAACTCCCCTAGGACTACGTCTAATGGTACAGGGCTCTGTACAAGGACTTAAAAATCTTTAAATATACCCTAATTTAGCTTTTCAGTACCCCAGCTGTGACAATTTTATGCTCTAATATATTGGGCCCTTGCAGGACTAGCCCTATTAAACTGGAAACACACTTTGGAAATAACATTGGGCACTTTCTTCAACATTACCTCATCCAGACAGATGGTAGTGAAGGGGAATAGATGACAGACTGCAAATTCTCCAACCTACAGGCAGAGACAATAAAAGACCATCTTGATGGTCACTCATAAGGGAACTAAGCATAATGGTTTGGAATGAAGAGGTAAAGTTGCCTCAGTATCAATTTTAAATATTAGGAGGGAAGTCTATTCTTGGTCTAGACCATCCATTTCCATATCACCATGAAGAATCTACACAACAAAGGAATGGGAACTTATAGACTGAGACTCAGTTTTCTCCTGAATGGCTCAGAATGCTGAAGTCTGCCCTTTAGGGATACTCTAAGCCAATTCATTTTCCGCCCAATCTACCCAATTAATTTTAGGATCGGAGATGTCAGAAAGACCTAGTCTCATACACTTTTGAGAAGCACCATTTGGAGGACATCCTCCAGGAATGGTAGAAAAACGGTTACTAACCTTTCTGTAACTGTTGTTCTTTGAGATGTGTTGCACACGTCCACTCCAATATAGGTGTGTGCATGCGCTGAGCACAGTTGCTGGCGTTTTTTCCCTTCATGGTATCTGCTGGGTCAGCTCTAGTGTCCCCGGCATCGTGTGATCATCGCGTTGGTATAAAGAGCAATGCCGACCCTGCTCCTCTTCAGTTTCTTCTTGCTGACCATCTCCGAGAGAGGGGATGGAGGGAGGGTTTTGGAATGGTCATGTGCAACACATCTCAAAGAACAACAGTTACAGAAAGGTTAGTAGCAGTTTTTCTTCTTTGAGTACTTGCCCATGTCCATTCAATGTAGGTAACTCACAAGCAGCTGCGCTGGAGGTGGGTTCGGAGATTAAAGACATGCCGACTGTAACACAGCTTGGCCGAAGCCAGCATCGTCTCTGGCCTGTTGCATAATGGGGTAGTATGTCTTGAACATGTGAACTGACAACCAAGTTGCCACCCTGAAGATCTCCTGAATTGGAACTTGTGCCAAAAAAGCGACAGAGGAGGCTTTAGACCTTGTAGAACGTGCCATTAGGTTAGCCGGGGGCATAATATGCGCGAGCTCATAACATGCTCTGATACATGAGGTAATTCACGACCAGAGTTTCTGTGCAGAAATGGGGAGATCTTTCATTCTTTCTGCGATTGCTATGAATAGCTGAGTGGATCTGCAGAACAGTTAGGTTCTTTGTATGTAAAAAGACAGGGCATGCTAAACATCCAGTGAATGGAGATGCTGTTCTTCTCTATTCACATGTGGCTTAGGATAGAACATTGGCAGAAAAATAGCTTGATTGCAATGGAATTGTGAGGCCACTTTTGGAATGAATGACGGGTGTGGTCTCAACTGGTGACATTGCAATCCCCTATGTTTTGGATCCAGTTTAACCCCCTGTTCGAGGCATCCAGGAAATAGGAAAGGCAGTTGGAGAACAAGGAGGTAAGTCGCATCCAAAACATAGGGAATTGTGATTTCAACCACAAGTGTCTCATCAAAACAAGTGGTTGGATGACCTGAAGTGTTTGGGGACCAACCGCATTGGGCCTGTCGAGGAATAATGGGAAGGAATTGGCATGTTCCTCCTCACGGGTTCCAGAAGAGCCACTTCATGGTAGGCAGATCCCATGGATATGATGGCCGGGCGCCCAGTGGTACTGAAGAACTCAGTGCCAAAGTGGGGTAAGAATGGCCTGGGGAGTGGCTAGGTTGGCTGCGTCTATGGGGGGAATACGATCCCTCTTCGAAGTCCAATGATTATGAGCTGCACTACAGAGACCAGGGCGGTTCCATGCCACTCAGTGTCGGAGAGGGTTGCCGCAGGAGATCATGCAGTGAGGGTTTTCCCTTGGAAAGCTGTCACGGTACCAGGTGAGGAGCTGGTGGTGATTCCTTTACAACTGGGGGCACCAGTGGTGTTGGGTCCTGACTCTCTGGTGAGTCTGGTACTTGCAAAATTAGAAGGTCCCTTGTCGCAGTGAAGGCTTCAGGAGTCAATGGCACCATAAACTGGCTGGTGCACTGACCCAGAGTAAGCGTCAGAGTGCTGCAGTGGTTTGGGTGTGGGTACCTGATGGTGAGGCTCCGAGGATGAAGAGTGGCCCGCCATGGGGTCGCGCTTTCTCCCTAGTCCTTCGGCATCCTAAATCTGCTCGTCTTCTGGTGCTTGTAGTGTTTCTTCTTGCGCACCAAGGAAGATGATTGGTTCCAGGAGACCAGGATTGATGGAGAATACTCTGCACTGAGGCCGAGGTACTCGGTGCTGAGTCCCAGTGCAACTCCAAGGCTGGTTTTAGGGCCGCCTCCATGAGGAGGACCTTCAGTCGAACAGCTTGGTTGTTCTGAATCTGGGGCTTAAACTCCTTGCAAATTTGGCAGCGGTCTTTCTTATGAGCTTCCCCATAGCACTTGAGACAGCTCAAGTGTGGGTCACTCAAAGGCACAGACTTACTGCACAAAGCGCAAGGCTTGAATTCTGTGATCAAGGCAAGACTCAGCATTGGGACAGTGGACAACCCTCCTATCTAAGAGCAGAGAAGCCCAAACTATCTAGAAACTACTAATACTACACTAACTGCTAAAAACAACAACAACTATTTACACTAAAAACTGAGATGAAAACCACTAAGAGGAAGATTGCCTCAGCAATGAGGGTTCCAACAACCATCATGGGCAGCAAGAAGGAACTGAAGGGGAGTGGGGTCAGCAGGGCCCTTTATACCAACGCTATGAATGCACGACATCAGGGGGCGCTACAGTTGACCCAACAGATACCACAAAGAGAAAAAATTCTGGCAACTGTGCTTGGGATGCACACACACTTACACTGGAATTGATATGTGCAAGCACTCAAAGAAGAACTTACCTTCACATTACTGACTTTCAGTAAGTGAACAGAATTTGGATTACCCCAGCTGTTAAGTTTAGGTGAGCTACAGAGACCTTTTCAAGAACCAGATTTTCAGGATGAGTTTTTGTGGGGCACTATAAAGAAGCTCTAGGCAGGATAGAAGTTTGGAGGACTGGGAAACTTCTGATTTATTTTTATGAAAAGGTGTCACTCAGTTTTCCCTTTCCCTTTGTATTGTTAGCAACTGGGTGTGAAAGGGTTATGTTCTTTCAGGAAACAGAAGCAATTCATGACTCGGGGAAGTGTGGGTATCCTTAATAGGTCACAAAGGAGTCAGAGGTGCAATTACCTCAGGAACTGTGACAAGAAGGCCTGGATTGATGTGGTCTTTGGCTTAGCAAGGTCAGTGAATGGGAACGAAGTCCACAGACTCTGGATGAAAAATGCTTTCAATGCCCAGGCTGCCATCTTTGAATCTGTTGCAAAACTCATGCTACTGAGTATTGCTCTTCAACTTGGCATATCTGATAAAACAATAATTTTTAATGATCACTCTCCTACTTGCTTCCCCACTAAGTGAGATACCCGCAAAGCTTGGATATGGGATTCTGCCCATAGCCTGAATTCTGATGACCCCTCAGCTCCCCAGAGCTTATTGATATGCCATGCTGTCTGCTCGCATCAAGACAGAAAGAGTGCATACATGATCCCTCATATATGATCCCTCCCACTTGGTCAAGGTCTCTTAAGCTGATTCTGATTGTACTGTTGTTACACAATAACTGCAATTAAAGCCAGAAGGAAAACATGTGGAACAAGAGTTCATTAACAGTAACCACTTCAGGAAATGGAATTCCCATTCATTTCAGGGAGGAGTGATACAGTGTCCAAAGAAAATGTTGGATCTTAAACTTCCTCCTTTCAGACTCCACTGAGCTAGGAAGGAAGTGTTACTAAGCTCCATGGCACTAGTTTAATGATGAATAACATGATCCCCTGCATATGTATCTCTGTGAAGGGACATGCCCACCCACTAACCAGGAGGAGGCTCATGAGCTCCTCTGGGCCTGTGCTACACTAATGAAGCCCAGCTGCACAGCTTGTTCCTCCTGAAGGAGGAGAAGGGGCTTAAAAGGGGAAGCTTACAATAGGAAAGGGCAGTGACCACGAAATAGGCTGCTCCACGCAGAGACTGGTAGTAACAGAGGCAGGCCAGTCAAGGAGGAGACAGCCACAGAACACGCCACTTCCAGAGCTGCCTCAGCTGACAGCCAAGCAGCACACCCAAGGAAGAGGGGTAGGACGTAAACCCTGCAAAGGGGCAACAGACTTCAGAAACTGAGTCCATACAGCCCAATCAAGGGCTGTCTGAGAGGCTGACCCCTGTTCCAGCCAGACTCTCCTCTCTTGAAGGGGAAGGGAGGAAGAAGAACCAGCCCTCTGCCAGGGAGAAACTGCCCCAGAGAACTCCCTGCAAGTGCAGCACTAGGGGAGTAGAGAGGGTAAATCTCCCTTGCCAAAGCTTAGAAAACACTGTTATTTGAGCTGCCAGAACTATTGTCTTGGTGTCTTCTCCAAGTTGATCACAAATCCCAAGCTTGAAATAAGTGACGTTCCAATATCTACTGCTGATTTTTTCCTTAGAGTACCTTGGGATCTCACTAAACAGTTTTTCGGATAAAGACCATTGTGTATCAGAGCTTTCATTCCACTACAAAGCATGACTGTGAAGACTTGGAATTGATGAAAGCCCGAAGGGCAAAGAGCAGCACTGATAATGATCTGGAGCTTGGACAAACTGCAGAGACAGCACACTGATATCAGTGAGAGATCTGCTGGAGTTTGAGTATGGCATGTAGTTCTAAATATCTATACCAACATATAGATAATAATTAGAAAAGGAATTCAGTCCTCTTCAGAGAATGAGTTTGACACCTCTGTACCCGACAAAGTTCTAGAAACAAAAATACTTTAGCCTATGACGTAATCAAACAGGTCTTTCCAAGCTCTCATTTCTAAAACCAAATGTGACTTTGTGGAAAAACAAGTAAAGAAAGAGACCCAACTTAGGTAAAACTCTGCAAGCGCATCGGGGATGAAATTTTTACTGCATCAGATTAATCTTACTTTTCCTAACATGTAATACAAACAGTAGCAAAAATAACAATAATAATAACTGAAGTGTGTCTTGGTATAGATAAATTTAATTAACAAATAATGTAATACCTTCAGTTCTTGTGCATCTTCTTTTTTAATAAATGCCTGTGTGACATTAATTCCTCCAGCTGGCTTATTCTTATTTCCATGGCTAGAAAGAGTCTTTTCAACTTGTTCAGTCAGTTTTTGGATAAGTGCACCTAAACAATCATTAAAAAAATTACAGGGATACTGTCAGTTTAAAAGTAGGGTATTTTAAAAATATCCCCCTTCTGTGTCACTGAGCAAGTCTTAGATTAATGAATGAAAGATATTAAAAACATGAATTTACTTTTCATCATTTATTATTTTTTTTTTAGTTTCTACAGTACTGCAGATTTTAAAAAAACAACAACAAAACCAGCAGTTCTGTTCAGAAAGGCGACAAAAGATGGTAGTGAGGTTCCATGTTTATTGTTTCTCAATCATTAGGACATATAATACGCTCACTTTACAAATAAAAATGTAGTTTTCTACCTGCTGGCATGCAAATTCAGTCCAGGACATCTAAGTCAAGTTGGGTTCCTTCCTTAATGGAAGCAATAACAAAAATTCTGGAAGCCAAATTATGCTCAGTGATATTGCTGTAATCTTATTGCTTTTTATGGGATTGCATAGGTGTAAATGATTGGTCCTGTAATTAAATGATTGCTTCTTTAATTGGAATTTAGTAAACAATTGTGTTGATGACACAAAAGGAATATCACACACCAGCCCCCTCACCTATAGCTGTATTAACTCTGAAAGGCTAACAGGAGTAAAGCAGTAAAAATTCATTTTTGTCACTTCAACTTCCAGCCATTAGATTGTGTTGTGCTTTTTTCTGCTAGATTGGAGAGCCCATTATTATATTTGTTCCTCATCTAAATACCTATAAACCATAATCAAGTTATGCCTTAACCTTTTCTTTGTTATGCTAAATAGACTGAGCTTTTTCATGGCTCTTGAGAATAAGGTTATGTATGTAGGTGCCTAAACATCGGTATAAGAATGTAATTTTAAACACTACAAACTAAAAACCAAAGCAAAAAACCCCAAACAACAATACATGTAACAAAGTAAACTCTGTCAATTAATCCCCATCTTGGTTTGGTTGTATATTATGACTACAGCAGTGTGTTTTTTGCAAATGCAAAATAATACAAAATAAAACAAAAAGCAACCTATAAAAATGAAAAAATTGCACCATGACGGCACCTTCTGCAGCTCCTGTCCTGAGGGTCTGGCCTGGCTCCCCACTCTAGGAGTTGCAACCTGGTACATGAGGTTGCAGTGACCGCTCAGGTTTAGCTGAGCTAGGCCCCAATTATGATGGAGGGGAGGATGACCAAATTTGGGTGAGTGGTGCTGTGACCCTGTGCCCCAGGTTGCCCAACTCACCCCAACCACCAGAGCCAATCCCTCTCCCCAGAGCCTCCCACAGTAAAACAGAATTCTCAAAAAACAAAACAATTACAAAAAAGAATTTTACAGGGCTCTAGTTACGACCTCATCCCCAACTTTTTGTTTGTTTGTGTCTTTTCAACTGTAGGCCGTTCGAGGCTGGGACTGTCTCTCTATCGGTGTAAGTAGGGTCTGCGTGAGCCCTCCCCTGCTCTCTATTGATGAAATGGGCAAAAAGACCACAGAAGCAGATTGTATTTGCATAGACACACCTATTTTGCCGAGGTGATCAGCAGACAGACCTGCTTTGCCCAAGTAATCAAGTTTAGCTATTTTGTGTTAAAATTCACTTTAGTCTTGGACACAGGAGTAATGTTCTTATTGTATGACTAAAAGGCAGCAGAACAGTCCTTAAAGTCACCCTAACTTCAACCTAACTTGCTGAGTGTGGGGTAGCAATGCCAACGCCACATGGAAGTCTGAGGAGATGGAGACAGGGGTTCCAACCTATTGATGTGGCCTCTGTTTAAAGAGTCCTATATACCATTTGACCCTTCCCCTCCAGTGTTTAAGACAGATGTTCACACTCAGTTGAGAGTCCTTGTTTCTGCTCAGTAATCGCTAGAGCAGTAATCACTGATGAACACATCAAGGGGATGAAACTTAGACTTGGTATGGAGACAATGGTGTGATGAAAGTCAATGCAGAGGATGCGGCAGAGAGTACTCCCACTACCCAGTGAAATCACTAAGAACTGGGCTAAGTGGTAGAACCTCACAACACAGCATTGCAGTGAGAGACAGAGTTGTGGCAGTGAGCAGAGCAGAGCAGCAAGTAGTGGCAGAGACAGTAACGAGCAGTAGCAAAGGTGCAAGTGGCAAGCAGTGGCACAAATGACAGTGGTGGACAGCTGCAGCAGCGGCATTGTTTGACCCCACATTTCCCCTCTAAAGGGGTGGGAGGTGAACCCACCTGAATGGACCCCTGTATTCTGGGACTTTGCTGACTTTGGACAATCAGCTGCGAGTTGGGTGCAGCAGAGGGAAGGGGAGCGGTGTGTTAAAGGGACATTCATCCACTGGACTGTCACACCACAAGGTGGGGAACTGAGGCAAAGTGCTACTGCCCAAGATACCATGAGGTGGTTGTTTACTTATGGTTTGCATCCTTTTGAATCACTGTTGTGGTGTTTTCATAGAAGTTTCCTTTTGTTAGTCACAGACTCAGAGTTTGTGAGTGTGGAAGTAATTAAATATTCATGGTAAATAGGCCCAATGGCCTGTGACAGGATATTAGATGGGGTGGGATCCGAGTTACCCAGGAAAGAATTTTCTGTAGTATCTTGCTGATGAATCTTGCCCATATGCTCAGGGTTTAGCTGATCGCCATATTTGGGGTCGGGAAGGAATTTTCCTCCAGGGCAGATTGGAAGAGGCCCTGGAGGTTTTTCGCCTTCCTCTGTAGCATGGGGCACGGGTCACTTGCTGGAGGATTCTCTGCTCCTTGAAGTCTTTAAACTACGATTTGAAGACTTCAATAGCACAGATATAGGAGTAAGGTTTTTTGAAGGAGTGGTGGGTGAAATTCTGTGGCCTGCATTGTGCAGGAGGTCAGACTAGATGATCGTAATGGTCCCTTCTGACCTAAATATCTATGAATCTATGAATAAGTATTGCCTCTTACACACACCCAGGAGTGGTGTTTAGTTTTCCAAGATTTCTGGGTGTGGGCTCAAAAGCCCATTCTGTTTTGTAATGTTAAGTGGAACCCCTAGATACTGAATCTGGCCCTTGTTGCTGCCAGTACAACCTGGCAGAAGCGTTACATCTGCGTTCAGATAGTGCACAGCACACGTGGGGTCTGATCTCAATTGGGGCCTCTGAGTACTTTAGTAATATTAATAAGAGTAAAATAACAATATATTATGAACTTGCATAGAGAGGAATATACACAATAATGTATATTCTAGCTTTAAAGTGTTTTGTAACACATTGATTTTAGCACCTATTAGCTATTTTAAAATCATTTATACATGTTATCTTAAATTATTACTCATGTACACAAAAATAATGATAAACCTTTTGAAGGCTTGGAAGGTGTTACAATCTCCTCCATTTCACTTTCTTCAGTCCAGTCCATATCACTTTTGCCTGTAACCATACCACAATTACTCATGCTGTTGCTGGATGTTTTTAGCTGCAATAATTCTGGTGATATGTAAGAGTGCATAATATCATCATCATCCACTTCCTCCTCTGAGCTGAATGGTGGAGTGCTAAAACAAAAAAGAGTATCAGATGAGGATTTAATGGGTTTCAGCATTAAACAGATGTGCACAACTTTGAGCTTCCTGTGTTTTTTCCAATAAATTTATGCATTTTTCTATTTGAAAAAAATCACCTACAGTAACCTGGAGTGCATATACAATTATTTAAAAAAAAATGTGAAGTTATTAAATAACAAACTGACAACCCAAAATGAATGTACTTATAACCTCAAATGCAAACATCCTCCCAAAAACAAAAGCCAGAGTATATAGTCAATCTTGCAAGATCAACAAATGTATGCTTTCATGGATCAACAGAGAAAACAAAGTTCAGGGTCAAAGATTTTCCACTAAGAAAATTCTGCTCCTGGTTCCTCCCAGTTAAAAAATTTAGGGACTGTTAGCAGCAGCTTCCTAGTTTATCTCAATTGGTCAGCGGGCACCCACAGAAAAAGTGAATTCTGAGATAATGGGTCTCCAATCTATTTAGGAAATTACAAATCAAGCTTAATATCTTGAATGGTATTCAGAGACAAATTGGCAGCTCGAGCAATTTACAGAGTACGGGTGCAATATGCATGACATGAAAAGCACCCAGAATACTGTGTTCAACTATGTACATATTGACAAAATGGAACAAAAATATTAGCAACAAAGTCTTTAAAAATTAAGGTCTCAACAGGCCAAGACATAATATGAGACAGACAAAAAAAGTGACATCACCTCATGGTACTCTATGCTCTGCCTGCTCAATTATTAAGAATACACATGCTCAAGTCAGAGCATGGCCTCTGTTAGGGATTATAACAATGGACTCAATAGGTATTACATTTTAAGAAAAAAACATATGATTAATATAGAGCTTCTGATTTCAGCTTAATGTTTTTTGTGTATAAGCAATTTCAATGTCCATTCAAGGGCAGTTCACTAGAAAACAATTTCTTCAAGACCAGAAATGAGCAAAACTTACCCAATACTAGATGTTTTTCTGGAAACCCCCTCTCGAAAAACATGCTTCCTGGGTCTATAACAAACAAAACAAGTTTTTTTCTAGAATCCGACTGCCAACTACATATACAGTGAAAAATCTATTCCTTCATATATAAAAATAGTAATTCTGTGGCTAATTCCCACTAAATACTAGCCAGAAATGTTCATATCAACTCTCTTGTACATGAAAGGAGGAATAAACCTATAACTCTATTAGCAGAACACTAATGAGTTATTTATGGCATAAGTGCTAGGAAAGTGCTGTCTCTTACTTTGGTGTAGATGTATTCTCAGCAGAAGTCATTCTTTGTCCAGCTGGGCATTCAGCTGTAGAAGTCTGCTTTGCTGGTTTTGGCTGCACTGTTGATGAGGAAGTTGCCATGTGAACCATCTTCTGTTTATCTAGAAAAGAAGTTATGTTATCAATCTGAATATTAAAAAGAAATGTAGATGTTGTTGCTCATTAGAAATCTTAAGTGAACTTGTGGCTATAAAAAAAACAACCTCTGAATGCTGCCCAAAGCAGCCATTGATTTTCTCCATTATTAGACAGAGACACTGCTTCTGTAATCAAATAAAAAGTAGAGTGCTTTTTAAGTGTAGTGTAGCTGGCAGCTAAAACAGCTATTATGTAAAAGATTACAAACACAACCGTAAATAAATGTACACACAAAACTTTTACTTTAGGGACTAACGTACACAAACAGAATTATTTAAAAAAACTTGGTACCAGTAAAAAATAAAATAATTCTGAAATTTATCCAACCTTCTGAAGCAAGATGAGAGCTGGAAACAAGCCTATCACAAGACGATGATGATCTCTCCTCAATCCTGAAGCTGACTTGGCATTCAAGATGCTCTCGAATTAGTTGAATGTCAGGCACTTGTTTCTCTTTCTCTTCTCTGGCAGATTCGACAGAAACTAAGACTTTGTTAAAGTGGTCACTTGGGATACCACGAACACCCTGAAGAAATACTTCAAGTTACTGTTTGATGGACAGCATAACTAACATAAAAACACTTACATTTTATAAACCATTAGCTTAGCCTTTTTGACTGCATCTAGTTTAAACCTTTTGTCTTCACACCTTCAAGGCCCTGTATAATCCCTGGAGGATTCTCTGCACCTTGAAGTCTTTAAGCCATGATTTGAGGACTTCAATAGCTCAGACATAGGTGAGAGGTTTATCGCAGGAGTGGGTGGGTGAGATTCTGTGGCCTGCGTTGTGCAGGAGGTCAGACGAGATGATCATAATGGTCCCTTCTGACTTTAATTTCTATGAATCTATATCTCCTTTTCTCCTTCAGCTTTTACCATATCGCCTTCTACACTCTTACTCCACCAACGATGCCATCCTCAATGCCTATTTGTCAGCTTCTGATTACCTTTTATGTAACAAACAGAAAACAATATTTTTCTAAATATATATATTGTAAAATACTTTTTGTAAAGGCTTCACAGCTGTTTTATAAACAATGCATTACTAGGGCATATTCTGTTGTCATTCAGAACAGAATGCTAATGCATATGTGAACTCTGGGATATCTCATATCTCCCAAGTGGAAGACACAGAAACCTTTCAGAAAAAGACATTTGACAATTGCTGAGACACAACAGGTCTCATATATTGTACGGAAATGGAAGTCAAAAACAGTTCTTGATTCCACAGTCTAAAACGTAATGAACCTTATAGAAAGGACGGTCCCTACATGTGTATATTGCTACAACTACTTATTTCTTGAATACCAACAGTATACTTGGCACTGTATGAACATATAACATGATACAGTCCATGATCCAAGGATTAACCACAATCCAATTCATACACAGACAGGGGAATTTACACACATAAAATGCACTCGGTGACTGCTCAAACTGTAAGAGAATCAGATCCCGTTTACAAAACATTGTTGAATGGTTTTGTAGAAGTGCATTTTAAGGAGGATTTGAAAGAAAAGAGGAAGATCATTTAGCAGGTGAGAAGAGTGAGGGAGTGCCAAAGATAAGTTCCCCCACAGAAGAAAATGAAAGACAAAAGTGAGAAGAGGATACAAAAGGGGTGCTAGGAAGAAGGGAGGTAATGAGAATAAAGAACACAGGTGGAGGCAAAGCGACACAAGGCCTTTTATATAGTACTGCCAACTCAAAGAATTAAAAACCATGAGTTGGACCCCCAATATCATGAGTTTTTTCAAAATAATAAATTTTGGATTCTTTTTCTTTGCCTTCTACAGTGACTCCTCACTTAACGTTGTAGTTATGTTCCTGAAAAATGCAACTTTAAGTGAAATGATGTTAAACTAATCCAGTTTTCCCAAAAGATTTAATGTAAATGTGGGGGGTTAGGTTCCAAGGAAATTTTTTTGGGGCAGATAAAAGGCATTATATACTGTTCAGTACTGTACTGTGGTTGGGAAGTGCCCCTGGCTTACCCCACACAGGTACAGGACACTAGGAAGCACCTTCACAGCAGCAGTGGCAGCTTACCCGGAGAAGAACAGGCGCCGACTTTGCTGGGGGATGCTCCAGGCCCGCCTCTTCCCGTCCTCGCTCCACTCCAGGCCCACCTTTTCCCACCCCCACTCCACCTCCTCTCTGGAGCACGCTGCATCCCCACTCCTTCCCCACCCCCAGAAAGTCCTAAGCGCTGCCAAACAGCTGTTAGGCGGGCTTAGGACTTTCTGGAAGGGAGGGAGAGGAGTGGATATGTGGCACTTCCCCACTCCTCCCCCGCCCTCCCAGAAAGTCCTAAGTGCCAGGTGGGGGAAGCGCTGGGAGGGAGGGGGAGGAGGCAGAGAAGAGGAACTTGTGCAATGCTCCCTTGTAAAGTTGCTGCTCTTCCACAGAAATTTTACAAGCAGTGTACAGACCAGGCAGCCAAACGACATTACAAGGGAACATTGCACAACTATAAACGAGCATGTTCCCTAATTCAGCAGCGACGTAACTTTGAAACAACGTTAAGCGGGAGGACGTTAAGTGAGGAGTTACTGTAGTTTCTGGGTGCACTCATTTCACTTTTTCAAGCACTCTTCAGAAACATTAGGGCTAGAAACTCTTTTTTTAAATGAGATTATCACACAATGTCTTGATTCCAGCAGCTGCAGCATTGACAGACACTCCAAATATCATGAGACTTGCAATGAAATCACAAGAGTTCAACTGGCCAAGAGGGCCAGATCCTTTGCCGAGTAAACCGGTGTAGTTCCACTGAAGTCAATGGAGCTATGACGACTTAGACTAGCTGGGGATCCATCCCTGGAGTCACTAAATTGATTCTGAATGAGCAAGGAAGTCAGCAAAGGGATTCAAAGAAAGAAGCGGACCCTCTGTGAAGGGAGAGATTCATTATTTCAGCAGCAGAATTTTGATAAGACTGGTTGGAGGAGGGATGAGATGAGATGTGGGACTGGTAGGAGGAGGCTGTATTTGTTTAGTTTAGTGATTACCAAGGTGCTTGCAAGCAGGTTTGTAGAAATTTTGGTGGTGCCCAGAACACCGCCCGCCCCGAGCAAACTCCCCCCACACACCTGCCTAAGGCTCTGGGAGGGAGTTTGGGTGGGGGAGCGGGTCTGGGTGTCAGGTGATTGGGGTGCACGATGGGGTGGGGATGCAGGTTCTGAGAGGGAGTTTGGGTGCAGGAGGTGTGAGAGGTCGGGCTCTGGGAGGGAGTTTGGGTGCAGGCTCTGGGCTGGGGATTGGGGTGCAGAAGGGGTGCAGACTCTGGAAGGGAATTTGGGTGCAGAAGGGGTGAGAGGTCGAGCTGTGGGAGTGAGTTTGAGTGGGGGAGGGGTCTGGAGTGCAGGCTCTGGGAACGAGTTTGGGTGCTGGGTGAAGGCTCTGGGCAGGGGTGTAGGAGGGGTTGAGTGTGCAGGCTCTGGGAGGGAGTTTGGAGACAAAAGTAGGTGCAGGGGAGGGGTGGGAGTGCAAGAGGGAGTTGGGGGAGAGGGTGTGGGGTGCAGGCTCTGGGAGGGAGTTTGAGGGTGAGAGGGGGTGCAGGGGTACAGGAGGAAATTTGGGGACCAAAGGGTGTGTTTGCAGAGGGGGTGTGGGTGCAGGCTCTGGAAGTGGATTGGGGGGTTCGATGCTTACCTGGGGTACCTGCTCCAGCAGCGGCTCCTAGGCGGGGCAGGCCAAGGGGGTCTCCTCACCCTGCTGTCTCCAGGCACCGCCCCTGCAGCTTCCCACTGGCCACAGGGGCGTTTGGGGCGGGAGCAGTGCGCAGCGGTACAACCCTCTCACACAGGCTGCAAGGACCTGCCGGCAGCCATGTGGAACGAGCGCGCAGGAAGCCGCTCAGCCCTGCTGCACTGCTGGGTGGCGGCGGGAGTCCCCGGGCTATTTTAAATTGCCCAGGGGCAGCAGGTGGGGCCGGGGGCAGTGTGGGGGGGGGGGAGAGGAGGAGGTGGGAAACTTTGCTGGAGCTGGGCCCCTGGGACAGGAATATTCCTGGTGCCTGAGCAACACGGGCCCATAGAACTCGCCGCCCATGGTTGCAAGGGTTTAGTGGAATGGGTAGAGTACAAAGGACAGATTTCTGAGATACTGCACAGGAAGAAGCATCATGGTTTGGCACCAACCCGGATGCAAGGGAAGGTGACAGGGGTGGAGAGAGAAACTGAATATACTGCTGAGGTTATGGAAAGGATAGAGTAATGGAGAAAGAAGGGAGAGGAGCTGACTTGGGAGAGAAATGAGTAGGGAATAAAACTGGGCTGGCTTTAAGTTTGTTGTAGGATTTCAAGGATCATTCAGTTTAGTTTCTCTTAAAAGCCCACCACAAGTGTCACACCTACCAAGATGAAAAATCCAGTGCTCAGTGAGAGCTTTAGCTTGGCCCCAATCAGTGCTTGGCTAATCATTGGCACTGGAAGGAGGCAGAAGATTCAGTTTCTTCTTCACTGTACTACAATAGCCTCTACACGTTGGGAGGAGAGCGGGGAAAATGCCTTCAGAGCTCAGACTATGCCTCTTTGTGACTGCCTGCAGCAGGACAAGGAAGGGCTCTAACCAGCTTAGTTCTTTGGCCAGTGAGGATGAGGCCTGGGTTACACAGTTTTAGTACTGATATAACTATGATAGGGGTAGGACTTTTTTTTTTAATACTGATAGTTACTAGTGCAAACAGTTATACTGGAATAAAGATGTCTTATACTAGTGTAGCTTATTCCCTTTTCTGAACAAGAGCAAGCTATACTGGTATAAGCACATTTATAACTATACTGGTATAGTTAAAGTGGTACAATTTGTGTGTGTAGGCAAGGCCGAAGTGCTAGAAGATTGTGGGAAACTGAGAACCTGTTCTTCCTCAGGGGTGCTAGACATAAATTACTATCTAGCAATGAAGTGTGAGCTGATTGAGATAAGCAGGGGAGCAACAAAGGGGAACCTACTCCAGGAATCAGATGAACTCATTCTAGGTGGGGACCAAGAATGGCAGGTTAAAAAAATATGAGGTGAGGAGATACATCAAAATGCTGGGGACCCTGAAAAATCCCAGGATGGCAGAGGCATGCAGGGGAAGAGAGAGAAGTTAACTGTCTGCAATTCAGATTGCACTGGCAGTCACTGTAATCCTCAATCAATTAAACAATGCTGGCAGCCAAAAGAAAGTCAGAAACAAAATATCTGCCTAAAATTTTTGAAACTCCTTCCACCTAC